>NC_041385.1:572709893-572722563 GCF_002162155.2 Triticum dicoccoides | reverse complement strand
TATTTTATTTCTTTTCTTCTTTTCTGTTTTATTAAATTTCGATGTTTATGAAAAACCCAAGTTGCACCTAAAATATTTTTAATACTTATGCCACTACCGCAATTAACTTGGCACCTAATATAAAATCATTTGAAATTGTTTATTATCTTATAATCATTTAACTAATTGTTTTGCTACTATTATATTCATTTTGAGTACTTACATATTTTATACAAGTGTGGTTTCTCCACCATAATTACCTACGCATTATTTGGCACAACCAGAACATTTTAGTTTTATTATTTGAAAACTTTTATTGTTTTCTTTTATTTAAATTTTGAATTTGTTTCGGTTCTGAACTATCGAGAGTTTATCACAGTAACCGTGGTGACGTGGCATCATTAGCGGGGAATCACTGTAGCTTAATTATCCGGGCGTCACACCGGAGGTGGCTGTCCAGTAGGTGGAGGCGGTACCAGCCCTTCGCCCTTGGTGATTCGGGTAAGCTAGTGGCACTTTCGGGTTGTATGGTTGGACAGCTTCGCGCCGCTGTGGAACTTGCATGGGGCGTCAAGGGCTTGTTCGTAGGAGAAAGCCGGCTGCCAAGCCGGCCTGCCGCCTTTCTGCTTCTTGGGTGCGGGCCGCCCCTCAGGTTGTTCGTCTTCGATTGTGGCTACTTGCCGACTGGCAGGAACCGGCATCGGAGCCTTGCGCTTATTGTTGTTCTGGTATGGGCGCCGAGTGGACTCTCCAGCCGGCGTCTTGGGAGCCGGCGCAAGCACCTTCCCGGAAGCGTCGACTCGAAGCTCGGTCTTCATGGAGGAGTCGGCCGTGGCGTATTTATCCGCGATGACCAGCAACTCGTCGAGGGTAGCCGGCTCGTCGCAGAGAAGTCAGTGCTTGAGGAGGGTGCCTTCTCGGCACCCGGCCGTGAAGTACTCTATGGCATGAACCTCGTGCACCCCTTCGCAGGAGTTGCGGAGCTCGGCCCAACGCGTAAGGTAGTCGCACGTTGACTCGTTGGGTCCTTGTACGCACAAGGAGTGCTGCCTGGGCTTGGGAGCCCGCTTGTAAGTGCCGGTGAAGTTGCGGATGAAGGCTTCCGTGAAGTCGAGCCAGCTGTTGATGCTGTAGGGCTTGAGGCTATTGAGCCAGGTGCGCGCCGTGCCTTGGAGCATCAGGGGGGCGTATTTTACGGCAACACGCCGGTTGCCGTTGGCTATGCGAACCGCGGTGGAGTAGTCGATCAACCAGTCTTCCGGCTTCACGGGGCCGTTGTACTTGGGCGTGTCTCTCGGGAGCGAGAACCCTTTGGGAAAGGGCTCGTCGCTGATGCGGGGGCCGAAGCAAGGCGGCCCGACATCGTCTTCTTCTTCTAACGCCAGGGATCGTGCAAGGCGGTCGATCCGATGGCGGGCATCATTCTCGCCGACTCCTTCGCGGCGACCAAGTCGGCCGCCGAGAGTCGGATGCGTGATAGGCAAGCGGGGTGGGATATCTTTCCCTGCGAGGTGGAGGAGGGGGCGGATCGCCTCGTCGCTCCACGGCTCGAGGGTGGCCTTCTGCATCGCGCTCGATGGAGATCCGGGTTTGGCTTCGGCTGGCAGCCGGCTCTTTTTCCTGCCTTGCGCGGGCTCCGCCCGCGGTTGGCGTATGCGACGTCGCGCCGTGCTCTCGGCGCGGGGGAGGGCTTTTGGCGCGGATGCCGGCTTCGTGCCGCTTTGCGGCCGCGTCGATCAGCTGCTTGATTCGCCTGGTCATGTAGGGGAGCTCGTATGCCCCTACTCTGTTCAGCTCGTCTACGACCGACTGGGCGGCGCGTAGGTTCTCGAGAGGCGTGGCGTAGACCGGGCGTTCTGCCCCCAGCATATCGGCAATGGCCGCGCCGCGTTTCTGGACAACGCCGGCCCGGCTCAGTCCGTCAGGAGGCGGCGTTCCGAAGGCGGCGCGGTCGACCTCGCGCTGGTGGGCCTCAGTGAGGCGTCTCATGGTGGCTAGCTTCCGGCCCTCCGCGATGAGGGCAGAGCGGTGAGCCTCGAGCGCCTCGGCATCGGCGTCGGCCGGGATGGGGACGGACAAGTCCTGCAACGCCGTCTGTAGGGCATCGTGGGTGTTCTCGCCGGAGACGACTCCGTGGCTGATGACCAACACCTCGGTAACGGTGCTGCCGCCACTGTCGGCTCACGGGAGAGGATCGTCGAAGACCACCACGTTGGTGGGGAAAGCGTCGAGTGATGCAGTGTCGGAGTCGACAAGCATCGGGTCGGTGGAACCGACCGACTCCAAATCCACAGCAGGCTCGCTGGAGACGTGGAGTTTGTCGAGGAGGCTAATGAGGCGGCTCTCGAGGCAGCCGGTGCCCGCGTCGGATGCGGGCTCGTCGGAGACGCGAGTCTCGTCGGAGATGCGAGCCTTGCCGAGAAGGTCGGCGAGGCAGCTCGCCGCGCAGGCGTTGGTGACGCCTTGCAGCGCGTCGGGGCAAGCGCTATCGGGCGTGCCGGGCTGGCTACGCCCGCGGGGGAGGAAGAGGGTTCCCGTCCAGAACAGGTCTCCGGACGACGGTGCACCTGGCCCCATGGTGGGCGCCAAATGTCGGATGGTAGGTGCGACATATGCCAACGGGTGGCTAATCATAGTGGGAGCCAATAAGACGTCGCCGGTCCTTGGAAACGGGATGAGGCAAAGACATGCACGCCGGTGAATCTTACCCAGCTTCAGGGCTCTCCGTGGAGATAACACCCCTACTGCTGCTCTGCGGGGTCTCCGCATGATCACTAGATAAATAAGTTACTACAAGCTGCTCCTAGAGTTGTTCGGTGTGAGGAAGAAGAAGGGCACGACTAGCTCTTCTCTTCCCTCTACGTGGTGGCTAAAACTATCAGAGTCCAACCCTTTGCATGGGTGCCCTGGTGGGTTTATATAGGCCTACCCCCCGGGGGTACAATGGTAATCTGACTAGGTGTGGGCCCTAGTCGTCTGTGTCCTGGCCCGCCGGCTTCTCCGCCGGCCGTTGGGGCCCGCCGACTTGGTGGGTCCCGCCGGTTGCTAGCTCCCTGGTCGACAAGCTGGCCCCACCGTTGAGGGCTTTGTTGGGGGCTGGTTACTGTTGCCTCAATCCTGATGACGAGGGCTTTGTCGGGGTAGGTGTGGCTACAGTGCCATCGCCTTGGCGGCGATCACTGTAGCCTCACCTCGTCTTGTCTCCTTAATGAGGCGCTTCCTTCAAGGGAGGGAACCAGCCGACTGTGGGAAGCCGGCTATACCTTAGGCCGACTTGGGGAGGCCGAGCCGCCTTGGGGCATCTCTCTGACTGGGGGGACCCACCGCCTGCGGGTAGTACAGACAGCGTGTCGTGGGTGACGTCATAGTCAACATGGAAACAGTGCTGCACCGGACGGGTGATGGCCGCCCCGTACGGCGCACTGTAGCCACGCGTGCTCCGGGATGTGGGGGTGGCAGGCTTCACTGTAGCCACGCCCCGTCTCATCGCCGTTATGTGGGTGCAGATTCTGAGGGTGCGGCCTTGGCCGCCTGCGGGGTGGCCGGCCCCTTGGAGTCGGCCTTTTCGTGGCCGGCTACGTGGATTCGGCCCTCTCGTGGCTTTCTTCTATGGGTCTTAGGGCCAGGCCGCCTCCTGACAGCCGGCATGGATGACAGCCGGCCGGGGGAAGGCGACCCAGTGTCTTGGATGCCGGATGGCTTGATTGGCTTGTAATTTTTTAGAAGCCCTAGGGGGAGCCGGCTAGGCTACCCGTGGTCATTTACTCCGACAGTATGCAAGTATTTTATAACTAAATATTAGGTGATCTTTGAATAACTTGATTTTTTGTGTGATTTCATTATAGTCTATAGAGTCTACATTTGAAATTTTACATCGAACATAGCTCATTTCATGCCCCAATGAATAGATAAAATAGTGCAATTGGACCAACCCACTTTCTCATATTCTAAGCAGCCCATCTATCCCACCTACACCCTGTCTATATAAGGCAAACCCCCTCTCAACAATTTAGGTGAACCCTAAAATGTTGGGAGGCAACCCCTACCTTCCAAACTCAAGCCGCCCGCCTCCCAAATCCAGCTCCACCTACCATTGTGTTGGGTTCCATGTGATCCAGTGTCATGACCGCACTCGTCCCCGCAGCCACCGCACCCCGCAGGCCCATGAGGTCCAATAGAGGCCCTCTCGAGCCCCACCCCGACTTGCGCCACCGCATCCCTTGTCTCTCTCTCGATTGAGAGACTCAACCACTGTCAGCTTCTCGGGAGATAGGTATCCCAGATCCGTTAAAAAGAGCCGACCATGGCAGCGGGCTAGCTCAATAAATGTGGGCTACTTGGTTAGTGGGAGCCTAGGTTGATTTCACGCACCCCGTACATGTTCCTTAGGCACCCCTTCCCGGGCACCTACATCAACCTGTCAACCCTGAGGGAGTCCCGGATTAGGGGGTCCTCGAGTGTCCGGTCTATTCGATATGGGTCGGGCTGATGGGCCGTGAAGATAAAATAGAAGATATCCCCCGTGTCCGAGTAGGATCCCTATATGCGTGGACGGCAAGCTTGGTGTCCAGATGTACTATTTCCTTCCTCTGCAAACCGACTTTGTACAACTCTAGGCCCCTCGGGTGTGTATATAAAGCAGAGGGGTTAGTCCTTAGAGGCCATAAGAATAATCGTGGGCTAGGTCGCTAGGGTTTAGCCATTACGATCTCGAGGTAGATCAACTCTTGTAACCCTATACTCATCTAATACAATCAAGCAGGACGTAGGGTTTTACCTCCTTTAAGAGGGCACGAACCTGGGTAAACACCGTGTCCCCATTGTCCCTTGTTACCACTGATCCACAGACTCACATCTTGGGCCCCCCTACCCGAGATCTGCAGGTTTTGACACCGACAATGGTGCTTTCATTGAGAGCTCCATTGTGCAGTCACAAAAAGCGATCTATGGCTCACCTTGTCATTAACGATGATATCACTTCTGGAAGGAGCCTGACTTCGGGACAGGTCCTCCATCTCGGTGATTTTACCGTGGGTGCCCGCACGACCATCAAGCCGACAGTGTCCCCCGTGATCGCTGAACACCACCCCTGCATCGGTCTCGAATACTCCAAAGGATGGATCCGACGGACTTCTCGTTCTTAAACAAGCTGCTAGATCGCATCGCCGCCCTTGGGCTTCCAATGGCCTATGATCGGATCGGTCTTAAACCTGACCAAAGGGAAACCAATCTCCCGCCGATCACCCACCTGGTAGCGGTCGTAGAGGAATGAGCCGAAAACACTTCTTCTCCTAAACTGAAGACCAACTATGTTCGGATCTCCGAACCCCTTGAGTCGGATACCCTTCATCTGGATGGGACTCTGCGTCCCCCGAACTCAGGGTCGAACGTAGGGTCCGGGGAGCACTTGAATCTTCCCGGACCCAAACTGGTGACCTCGGAGATTTTGCAAGCTCCAGACACAAATTTGGGCGTGGATTCAAGTTTTAGCCCACCCACCCACCACAATCAATACTCTCCAAGTAATTTAGGCTCTCCAGACAAATATGACCTGATTTATGTACAACAGCAACCTCGGGAAATGGTCCATCACTTTTGGGCTAGGTTCCTACTTGTTAAAAACAAGATTAAAGATTGTTACGGCGACAATGCAGTCTTGGTCTTTCATCGCAATTGTACCAACGAGGGAATCTGGAATGCCCTCGACCGCCATCGCATACAGAGTTTCGCGGAACTATCGCATGTAGTATGGAAGTACTGCACGATGAAAAGCACATGGAAGGCCCAGAAAACCCAACTGGAACATGTTGTCTTTAAGCAGTGTACTGCCCGGGCTAAACGGATACACCCTCAAGAGGCATCCGACCATAATTCCGTCGGCAGAAAAAACAAAACCTTTATGTGACACAGGTCCATTCTTGATGAACTCCTCGACAATCCCTACCCGATACATGCAACTCCAAGCACAGACTCAACTCACAGCCTCAGAGCATGTTGGGTACTCCGGCAGGTAGCTAAAAGTGGGGAGGCCATCCTCACCACCGCCACTCCATAGAAACATTCTCCAGAGGAGGACAATTTTAACTTCCTCGCGGTATTTGAGACTTTCTCTTCAAATAATTGATGTAAAAGGGCACTTCGTGACCTCGCCGAAGTCCACCAAGTAACCGCAACAAGCCCATGGAACGACACGGCAATAACATTCACCGCTGACAATGAACCAAGGGCCGGATCAGTCCGAGCACCCACCGCTTTAGTACTAAACCCCATTGTGGACGGCTTTCGAATCACCAAAGGCTCATGGACGGCGGCAGTGGGTCTAACCTCATTTATGAGGACACGCTCGATAAAATGCAGATTGATAGAACATGCATCGGGCAAAGCAGTACCACCTTTCGAGGCATCATCCCTGGTCGAGAAGCACGATGCTCGGGGAGAATTAAATTTGATGTAGTATTCAGCACGCCTAAAAATTACAGGTCCGTAGTGTTGCTCTTCCATGTGGTTCCCTTCAATAGCGGATATCACACCATTCTCAGGCGGGACGCTTTCTCACGCTTCCAAGTTATACCCCATTACGGGTACATGAAGCTTAAAATGCTAGGGCCCGATGGAATAATCACAATTTTGAGTGATCCAGATAAAGCCCTCCGTGCCAAAAACAAAACCGCATCCTTGGCCCTTGAGGCACTATCCGAAGCCTTCGCGACCGAAGAACTAACCACCCTACGATCCACGGTGGACAAGGATGATGTGATTCTCGATAAGAGACCTAAATCCACCTCTTTCAAGCCAGTAGATGAAATAGTTAAATTTCAAGTGCACCCGACAAACCCTAATAAAACAACGTCCATCGGAGCACAACTGGATCCGATGGTAGACGCCGCCTTACGCGCGTTCCTACGTGAAAATTGGGATATCTTCACCTGGCACCTTTCGAACATGCCCGGGATCCCACGCAGACTGGCCGAACACAGCCTCAACATAATCAAAGGGTTCAAACCAGTCAAGCAAACATTCGGCGATTTTCTGAACCCAAACGACAAGCTATGGGGGAGGATCTAGCCAAACTGCTCGAGGCCGGGTTCATCAGAGAAATCAAACACCCGGATTGGCTAGCCAACTTGGTCATGGTGCCGAAGAAGGATAAATCCTGGCGCCTTTGTGTTGATTTCAAAGACCTCAATAAGGCTTGCCCTAAAGACCCTTTCCCGTTGCCCCGCATTGACCAGATCATTTGATGCGACCGCAGGACACGACTCATTATGTTTCCTCGATGCTTACTTCGGATACCATCAGATTAAAATGAAGGAGTCCGACTAGGCCGCAACGGTGTTCATCACCCCATACGGGCCTTTCTGTTTCAACACTATGCCTTTTGGGCTTAAAAATGCTGGTGCCACTTACCAACGCATGATTCAAACATGCATGGAAAAACAAATCAGCAAGACAGTTGAAGCATATGTGGATGACGTGGTCATCAAAACAAAACACGTCGAATCATTGGTGGACGATCTCCGCCTCACATTTGACAACCTCCGAACATACGACATACGACTCAATCCGGAAAAATGCATCTTCGGTGTCCTAGCCAGAAAGCTACTAGGGTTCATTGTTGCCCATAGAGGAATTGAAGCAAATCCAGCTAAGATCCGAGCCTTGTCACAATTGGCTACACCAATAGACCTAAAACAGGTCCAAAAGCTAGCAGGGTGTGTGGAGGCTTTGACTCGCTTTATCTCCAGATTAGGAGAAAAAGCATTACCACTTTATAGACTGCTTGGACGCACCGACAACTTTGAATGGACATAAGCGGCCACAGTCGGATTGGAAGAAATAAAAACCTTACTAGCAGGCAACCCAATCCTAACTGCCCCAAGTGTTGGCGAGCCTATGTTGCTTTATATCTCCGCAACTCACCAGGTAGTAAGAGTTGTACTCGCCATCGAGCAAGGGGAAGAGGGACATAAATTCGCCATCCAAAAGCCAGTCTATTATGTATCGGAGGTCCTCACACCATGCAAATCCCTATACCCTCACTACCAAAAGATAGCTTACACGGTCTTTATGGCATCCCGAAAACTCTGACACTATTTTCAAGAGTGTTCGATCACGGTGGCATCAGAAGTACCACTTAACAACATTATAAATAACAGGGACGCCACCGGCCGCATAGCTAAATGGGCCATCGATCTCTTACCGTTCAAAATAACATACAAGCCACGCCGAGCTATTAAATCTCAGGTGCTGGCCAACTTCGTCGCCAAGTGGACGGAAGTCGAGCTCCCTAAAGAGTACAGTTCATACTCCAACTGGATCATGTACTTCGACGACTCTAAAATGCTAGCTAGACTGGGGGCTGGTGTCATCTTGACATCCCCCACGGGGGACACAGTCCGCTACATGTTGCAAATCATGTATACAGACTCCAACAATGCAGCCGAATACGAAGCGCTTCTACGTGGTCTCCGCATGGCCGTCTCCATGGGTATACAATGCCTAGAGGTGCGCGGCGACTTAAACCTCGCAATATCTCGGTTAAATGGAGAGTTCGACGCAAAATATCCAAAAATGGCGGCATATTGAAATGTCGTATTAAAAATGTCGGCTCGGTTCGAGGGACTTGAATTTCATCATGTCGCTTGAGACAGTAACCAGGCAGCCGGCATCCTCGCTCGCATGGGCGAGCGCGACCCCGTCCTGCCTAATACCTTTGTGGAAAGGCTCTTTAAGCCATCCGTGGTATGGCAGGACAAAAGTGGAGACGCTAGTACGGACCTGGTCACGCCCCCATCAGCCGAACACAATATTGATATCATCGGGGGTTCGGATGTTGTTGGGGATATAACTCCTAGGTATGACCCGCCCAGGAGGGGCTGGGTCATGCCATTGGCGACTTAAGCATGAAGATGGCGGTTCATGGATCAAGCTTATTGAAGGCCCAAGGCCTGGAGGCGACTCAAGGCCCAAAGGTGTGAACCGCTAGGAGATGACTTGTTCTGTAAGACAAACTTAATTAGAAACCGATCTGGTCATGTTTGTGTGAGCCGGCCGAGACTCTATAAGCTGTCGGGCATCAACTTGTATATAATAGGGTTACTCGGCGGCGGGCTAACTCAAGAAACAATCAATCATGCACTAGGTTAAGTGTATTCGCTCCCTGGTAATCGAAACCCAAGCAATACAACCAAAAGCAGGAGTAGGCTTTTACCTCATTGAGAGGGGCTGAACCTGGGTAAACTCTATGTGTCCTTTGTCCCGTTCAACCCCTTTAAGCTAACCTAGTTGTGATGGCTCCACGCCTAAGTCATTTTGCTAGGGCATCTGCCATGTTAAGTCCATGACAATTGGCGCCCACCGTGGGGCCAAAGCATGGTGGTTTCGAGTTCTTGAAGGGCAGTTTCTCAGGGATCAAGGGATACGCCATGGGACGGATGACCAAGAGTCGCCGCGGCAAAATCTACATCGACGACGTAGGCTGGGGCCCCGAGGCCGATTCAATCGAATACGGGTATCGGGTCCCCTTTGGCGGAATCCACGTCTTCATGGGCAAGATTGGTGAGCCGGAGCCTAAGCCGATTGCTGGCTCTGGCGTCATTGAAACGGCTTAGCGCGCAAGGCCTGCCAAGGTTAAACCCGCCAGGAGGCGTGCTTTCGTTGGCTTTATTCATGGGGCGGCTTTCGAGGAAGGTTCTGTGTCTGGAGGAGAGACGACCATCTACTTAGATGATGAGTCCTCAACCGGCGAGATCAATTCGATCTATCAATTGCAAGACAACGGGCTTTGGGGGCTGTTCTGATGGTGACAGTATTCCGGACTCCTATAAGCCGCCGATCAAGGCAGCTATCTTCATGGCTGGTATGCAACAAGTTTTGAATTCATCAACCGTTGTGGATATGACCTCTGGTGCTACGTCCGCTATGACAGTTGGGGCAGGTGACCCTATGCGCTCACCGGCTCAAGTTTTATCCGAAATCTTGGAGGCTTTGGCAACTTTGCTCACTGTGGAGGTAACCTCGGCAAATCAAGCACAACATAATGTGGACGTTGCAAAGTTATGGGATGAGATAGCTCAGTCCAAGGAGGATCTTAATCCTGAGAATGCTAGGATGGCAACAAAATGAGCCGCCTTGGATGCAGAATCACAATGAATTCAAGCAGAAAATTTTCGCTTAAGCTTGGATCAGAATGCATCAAACGTTGTTTTTCATAGGAGGTACCAGAGTCATCTGCCTTTGGAGTTTGATGCAAGGAATCTCTTCAATACGCCAGGGACAGGACCGAGTAACCCGCCCGGTGTGATCCGGGCCCCTAAGGCGCCTAGGACCGGAGTGGCGGTTCAACCCCGCGCAGCAGATCCGCCACGTGACTTAAACCCACCTCAGCGAGTCTCAACACCTCCGGGTCACTTCTCTAACCCGTTGGACAACATGATTTCTGCGGCATCATGGTTGGCGGCTCTCTCGGTGGCAGGTGAGTCTCCTGCGGCGGTCAAGGCTCGGAAGGCTGTGGAACTTCTTCAAACGGCGGTGGCGCAGCAGGCAGCTTACTCCTACAACCGCGATTGAATCCATTCAACTCCGCGTTCGAGTCGAAGTTACAGCCGACTCATTGAGTCGCCAGTGGTTTCCAGCAGTGAACGTCACCGACGTCAGGCCGATGGTAATCAAGATGTTCAAAATCAGGCGGATCAGGCGCGTGCGCGTCAAGAGGCGGAGCTGATTGATGACCCACAAGTGTAGGGGATCTATCGTAGTCCTTTTGATAAGTAAGAGTGTCGAACCCAACGAGGAGTAGAAGGAAATTACAAGCGATTTTTAGTAAGGTATTCTCTGCAAGCACTGATATTGTAGGTAACAGATAGTTTTGTGATAGGATAAATTGTAACCGGTAACAAGCAATGAAAGTAAATAAGGTGCAGCAAGGTGGCACAATCCTTTTTGTAGCAAAGGACAAGCTTGGACAAGTTCTTATAATGAGAAAAGGGCTCCCGAGGACACATGGGAATTATCGTCAAGCTAGTTTTCATCACGCTCATATGATTCGCGTTCGTTCCTTTGATAATTTGATATGTGGGTGGACCGGTGCTTGGGTACTACCCTTTCTTGGACAAGGATCCCACTTATGATTAGCCCCTATTGCAAGCATCCGCAACTACAAAAGAAGTATTAAGGTAAACCTAACCACAACATCAAACATATGGATCCAAATCAGCCCCTTATGAAGCAACGCATAAACTAGGGTTTAAGCTTCTATCACTCTAGCAACCCATCATCTACTTATTACTTCCCAATGCCTTCCTCTAGGCCCAAATAATGGTGAAGTGTCATGTAGTCGACGTTCACATAACACCACTAGAGGAGAGACACCATACATCTCATCAAAATATCAAACGGATACCAAATTCACATGACTACTAATAGCAAGACTTCACCCATGTCCTCAGGAACAAACGTAACTACTCACAAAGCCTATTCATGTTCATAATCAGAGGGGTATTAATATGCATTAAGGATCTGAACATATGATCTTCCACCAAATAAACCAACTAGCATCAACTACAAGGAGTAATCAACACTACTAGCAACCCACAAGTACCAATCTGAGGTTTGGATACAAAGATTGGATACAAGAGATGAACTAGGGTTTGAGAGGAGATGGTGCTGGTGAAGATGTTGATGGAGATTGACCCCCTCCCGATGA
This sequence comes from Triticum dicoccoides, assembly GCF_002162155.2. NCBI lineage: Eukaryota > Viridiplantae > Streptophyta > Magnoliopsida > Poales > Poaceae > Triticum > Triticum dicoccoides. The sequence continues at coordinate 572,710,880 of NC_041385.1, read as the reverse complement.
GAGGATCGTTGGTGATGATGATGGTGATGATTCCCCCTCCTGAAGGGAAGTTTCCCCAGCAGAACAGCTCCGCCGGAGCCCTAGATTGGTTTCACCAAGGTTCCGCCTCGTGGCAGTGGAGTTTCGTCCCATAAGCTTGCTTATGATTTTTTCCAGGGTAAAAGACTTCATATAGCAGAACATGGGCACCGGAGGGCTGCCAGGTGGCCCACGAGGCAGGGGGCGTGCCCAGGGGGTAGGGCGCGCCCCCACCCTCGTGGCCAGGGTGTGGGCCCCATCTGGTACTTCTTCTGTTGAATATTTATCATTAATTCCCAAAATGACTTTTGTGGATTTTTAGGACTTTTGGAGCTGTGCAGAATAGGTCTCTAATATTTGCTCCTTTTCCAGCCCAGAATCCCAGCTGCCGGCATTCTCTCTCTTCATGTAAACCTTGTAAAATAAGAGAGAATAGACATAAGTATTGTGACATAACGTGTAATAACAACCCATAATGCGATAAATAATGATATAAAAGCATGATGCAAAATGGATGTATCAACTCCCCCAAGCTTAGACCTCACTTGTCCTCAAGCGGAAGCCGATATCGAAAATATGTCCACATGTTTAGAGATAGAGGTGTCGATAAAAACAAAATACGGACATGAGGGCATCATGATCATTCTTATAACAGCAACATATATATTTTGTCATACGATTTCTTATGCTCAAGTAACAATCTATTCACAATGTCAAGTATGATTCAGAAACTTCATTAAGAACTAATAAGCAATAATCTCAGTCACTGAAGCAATTGCAATTTATCATAACATCGGAAAGAGTCAACAATAGAGATTTTCAGCAAGTCCACATACTCAACTATCATTTAATCTTCCACAATTGCTAACACTCACACAATACTTATGGTTACGGAGTCTTAATTGGACACAGAGAAAGATAGGGTCTTATTGTGTTGCCTCCCAACCTTTTACCTCAAGGGTAATGTCA
>NC_041385.1:572705196-572709656 GCF_002162155.2 Triticum dicoccoides | reverse complement strand
ATAGGGCTGGACTATTCTGTTACCGGTAACAGAATATTATTCTGTTACCCTGGCGCCCTATATAGGCCCGATCCATGATCACGAACACCAGAAGCAGCCCAAATGAAAAAACACCCCGGCCCGACCGCAGTCGTCCCCGACCTCCCCGATCCCCAATCCCATGCTACACCCCCCGCCGCCGCGCCCCCATGCCCCCGCCGCCGCACCCCCATGTCCCGGCCGCCGCGCCCCCAGGCCCCGCCGCCGCGCCCCTAGGTCCCGATCACGGAGCGGCAAGATGGGCCGCGTCATCTACGAGTCGGCCACGAGCGCGGCCTCGGCCTCGGCGGCGGCACTGGACCCGGACACGGCTGTGGCGGAGCTGGACGACCTCCCGGGCGACGCGGACTCGTTCGAGCTTGCCGCCAGGTTCTGCTACGACATGACGGTGGACCTGACGGCGTCCAACATCTCCGGGCTGTGCTGCGGCGCCGAGTACCTGGAGATGACGGAGGACCTGGAGGAGGGCAACCTCATCTTCTAGACGGAGGCGTTCCTCAGCTGCGTGGTGGTCTCCTCCTGGCGCGACTCCATCGTCGTCCTCAAGAGCTGCGAGGGCCTCTCGCCCTGGGCCGAGAACCTGCAGATCGTGCACCGCTGCAGCGAGTCCATCACCTGGAAGGCCTGCGCCAACCCCAGGGGAGTCCGCTGGGCCTACACTGGCACCGGCAGCGGCAGGCCGCCCCGGAGCGGCGCCACGAGCCCACGATGGAACAACGCCGGCAACGGCGGCGTCGGTTCCAAGGAGTCCAGCCCCAGCCACGGGCAGCCCGTGCCGCCGTCCGACTGGTGGTTCGAGGACGTGTCCGTTCTCCGGATCGACCACTTCGTGCGCGTCGTCACTGCCATCAAGGTCAAAGGTAACAACGGTAGATTTGATTCAGATTTTTTTACTTGGGAACAGATTTGTCTTTGAGTTCTAAACTATTTTGTGCCGGCAGAGCTACAGGCATGCGGTTCGACCTCATCGTCGCCGCGCCCCCATGTACTATTTTGGCTTCCTCTGCTTCCTACCTAGCAGATCATGGCGGCCCTCCCCCACTTGCTGCTCATCATCATCGATCTCAACAACGAAGAAGGGCCAAAATAAACGTGAACCTCGTTGCCCTCTTCATGGTAATGATTCCTTACCGCTGCTACAATTCTATACTTATTGTTCAGTACTACTAGTACTGATCAACTATGACTTGATTGAAAAATGGAGTTGATTCCTGGACCCTGACTATCCTTCTAAAAATAGTACTCAATAGACTACCACTGATCATTTTGTTGAAAAAGTGTGCCTTTTCTGCTGTATTCTCCTTGTTATTTACTTGTCAAAATTGAGTTTGAATCCACTACAATTTCCATGAGTGGATTTTTTTAAAACAAAATTTCCATGAGTGGATTTAAAAATCAACAAATGTAAAGTTTTAAAATGCATACAACAACTACAAAATAGCAATTTAGTTCAGTCCAGTTTGTAATGCTGCTCCACCTTCCGGTCATTGACGAGCCCCTAGGTAGGCACTTCCTCCTCCTCTCAGGTCTGCCTCCCTCTAACACTATCAGTTCAAATTTGCTAATATCTACAGTACTGATTGGGGAATTTTGGTAGTTCATTTTCCTAATATCTGGACGCTGCCCCTTCCTGCAGGACCCGACCCAACCTCTGCCGCCATGGCACGACGCCTCCACCTCCCAGCGAAGGACCACCACCTTCCTGACGACGTGCCAACCCCGACGAGGCCCGCCAGCCCTAGAGTTCCTGCCGCGACGCCTCAACCTCCTGTTCAGCCATGGATTCTTGCCATCCACCACGCCATCAGGAGCATGATTGGTGAGAAACACCTTCGTGTTCCTCCTCTCCCACTCTTCAGTTCACATACTACTATGCATGAAGGCCATTTTTCTTGTAATTCTGTGTTAGCGATCAGTACTAGTGCTCATCAGGACGGCAAGCAGCAGTACTGATCAGTATGACTTACACAAAAAACTAGTACTGATTAGTACTTTCTTAATGTTAAAGATGAGCAGTAAAAGATACAAGTTGCAGTTCCAGGGCAACCTGTCTCAGATCCTTTTCAGGTTCAGGTAATAAATGTTTGGTATTCTTATATACTTGCATCAGTTCAGAGTCGCGGATACAATAAGTTGAGGGAAAACGCATACAAAAGTTCAAAGTTGACAAACATGGGTTCTTTGTTTCAATGTTCGCTAGTGTATGCAGATTGGGTTTGCATGCATTTCATAGTTGGATGGCTACTGATCTCTATAAAACGTTGGAAGATGTGCTTTCATTACTAGTCCAACCATACTAGGTAAAATTGAATGTATCTAGCCAGTTCAATAACATCATCTCGTTGTGCAAAAAAGTAGTTAAAAAGGTCGAACTAACATATGCTTCAGAATGTCGCAAAAAAATTATCTGTAATTTTCTTTTTCATGTTGAATTATTTGAAGTAAAACAAAAATAGCTCACTTTTGTGACTTTCATCATTTGAAAACCTACATGCCTCATGTTCGAACTTTCAATTTGTTTAAAACTAAACTGATGGTGCTCTTGTTTTAGTGCCGGGGGAGAAGGCAGAACCTCTGGGTGCATGATGGAAAAAATTGCAAGTTCTTGTTTAGATGTTCAGGATACCCTTCTCTCATTTCATTTATGTTCAGGATAGTAGGTCCATGATGGAAAATTGTGTATCATGTAGTTCCTATTTAGATGTCGTGCAAGTTCAAAAATTGTCGATTTTGCCACTGGAGAGAACCCGTTGGTGCATTGTTTTTCCGGTATGACGTCCCTTGATATGTTTGGAGTATTGTTATTGTTGCTCTGCATGCGAATGAATTAGCCTGTCCTGCTAAGATGAGGATGTTTGTGCCCGAGTCTTGAATTTTAAGAGGTCAAGGGAGATGAATAATTTCTGTCATGTGAAAGGATAAAAAGGTTTGAATTACAAATATTGATCAGTACGAGTTAAAAATGGTGATCAGTTCGGAACAAAAAGAAATGGCCAGTTTGAATTAAAAAAAACACATAGAAATTCAAATTATAAAAGTCCAAACAAAAAAAGAAACCCTGCGGAAATTCAAATGGTAAATGTACAAGTCGTAAAATGAGAGAAGTCCAGAACATCATTGCAAAAATATGTTGAGTTAAAAGAAAACATGCAAAACAATTTCTTTTTGAAAACAATAGTAATCAGTTCAACGATACAAACCATGCAAGTTCGGGAACGATAGTATAGTAAGCCGTTGAAAAGTTACGAGCAAAACTCTAACGAAAAAACATAGTAAAGAGTTAAAAGAAAACATGCAAAACAATTTCTTTTTGAAAAAAATAGCAATCAGTTCAACGATACAAACCATGCAAGTTCGGGGACGATAGTATAGTAAGCCGTTGAAAAGTTACGAGCAAAACTCTAACGAAAAAACATAGTAAAGTCAAAGTCTATGAAAACACACGTTCAACACAAACTCAATACAGAGATCAGTTCGAGTATTATGTTTCCAAAATAGAAAAATAGCACAACCGGTATAACCGTATTTAAAACTACTCTGTGAAAAATACCTCAGTACAAACATAAACATAAATCAGTAAGAGTACTCTGTTTTTTAGACAGGAAAAACAACACGATGGTTTCACCTTATTCAAAATTACTTTTAAACGGTTGCGAAGTAGAGAAAACATTCAACACGACTAAGTTTCGCATTTTCGATAGCTATCCAAAGTATATTATTTGCCCCATTTTGACAAACTTTTTACAAAAATCGCGTTCGAAATCAAATTTGACCGTATTTAAATTCATTTTTAAACCGTAAGGAATTAGAAAAACATTTTTATACGAAAAAGTTGCGAATTTTCCATAGCTTTCCAACGCCATATCATTTGCATCAATCCGACAAACCATTTGCAAAAAAACGTGAAAATACATTTCACCCAGAATTTCACTGTTTTTCAAATTACTTCTAAATCATATAGAATTAGAAAAAACATTAGATATATGGAAGATGCGGATTTTCACCAGCTTTTCAACGCCATCTTATTTGCTCAATTCCGATAAACCGTTTGAAAATTGAGTCCAAAATACGATTCACCTTTTCGGTTTTGAAAAAAACAGTTTTTTCAAAACTGCTCTTAAACCTTGATGATTTTGCAAAAACGTTCAATATACTTGAAATATAGTTGTCAAGAGCTTTCCAATAATATATTACATGCCTCGTTTCAACAAAAAATTGTAAAAAAGTTTTGAACTAAAGAGAACGATCTGTTAAACAGAATAGAAAGTATGAGTTCAACCGCTCGAAAATCATCAGTACAACCGCCTGAACCCGTCAGTTCAAAAAGGGTAACAGAATAATATTCTGTTACGCGTAACAGAATAGCCCAGATATACACACACACACACACACACACACACACACACACACACACACACACA
>NC_041385.1:572652037-572704897 GCF_002162155.2 Triticum dicoccoides | reverse complement strand
ATATATATATATATATATATATATATATATATATATATATATATATATATATATATATATATATATATATATCAGGATCTTTCCAACACGAGGTGCTTGCCAAAGGATAAATGAAAAAGGGAGAGGTGAAGATCACCTTGACTCTTGCATAAAGTAAAAGACATAAATTAAAAGATAGGCCCTTCGCAGAGGGAAGCAGAGGTTGTCATGTGCTTTTTGATTGGATGCACGAAATCTTAATGCAAAAGAACGTCACTTTATATTGCCACTTGTGATATGAACCTTTATTATGCAGTATGTCGCTTTTATTACTTCCATATCACAAGATCGTATAAAGCTTATTTTCTCCATATTAATAAGTCATACATATTTAGAGAGCAATTTTTATTGCATGCAACATGACAACTTACTTGAAGAATCTTACTCAATCCATAGGTAGGTATGGTGGACTCTCATGGCAAAACTGGGTTTAAGGATATTTGGAAGCACAAGTAGTATCTCTACTTGGTGTAAGGAATTTGGCTAGCATGAGGGGGAAAGGCAAGCTCAACATGTTTGAATGATCCATGACAATATACTTTAACTAGGATGTGAGAAAACATAACCCATTACATTGTCTTCCTTGTCCAACATCAACTCTTTAGCATGTCATACTTTAATGAGTGCTCACAATCATAAAATATGTCCAAGATAGTATATTTATATGTGAGAACCTCTCTTTCTTTATTACTTCCTATTAATTGCAATGATGACCAAAACTATGTTTGCCAACTCTCAACAACTTTTAATCATCATACTCTCTATATGTGAAGTCGTTACTATCCATAAGATCAATATGAACTCTTTTATTCCCTTTACTCTTTTATGCACTTAAGATCATAGCAAGAAAGCAAAAGCCCTTGACTCAACACTAATCTTTATTATATATGGCTCACGGAATCGATTACATAAAGGGATCACAAAGCGAAACTCAAAACTAATTCATACCAAAACTTTATTCTACTAGATCAAGATATTACCAAAAGGATCGAACTAAGTAAAACGGTAAAGATAAGAGTGTGACGGTGATACGATACCGGGACACCTCCCCAAGCTTGGCAGTTGCCAAGGGGAGTGCCCATACCCATGTGATTATGTCTCCTTCTTCGGGGTTGGTGCTGTGATCTTCTTGGCGATGATGCCCCTCAGGATACGATTCTCCTCCTCGAGCTTATTGACTTGCTGCTTGAGGTCCATATTTTCATTGTGAAGCTTGCTCGTGACAGCTAAAGCTCCTTTTACCCAAGGATGTTGCATAGCTTCTGGAGAACAAGTGACACTCTTTTTCATATTTTCATAAGAAAGAAGTTTAACATTGGAAGGAATGACCGAGTTTGGAATAGCTGGGCTCTGTAGTTCCCTTATCATGAATACTGCTTGGAAGCGAGAGGTAACTTCTTGATCCTCCTCCATGGCATCTATCCTTTTCAAGTCGGCCTCCATCTCATCCTCCATTGACGGGCCAAAGTGATAAGCATCGCTGTTTGCTCCTGGACCTGGCGTCGGGTGAGACACCCGACTCTTCCCGACTGACTCTTGAGAAGACATCTTGCTCTAAATCTACAACAGAGACAACTCGAAACAAAAACAGAGGATTTTTGCGTGACACGGTGGTCAAAACCTTCGGGAGATTATATAATGAATTTTTACCGACCAAAAGAAGTATCATGCAAGAAAACGGAGTCCAGAGAGCACACGAGGTGCCCACGAGGCAGGGGGCGCGCCCAGTAGGGTAGGGTGCGCCCTCCACCCTCGTGGACGCCTCGTGTCCTTCCCGGACTACATCTTATTTTCCTATTTTCTTAAGTATTCCAAAACGGAGAAAAATTGCTATTAGAACTATTTTGGAGTCGGTTTACTTACCGTACCACATACCTATTCCTTTTCGGAGTCTGAAACGTTCTGGAAAGTGTCCCTTATGTATTCCTCCGGGGTTACGGTTTCAATAATATTAGTTTCAACATTTATTGGGTTACCTGAGATATAATGTTTGATTCTTTGACCGTTCACCACCTTCGGATTTGTGCCTTCGAAGTTGTTGATTTTTATGGCACCTGAATGATAGACCTCCTCGATAACGTAAGTGCCTTCCCATTTAGAGAGAAGTTTTCCTGCAAAAAAATCTTAAACGAGAGTTGAATAGCAACACATAATCACCTATGTTAAACTCACGCTTTTGTATCTTTTTGTCATGCCATCTTTTAACTTTTTCTTTAAACAGCTTGGCATTCTCATAGGCTTGGGTTCTCCATTCATCAGGTGAGCTAATATCAAATAACCTCTTCTCACCGGCAAGTTTGAAATCATAATTGAGCTCTTTAATAGCCCAATATGCCTTATGTTCTAGTTCGAGAGGTAAGTGACATGCTTTTCCATAAACCATTTTATATGGAGATATACCCATAGGATTCTTATATGCAGTTATGTAAGCCCATAATGCATCATCGAGTTTCTTGGACCAATTCTTTCTAGATCTATTAACAGTCTTTTGCAAAATTAATTTGAGCTTTCTGTTACTCAATTCTACTTGACCACTAGACTGTGGGTGATATGGAGATGCAATTCTATGATTAACGTCATACTTAACAAGCATTTTACGAAAGGCACCATGAATAAAATGTGAACCACCATCTGTCATTAAGTATCTAGGGAATCCAAACCTCAGAAAAATAACTTCTTTAAGCATCTTAATAGAGGTGTTATGATCAGCACTACTAGTTGGAATAGCTTCTACCCACTTAGTAACATAATCAATAACAACTAAAATATGTGTATATCCATTAGAGGCAGGAAACGGTCCCATATAATCAAAGCCCCAAACATCAAATGGTTCAATAACAAGGGAATAATTCATAGGAATTTCTTGATGTCTACTAATATTACCAATTCTTTGACATTCATCACAAGACAAGACAAACTTACGGGCATCTTTGAAGAGAGTAGGCCAATAAAAATCGGATTGCAATACCTTATGTGTAGTTCTATCTCCAGCGTGGTGTCCTCCATATGCCTCGGAGTGACACTTGCATAGGATCTTTTCCTGCTCATGCTCAGGTACACAACGTCTAATAACACCATCTACTCCTTCTTTATAAAGGTGTGGGTCATCCTAGAAGTAATGTCTTAAATCATAAAGAACTTTTTATTTTGCTGGTATGTGGAACTAGGTAGTATAAATTTAGCAACAATGTAATTAGCAAAATTAGCATACCATGAAGCAGTACGAGAAGCATTTATGATAGCTAATTGTTCATCAGGAAAGCTATGATCAATAGGTAGTGGGTCATCAAGAACATTCTCTAACCTAGACAAGTTGTCTGCAACGGGGTTCTTAGCTCCCTTTCTATCAATAATATGCAAATCAATTTCTTGTAGCAAGAGAACCCATCTAATAAGTCTAGGTTTAGCATCTTTCTTTTCCATAAGATATTTAATAGCAGCATGATCATTGTGAATATTTACTTTAGAATCAACAATATAAGGTCTGAACTTATCACAAGCAAATACAACTGCTAAGAATTCTTTTTCAGTGGTAGCATAATTTCTCTGAGTAGTGTCTAGAGTTTTACTAGCATATTGAATAACATTTAGTTTCTTATCAACTTTTTGTCCTAGAACAACACCTACAACATAATCGCTAGCATCACACATAATTTCAAAGGGTAAATTCCAATCAGGTGGCTCAACAATAGGTGTAGAAATCAAAGCTTTCTTAAGTATTTCAAATGCTTCTACACAATCATCATCGAAGATAAAAGGAATATCTTTTTGCAATAAATTAGTTAGAGGCCTAGAGATTTTAGAAAAGTCCTTAATGAACCTCCTATAAAAACCGGCATGACCAAGGAAACTTCTTATACCTTTAATGTCCTTGGGACACGACATCTTTTCAATAGCATCAACTTTAGCTTTTATCAACTTCAACACCTCTTTCAGAAATTTTATGCCCCAAGACAATGCCTTCATTAACCATAAAGTGGCACTTCTCCCAGTTCAAAACAAGACTAGTATCTTTGCATCTCTGCAAAACTCGTTCAAGGTTGCTCAAGCAATCATCAAAGGAGGATCCATAAACAGAGAAATCATCCATGAATACCTCACAAATCTTTTCACAGAAGTCAGAGATTATAGCCATCATGCATCTTTGAAAGGTACCAGGTACATTACATAAATCAAAAGGCATACATCTATAAGCAAAAGTACCGAAAGGGCAAGTAAAAGTGGTCTTTTCTTGATCCTCCACTGACACAGGTACTTGAGAGAAACCAGAGTAACCATCTAGAAAGGAAAAATGTGTATGTTTGGATAGTCTTTCTAGCATTTGATCAATAAAAGGTAATGGGTAATGATCTTTCTTAGTTGCTTTATTTAATTTGTGGAAATCAATTACCATCATATAACCTATAGTAATTCTTTGCGGGATCAATTCATCTTTATCATTAGGAACAACAGTAATACCTCCCTTCTTAGGGACACAATGGACATGACTTACCCACTGACTATTAGCAACGGGATAAATTATACCTGCCTCAAGGAGCTTTAGTATTTCCTTTCTTACCACTTCTTTCATCTTAGGATTTAAGCGTCGTTGATGATCAATAACTGGTTTGGCGCCTTCTTCCAATTTTATTTTGTGTTGGCATAGAGTGGGACTAATGCCCTTAAGATCATCAAGAGTATATCCAATAGCAGCACGGTGCTTCTTCAGAGTTTTCAATAATCTTTCCTCTTCCTGCTCTTAAAGGTTAGCACTAATAATAACATGATATATCTTCTTTTCATCAAGACTAGTAAGCTTGCACGTGCAATGCACGTCTACGCTCCTTTCAAATATACGTCTACTACAAATCGCATGTGCTCCTTCCAAAGATACACCTACTACAAATTGCACCGGTATAAGTAAACCACGAAAAATGTGAATTCGAAGATTAGTGGTGGCCACGCGGTCCAATACAACTGACAGAAGATACTACAAGCAGAAAATAAATATAACATAAATAAATAAATAATTGGTAAAAGAAGTACAACACAAATAAAGCATCTATAATGGTGGAGAAAATGGAACATAATGTATTGGACAGCTGTGCCAAACCATGCTATGAATTTTGTAGAGTAGCTTAAAAAAACTGCAAGGAAAAGTAAATTCAAATTTGACTATGAGATATCATCTATTCCAAGTTGATAATGCGTAAAAATACATTGATGAGGGAATAGAGACACGAAGCAATAAAATTGGCTATTGCTCTAGTCCAATAAATTTACTTGTACAACATTGTCCCATCTCCTTTGAAATGTCTTCACTAAGATATATTCTCTGCACCTGTCCAGATTCGTTACTGAAAGGGCATTTAGGTTGCTCATTCGTCAAAACAAAACATGGGAAAGATCAGTAATACATTCACAGTAAAATAGAAAATAGCAAAGTCACTTCACAAGCATGTCTCATATAACAATATAATTATAGTATTTACTATCAATGTAAGCAAATAACAACAAAAAAGAGCCAAGATCATGCTCAAATATAACACTACTTTGCAACTTCGTTTTGCTAGCTAACAACCTGAAACTATGGATACAAATTGAAATAAGATGTGTCTTGTACATGCGATGCAAGTACGTATTCAACCATCTTGACACCAACCATCAAAAGGGTACCCTAATCCCTGAAAATAGGTGAACTGTTCTGTCACATTTAGTATATTCAAATCACATACAATGAGGGCATGATAGCTGATTAAATGATCCAACCATTTCCACCCCAAAATAATGTAAGCATGCAAGGAAAGACCTTGCTAGCTCACACAAAGTGCAAATGATAACTCAAGATATCAAAGGGCTGTACTCAATAGCCAGATATTAGAGAATTAATGTGAGTTCTTCTCTACAAAAGATGCTGCCGGTGGTGAAACAAATAAAAATACTTTGGCTTACCAGGTAGCATAGTAGTATGGAACATGTCAGCATACAAATTTTTTTATGCAAACTCAGAAATTTATACAAAACCCTTTACAACTTCTCTGAAAAGCAATTATATCATGAACAAGCTATATGAGGTTGTAGATCATCATAATGCCATGACACTCTTCTCTTGAAAATCTCAAACTCCCCTCTCAGTTATAAACATATAAACAATCTCTAGAAGCCAAAGTTTTATTTTTTATAGTAAACAACCAAATTCTGGAAACCAAAAAGGCATTACCATACTTTGGTAAAGAAGCTAAAGCATAACATCATTGTTTATTCTGGAATAGCACGCCCATGATCAAAAGATTGTGTAAACCAAGTTAATTTGTTTATACTGTTGAGTCAAATCAGAAGTAATTATAACTATGAATTTCGATAGCTAATGTATTTATTTACATGGCACTATGATAGTCAAGAGGAAATACATTTATTTACATCAAAGTGATAAATCAATTGTTACCACTATAAACCTGAAAATAACACAGTCGACTTCAAGACCCTTGTATATGGCTCCTATATGATAACACCATATGCTATCATAAAGGTAGCACGCCAGGAAATAATAAGGGTGACTTAGGGGAGAGAAATCCCGAAGGTAGTATAACCCCGAAGGCATTATATTGCAGAAGCTACTCTGTATAGAAGCATTGTCATGCCAGCGCCTGATTCTCTAATCATGGATTCTGCATCTGAATATCTCATATTATAGTCTCATTAATCTGCTAGAAATGAAAAGTAATGTTGACTTCAAACCTTGAAATCTTAAGTTTAAATAAAAATATGTGGGGGATACTTTAAGCACTCATTCATGTCACAAAAAGCATTGGAATTATCAAACAAATTGTTCTGATCCAAAAGTTCATTCCATCAAACACCTTTCATCTTTAGACCTATTTAAAATCACTCATAATACCACCGCCGAAAAATAGCTTACTAAGAAAGCTATCAACAATTATATTATACCTACTTAATTAGTCTAGCTTTTCTTGAAAATTCTTTACTCGTCGTAGCTCAGCCAATTGTAATTGTCCAATTCCTATATTCCCAACTCATGGACGAACCCAGCTAATAGCGGTAATGGGATTATGCCAAAAAAAGAGTCAATGTCTTCCAACCAGAAGACCCACCACAAGAACAAGCTAAATCTTAGCACCATCGGTGCGGTGACAAACTAACAACAATGGTCAGTGATGAAAGGTGTTAAAAAATACGTAATGTACCAAGAGAGGGATATTTGTCCGTCAAAACATTGCATGTAGACAGACCAATGTTGACCAAGAACACATGCGATGATACCAGTACCAAGAACCACACACTGTAAAAATCCTTTTGTGGTCAAGACACATTCTGACATACCTATATGCCATGTAGGTTAGCCCAACAGTTGGTGCAGGAGGATAGTGACCACGACATAGACCTCAATGGTGGCAGCACCATGATGCGACACTGTGCCCAAAACTCTAAAAGCTTCTCTCAAACACCTCACGGTTTACACGTACCAATCCTGGTTGACATTAGGTCGCATCAATGAACTCGTGCCACACATGGAAATTTCATCAAGCAGTTAGTATGCAAAAAAATCACGCCACACAAATTGCTAAGGAAAACCAAGACTGAGTAGGAACGAAAGCTCACCGGAGGAAGGATTGAGGAAGAATCGGCCCGAGGCTGCTTGGCCAGTAGGTGGCATTCCTTCTGCCTTCCCATTGCGAACCAGGTTAGCACGGCTGTCACCGAGGAGTCACACATGGATGCGCCCTTCCGCGATGGTGCCCAGCTTTAGAGGTATCCCTTCTCGTCGGGGGACTCCATGTTGCTTCTGAGATCTAGCAGCGGTGACGGCGCCCCGCTTCCTCGCCGGATTGAGTGGCTCCTGCATCGCTGGAACCGGCAATCGGTGCAGCACCAGCGGTGGCTCACGCATCACCGGCACACGCGATGGTACCCTGACGGTGCGGTGGTTTTACTCCCGGCTCCCGCGGTGTTCCTAGCCCAATCGAGTACAAGGACGAAGGAGGGACGCGGGGATGCTAGCCCTCAAAGCGGCGGCGGACAAGCTATGGGCGGGCGGCTGTGGAGAAGGCGAGAGGCATAGGAGAGGAGGCCGAGTCGAGGCAGGAGGGGGTGAATTTTCTTGGGAGGGAGTTGGATCGGGAGCGACAAGGTTGGGGTGAGAGACGTGCGAACGTGTGCGCGTGGACCGCGGTTGTTCCCTTTCTGTGACGTGGCTTGATGTTAAACATGCTTGGAGTTAAACATCAAAGCAACATGGAGCGTAGGATTCGATGGTCTGAATGGTGGAGATGATTTGGTTCTCCACCCTCTCGTGCTTTTATAGTGGTAGTAGATAAGCATAATTAAGAGTATCAGGTAATGGTTTAAACTCAAACACGGGATCACCCTTGGGCGGAGGAGGATCCCCTAGGATTTCAATAGGCAAGTTGTGTTTCAAAATAGGTCCCTGTTTAAAGAATACTTCATCTATTTCCCTTCTTTCATTCATAAACATATCATTTTCATGGTCTAGCAAATATTGTTCTAGCAGATTAGTAGTAGGCACGGCAATAGAAGCAAGACCAATAATTTCATCCTTACTAGGCAATTCTTTATCATGGGATTGTCTACGAAATTAGCAAAATTAAACTCATGAGACATATCTCCTAAGCCAATCGTAACAACATCCTTTTCGCAATCAATCTTAGCATTAACAGTGTTCAAGAAGGGTCTACCAAATATAATGGGACAAAAGTCGTCTTGTGGGGAACCAAGAACAAGAAAATCAGCAGGATATTTAACTTTCCCACACAAGACTTCAACATCTCTAACAATCCCAATTGGTGAAATAATATCTCTATTGGCAAGCTTAATTGTAACAGCAATATCTTCTATCTCAGCAGGTGCAATGTCATGCAAAATTTCTTTATATAAGGAATGAGGTATAGCACTAGCACCCATATCACATAAGCCATGATAGCAATGATCTCCTATTTTAACAGAAATAACAGGCATGCCTACAACATGTCTATGTGTCTTAGCATCAGGTCTAGCGATTCTTGCAGCTTGTTCACAAAAATAAATAACATGCCCATCAATATTATCAGCCAAGAGATCTTTAACCATAACAATACTAGGTTCCACTTTAATTTTCTCAGGAGGTGTATATGTTCTAGTATTACTCTTACGAACCACAATTGAAGCTTTAGCATGATCCTTTATCCTAACAGGGAAAGGTGGTTTCTCAATATAAGTAGAAGGAACAATAGGATCAGTATAAGTGATAGTCTTTTCTTCAACTGTAATAGGTGTAACTACTTTTACTTCAGTGGGAGGATTATATTTAAACCACTTCTCCTTAGGGAGATCAACGTGAGTAGCAAATGATTCACAGAAAGAAGCTACTATCTCAGAGTCAAGTCCATATTTAGTGCTAAATCCACGAAAAGCATCGATATCCATAAAATATTTAACACAATCGAACTTAGGTGTCATACCTGACTCCTTACCATTGTCGGAGTCCCAATCTTCAGAGTTGCGTTTAATTCTTTCCAATAAATCCCATTTGAATTCAATAGTCTTCATCATAAAAGACCCAGCACAAGAAATATCAAGCATGGTGCGGTTGTTGAGAGAAAGCCGAGCATAAAAGTTTTGAATAATCATTTCTCTTGAGAGCTCATGATTGGGGCATGAATATAACATTGACTTAAGCCTCCCCCAAGCTTGAGCGATACTTACTCCTTCGTGAGGCCAAAAATTATATATATAGTTGCGATCACGATGAACAAGATGCATAGGATAAAACTTCTGGTGAAATTCCAATTTCAATCGTTTATAGTCCCAGGATCCCATATCATCACATAGCCTATACCATGTCAATGCGTCTCCCTTCAAAGATAAAGGGAAGACCTTCTTCTTAATAACATCATCGGGCATACCTGCAAGCTTAAATAATCCACAAACTTCATCCACATAGATAAGGTGTAAATCGGGATGCAATGTTCCATCTCCTGCAAAGGGATTAGCTAGCAGTTTCTCTACCATACTCGAAGGAATTTCAAAGTAAACATTTTCAGTAGGTTTAGTAGGTTGGGGAGCAACTCTTTGCTCTACTGGTCAGGGTGAAGATACCCCGAACAAGCCCCTCAAAGGATTATGTTCCATAGTAACAAGTGACAGTAAATTTCAGCACACTATATAAATGTTTCCTTACCAAGTTCCACTCACCAAAAGCGCTTCACTCCCCGGCAACGGCGCCATAAAAGAGTCTTGATGACCCACAAGTGTAGGGGATCTATCGTAGTCCTTTCGATAAGTAAGAGTGTCGAACCCAACGAGGAGCAGAAGGAAATGACAAGCGGTTTTCAGTAAGGTATTCTCTGCAAGCACTGAAATTGTAGGTAACAGGTAGTTTTGTGATAGGATAAATTGTAACGGGTAACAAGCAATGAAAATAAATAAGGTGCAGAAAGGTGGCCCAATCCTTTTTATATCAAAGGACAAGCCTGGACAAGTTCTTATAATGAGAAAAGCGCCCCCGAGGACACATGGGAATTATCATCAAGCTAGTTTTCATCACGCTCATATGATTCACGTTCGTTACTTTGATAATTTGATATGTGGGTGGACCGGTGCTTGGGTACTGCCCTTTCTTGGACAAGCATCCCACTTATGATTAACCCCTATTGCAAGATCCGCAACTACAAAACAAGTATTAAGGTAAACCTAACCACAACATGAAACATATGGATCCAAATCAGCCCCTCATAAACTAGGGTTTAAGCTTCTGTCACTCTAGCAACCCATCATCTACTTATTACTTCCCAATGCCTTCCTCTAGGCCCAAATAATGGTGAAGTGTCATGTAGTCGACATTCACATAACACCACTAGAGGAGAGACAACATACATCTCATCAAAATATCGAACGAATACCAAGTTCACATGACTACTAATAGCAAGACTTCACCCATGTCCTCAGGAACAAATGTAACTACTCACAAAGCATATTCATATTCATAATCAGAGGGGTATTAATATGCATTAAGGATATGAACATATGATATTCAACCAAAGAAACCAACTAGCATCAACTACAAGGAGTAATCAACACTATTAGCAACCCACGGGTACCAATCTGAGGTTTGGATACAAAGATTGGATACAAGAGATGAACTAGGGTTTGAGAGGAGATGGTGCTGGTGAAGATGTTGATGGAGATTGACCCCCTCCCGATGAGAGGATCGTTGGTGATGATGATGGTGATGATTTCCCCCTCCCGAAGGGAAGTTTCCCCAGCAGAACAGCTCCGCCGGAGCCCTAGATTGGTTTCACCAAGGTTCCGCCTCGTGGCGATGGAGTTTCATCCCATAAGCTTGCTTATGATTTTTTCCAGGGTAAAAGACTTCATATAGCAGAACATGGGCACCGGAGGGCTGCCAGGTGGCCCACGAGGCAGGGGGCGTGCCCAGGGGGTAGGGCGCGCCCCCACCCTCGTGGCCAGGGTGTGGGCCCCCTCTGGTACTTCTTCCGTTGAATATTTACCATTAATTCCAAAAATGACTTTCGTGGAGTTTCAAGACTTTTGGAGCTGTGCAGAATAGGTCTCTAATATTTGCTCCTTTTCCAGCCCAGAATCCCAGCTGCCGGCATTCTCCCTCTTCATGTGAACCTTATAAAATAAGAGAGAATAACCATAAGTGTTGTGACATAACGTGTAATAACAACCCATAATGCGATAAATATCGATATAAAAGCATGATACAAAATGGACGTATCACTGATGGCTTAGCTGGCGGCTCTTCCACAACCTCAATTGAATTCACCAGCATCCATAGAGCCGGAGTGACTTCCAGGACAGTGGGTGTGTCGTGCTTGGTGTCGGCTCTGCGCAATGAGCGCTTGCGTAAGGACTTCAAGGGCCCTCAAAAGATACATAATTACATAACGGATCAACCCCCGGAGGCTTGGATTGAGAGCTATGAGTTGGACATGGAAATGTTGGACGTTAGTGACGCTACGTGCGCTAAGTATTTCACCATGATGTTGGATGGGCCGGCTCACACCTGGCTAAAGGGATTGCCCCCTAATTCCATCAGATCATGGACTGAACTAAAAATGCGTTTTATTCAGAATTTCAAGGACACATGCAAGAAACCTATGCTGATTCTTGACTTAGACACTTGTGTCCAGGGTGAGGGCAAGTCAACACCCCGTGACGTTGGATCTCAGCCATTATCCATTCATCGGACAATATCAACGCCGGGTCAGCCGTCCTGATTTTAGAGAAGAATTGGCGGTTCCTTCCCCTCAAGCAGAAGCTGGGGCGGCTTAAGCGCCACTGCAATGATATGGGAGAGCTCATGGCGGCTCTCGTCAAATACGCAGACTTTGATAATACTAAGAACCCTGAGTCTGATGAGGAGAAGGCTGGCAAGGGGAAGAAGAACGACAATGCAAAGGGGCAGCAAGACAATACGGCGAGTCAAGGTAATAATGGTAAGCGCAAGCAAACTGACGGCGGTCCAGGCTTTGTGGCTAATACCAACACGCAAAGTAATAATCAGCATCGTAAGGGGAAGTCATCAGTGCCCCGGTTTGGCGGGCCAAAATTCAACCTTGAGGCGATAATGAATCAGCCTTGCCCAAAAGCACGGTACTCAAGATAAGCCGCCACTCATCTCTGGAACGACTGCTTCATCATGAGGGAGTATGGAAATTCCGGCTTTTATCAGGGTAACCAGGGACCTCACGGTGGGTCAGGATCCGGCTCTCACGGACCCGGCTTTGGAGGTGGCGCCTCAAACTCTAGATTTCAGGGCCAAGTTAATCAAGGCGGTTTCGATCAATAACCTAATCAAGGCAATCAACAGCAGTAGTCCGGTTATCAAAGTAATCTAAAGCAGCTGAATAGTGGTCAATATCATGTGTTTACCACAAGTTTGTGCAAACGAGACCAGAAGGTTCATAAGCGAGCGGTGAGCTCAGCTGAGCCGGCAGTGCATCGATACTTACGATGGTCAGAACAACCAATTGTATTGAGCCGTGAGGATCACCCACCCCGGGTTGATAATCCGGGTCAACTGGCTTTGGTGGTGGCACCTCAGGTGAGAGAATACAAATTTACTAAGGTGCTCATGGATGGAGGCAGTAGTATCAATATCCTTTACTATGATACTTTTCACCGTATGAATTTGACTGACAAAGATCTTAAGTCGTCCTCTACAATCTTTCATAGGGTGGTGCCCGGTAAGTCAGCATATCCTGTGTGTGAGATAGCCTTGGAGGTAGTTTTCGGTAACGAGTATGACTACAGGGCCGAAAAATTGACTTTTGAGGTGGTCAAGATCAAAAGCCCTTATCACGCCTTGTTTGGACGGCCGGCTTATGCCAAGTTTATGGCACGGCCTTGTTATGTTTATCTGCAACTTAAGATGTCGGGTCGTAAGGGTACCATCACGGTGCATGGAGACAGAAAGATAGCTTTGGAGTGTGAAGAAGGCGATCCTGCCTATGCTGAGTCTGCTTGTGCAACAGAGGAGCTGAAGTTTTATAAAGATAATGTTGACCTGGCAGATATGACCCCCTTGAAGAAGCCAACCATAGAGCATGACCATTTGTTGATGTTTAAATCGACGGATGACACTAAACAGGTTGACTTTGTCCCTGGCGACTCATCCAAGCAGTTCATTATTAGTGCTAACATGGATCCAAAATAGGAAAGCGCGCTCATCGAGTTCATTTGTGGGAACGGACATCTTTGCATGGAAGCCTTCTGACATGCTGGGTGTACCGAGGGAACTGGCTGAGCACACTCTCAATATTGATCCAAAGTTTAAACCAGTCAAGCAATTCCTTCATCATTTTAATGAAGAGAGGCGCAAGGCCATTGGTGAAGAAGTGGCCCGGCTCTTGGCGACCGGGTTTATTGTTGAAGTTTTTCATCCTGAATGGTTGGCTAACCCGGTGCTGGTACTTAAGAAGAACGACACTTGGCGTATGTGTGTGGATTACACAGACCTTAATGAGGCCTATCCGGCTAATCCTTTTGCTCTCCCTCGTATTGATCAGATCATTGATGCTACGGCGGGTTGTGAGCGTTTGAGTTTTTAGATGCTTATTCTGGTTATCATCTTATCAAGATGGAAGTTAAGGACCAGGAGAAGACATCTTTCATCACTCCCTTTGGAGCCTTCTGCTACATATCTATGCCTTTTGGGCTCAAGAGTGACCATGCGAATTATCAGCATTGTGTTCAGAATTGCCTCCACAGCCAGATTGTACACAATGTTCATGCTTATGTAGATGATATCGTTGCAAAATCCAGGAATAAGGAGACCTTGCTAGATGATTTGAAGGAGACTTTTGACAATCTCCGGGTCTACAAGATGATGCTTAACCCGGCCAAATGTGTTTTTGGCGTGCCAGCAGGCAAGCTCTTGGGTTTTCTGGTCTCTGAGAGAGGTATTGAAGCTAACCCGGAGAAAATCAAGGCTATCACTTCCTTGGCTAAGCCGGTGTGTGTTAAGGACATTCAGCGTTTGGCGGGTCATATTGCAGCCTTAAGTCGGTTTATAAGCCACCTGGGGGGAAAGGCTATTCCTCTATACCAGATGATGAAGAATGCAAATCACTTTGTCTGGAGTGATGTTGCCAATGAGGTGTTCGAGGCGCTTAAGAAACAGTTGGCTGAGCCGTCGGTTCTTGCAGCTCCTATTGATAAGGAGCCTTTGCTTTTATATGTGGTTGTTAACAGCAAAGTCGTCAGTGTGGCAGTTGTTGTAGAGAGGAAGGAACCATGCAAGGAATATCTGGTTCAAAGGTCGGTTTACTATGTCAGTGAAGTATTAATTGAGTCTAAGCAGAGGTACCTGTTGGGGAACGCGGTAATTTCAAAAAATTTCCCACAATCACGCAAGATCTATCTAGGTGATGCATAGCAACGAGAGGGGAGAGTGTGTCCACGTACCCTCGTAGACCGAAAGTGGAAGCGTTAAGAAGTGCGGTTGATGTAGTCGAACGTTTTCATGATCCAACCGATCAAGTACCGAACGCACGCCACCTCCGCGATCTGCACATGTTCAGCTCGGTGACGTCCCTTGAACTCTAGATCGAGCTAAGGCCGAGGGAGAGTTCCATCAGCACGACGGTGTGGTGACAGTGATGATGAAGTTACTGGCGCAGGGCTTTGCCTAAGCACTACGACGATATGAACGAGGTGGAAAACTGTGGAGGGGGGCACCGCACACGGCTAAAGATCAACTTGTGTGTCTATGGGGTGCCCCCCTCCTCCGTATATAAAGGAGGGAGGGAGGAGGAGGCCAGCCAAGGGTGGCGCGCCCAAGGGGGGGAGTCCTACTCCAAGTAGGAATCACCCCCCTTTCCTATTCCCATAAGGAGAAGGGGGGAAGGAGGAGGAGGAGAGAAGGAAGGAGGGGATGTTGGTGTCAGAACCGGCAGATCTTGGGTAGGGGGTCCCGAACTGTGCGTCTAAGTATCGAAGGTAACAAGGAGGCATGGGACATGATGTTTACCCAGGTTCGGGCCCTCTTAATGGAGGTAATCCCTACTTCCTGCTTGATTGACTATGATGAATATAGGGGTTACAAGAGTTCATCTACCCCGAGATCATGATGGCTAAACCCTAGATGTCTAGCCTTTATGATTGTGATTGTCCCTATAGACTAAACCCTCCGGTTTATATAGGCACCGGAGGGGGCTAGGGGTGTACAAAGTCGGTTTATAGAGGAAGGAAACTATTCATCCGGACGCCAAGCTTGTCATCCACGCCAAGGAGAGTCCCATCCGGACATGGGAGGAGGCCTTCTGTTCTTATATCTCCACGGCCTGTTAGTCGGCCCATGTCACATAGGCCGGCTTCCCGAGGACCCCATAATCCGTGACTCTCTCAGTAGCCCCCAAACTTGCCTTCAATGACGATGTTGTATCCGGCTTTATGTCTTCGGCTTTTGCAAGGTAAGTTCTTCACTATCCTTCATATAGTTTGGCTTTTGCATTAAATATTGTACTCTCCAGCTTCCGCGCCACCGTCACTTCGGCTTCCACGTGGCAGGTGAATACGAAGGGTCTAAGCATTTTTACAAACAACCCCTTGACAATGTAGATAAGGCGCTTATAAAAGAGAGATCAAATCTCAGATTCCATTCCTCACCAGACGCAAATCCTTAGGGCTTGCCACAAGAAGCCAGCCAAAGATGGCCAATGCTCCTTTCTCTTCCTCATGTCCCCAAGGCCCTCAAGAAGGCGACTGGAAGAGCTGCTCAGTGTCCCACGCTCAACTGGCCATGCTGCAGGTGCAGGGATATCTCCCTCCATCGGATCTGGTCCCTGCTCGAGCGGGATTAACCACCTACAATGGCGAAGCCCTGGCAGAGAAATTCCCCAATCCCAACCCAGGGGAACGGGAGTACTTTGTTTCATTTTTGCTAAGGGGCATGGGATTTCCAATCCACCCCTTCCTCAGAGGTCTTCTAGAGTACTACAGTCTCCAACTGCACAACCTCACGCCGGGCTCTATTTTACATATTGCGGGTTTTGTTGCCCTCTGCGGGCTGTTCCTAGGCCGCGAGACACATTTTGATTTATGGAGGAAATATTTCTGCCTCGTCCCCCGCTCCCAGGAGGGATCTATTTTTGAGGTGCGCACAACCGGAGTATGGCGCATAGGCGGAACAGGATACCTGCCCGGCACTCTGAAGAAGGCATCTGAAGAGTGGCCCTCAGAGTGGTTTTATATCGACGATGTTGTCCTTTCGGACCCTATCCGGCAAGGCCTCCCCGAATTCTTCTCAACTCCTTTAAAGAAGCGCGCCAGCTGGCGTCCCCGATGCTATGAAGAAGAAGATAGTGCGGAGGTTAAGCGGCTAGCGAACAAGGTCCGAATGCTTGCCCACTCTAGACTATCCATAGTCGAGGTAATGGTGATTTCAATAACGCGATGCGTTCACCCGCTTCAATCCAGGGGGTTTCCCATGTGGCATTACAATGGTGAGGACGACGCCACACATTGTAGGCGCAAGGGTCCGGCTATTTTTGCCGCGCTGGGTACCACATTGGCCGACCTTTTCAAAGGAGAAAAGGAAGACTTCACCCGCCTGAAGTACCGAGAAGGCTTCTCCATGTATACTCCCATTGACTGGTGATAACCCACAAGTATAGGGGATCGCAACAGTTTTCGAGGGTAGAGTATTCAACCCAAATTTATTGATTCAACACAAGGGGAGCCAAAGAATATTCTCAAGTATTAGCAGTTGAGTTGTCAATTCAACCACACCTGGATAACTTAGTATCTGCAGCAAAGTATTTAGTAGCAAAGTAGTATGGAAGTAACGGTAACAGTAGCAAAAGTAACACTAGCAGTTTTGTAGTGATTGTAACAGCAACAACGGTAAAGTAACTAAGCAAAGAGCAATATGTGAAAAGCTCATAGGCATTGGATCAGTGATGGATAATTATGTCGGATGCGATTCCTCATGTAATAGTTATAACATAGGGTGACACAGAACTAGCTCCAATTCATCAATGTAATGTAGGCATGTATTCCGAATATAGTCATACGTGCTTATGGAAAAGAACTTGCATGACATCTTTTGTCCTACCCTCCCGTGGCAGCGGGGTCCTATTGGAAACTAAGGGATATTAAGTCCTCCTTTTAATAGAGTACTGGACCAAAGCATTAACACTTAGTGAATACATGAACTTCTCAAACTACGGTCATCACTGAGAGTGGTCCCGATTATGGTCACTTCGGGGTTGTCGGATCATAACACATAATAGGTGACTATAGACTTGCAAGATAGGATCAAGAACTCACATATATTCATGAAAACATAATAGGTTCATATTTAAAATCATGGCACTCGGGCCCTAGTGACAAGCATTAAGCAAAGCAAAGTCATAGCAACATCAGTCTCAGAACATAGTGGATACTAGGGATCAAACCCTAACAAAACTAACTCGATTACATGGTAAATCTCATCCAACCCATCACCGTCCAGCAAGCCTATGATGGAATTACTCACGCACGACGGTGAGCATCATGAAATTGGTGATGGAGGAAGGTTGATGATGACGACGGTGACAGATTCCCCTCTTCGGAGCCCCGAACGGACTCCAGATCAGCCCTCCTAAGAGAGTTTAGGGCTTGGCGGCAGCTCCGTATCGTAAAACGCGATGAATCCTTCTCTCTGATTTTTTTTCTCCCCGAACGTGAATATATGGAGTTGGAGTTGAGGTTGGTGGAGCTTCAGGGGGCCCATGGGGCAGGGGGCGCGCCCTGGGGGGGGGGGGGCGCCCCCACCCTCGTGGATAGGGTGTGGGCCCCCTGACGTTGATTCTTTCACCAAATTTTTTTATTAAATCCAAAAAGTTGCTCAGTGGATTTTCAGGTCATTCCGAGAACTTTTATTTCTGCACAAAGATAACACCATGGCAGTTCTGTTGAAAACAACATCAATCCGGGTTAGTTCCATTCAAATGATGCAAGTTAGAGTCCAAAACAAGGGCAAAAGTGTTTGGAAAAGTAGATACGACAGAGACGTATCAACTCCCCCAAGCTTAAACCTTTGCTTGTCCTCAAGCAATTCAGTTGACAAACTGAAAGTGATAAAGGAAAACTTTTACAAACTCTGTTTGCTCTTGTTGTTGCAAATATGTAAAGCCAACATTCAAGTTTTCAGCAAAGATTATGAACTAACCATATTCACAATAACACTTAGGTCTCATGTTTACTCATATCAATGGCATAATCAACTAGCGAGCAATAATAATAAAACTCGGATGACAACACTTTCTCAAAACAATCATAATATGATATAACAAGATGGTATCTCGCTAGCCCTTTCTTAAACCGCAAGGTATAAATGCAGAGCACCTCTGAAGATCAAGGACTGACTAAACATTGTAATTCATGGTAAAAGAGATCCAGTCATAGTCATACTCAATATAAATTAATACTAATGTATGCAAATGACAGCGGTGCTCTCCAGCAGGTGCTTTTTAATAAGAGGGTGATGACTCAACATAAAAGTAAATAGATAGGCCCTTCACAGAGGGAAGCAGGGATTTGTAGAGGTGCCAGAGCTTGATTTTGAAATAGAGATGAATAATATTTTGAGCGGTATACTTTCATTGTCAACATAACAACTGAGAGAGCTCAATATATTCCATGCTACACACATTATAGGCGGTTCCCAAATAGAATGGTAAAGTTTATACTCCCCCACCACCAACAAGCATCAATCCATGGCTTGCCCAAAACAACAGGTGCCTCCAACTAGCAACAATCCTGGGGAAGTTTTGTTTGCAATTATTTTGATTTGATTTGAGCATGGGACTGGGCATCCCGGTTACCGGCCATTTTCTCGTGAGTGAGGAGCGGAGTCCACTCCTCTTGAGAATAACCCACCTAGCATGGAAGATACAGACAACCCTAGTTGATACATGAGCTGTTCGAGCATGCAAAACATAATTTCATTTGAAGGTTTGGAGGTTGGCACATACAAATTTACTTGGAACGACAGGTAGATACCGCATATAGGAAGGTATGGTGGACTCATATGGAATAACTTTGGGGTTTATGGATTTTGGATGCACAAGCAGTATTCCCGCATAGTACAAGTGAAGGCTACAAAGAGACTAGGAAGCGACCAACTAGAGAGCGACAACAGTCATGAACATGCATTAAAATTAATCCACACTGAGTGCAAGCATGAGTAGGATATAATCCACCATGAACATAAATATCATGAAGGCTATGTTGATTTTGTTTCAACTACATGTGTGAACATGTGCCAAGTCAAGTCACTCGAATCATTCAAAGGAGGATACCACCCTATCATACCACATCACAACCATTTTAATAGCATGTTGGCACGCAAGGTAAACCATTATAAACTCCTAGCTAATTAAGCATGGCATAAGCAACTATAATCTGTAATTGTCATTGCAAACATGTTTATTCATAATAGGCTGAATCAGGAACGATGAACTAATCATATTTACAAAAACAAGAGAGGTCGAGTTCATACCAGCTTCTCTCATCTCAATCATCTCATCATATATCGTCATTATTGCCTTTCACTTGCACGACTGAACGGTGTGGATAATAATAATAGTGCATGTGCATTGGACTAAGCTGGAATCTGCAAGCATTCAATTCAAGGGAGAAGACAAGGTAATATGGGCTCTTGTTTAAATCAACAATAATGCATATGAGAGCCACTCAACATTTTCATCATGGTCTTCTCCTCTTGACCCCCAAAGAAAAGAAAAGAAATAAAACTATTTACATGGGAAAGCTCCCAACAAGCAAAAGAAGAAAGATAAATCTTTTTGGGTTTTCTTTTAATTACTACTACTACAGACATGGAAAGTAAACTAGCTAAAAGCTACAACTATTTTTTTGGTTTTTCTTAAGGTTATTCAAACACACAAGAAGAAAGCTAGAAAAAGAAAATAAACTAGCATGGATAGTACAATGAAAAGTATGAGCATCGATAACTAGAATGAGTGTGTGAACATCAATGTAAAGTCGGTGAGAAATACGTACTCCCCCAAGCTTAGGCTTTTGGCCTAAGTTGGTCTATGCCCATGGATCATAACTACTCTCTCCGGTGTACTGAGGAGTGTCATTTGACTGCCACTGGCTGGCGATCTCCTCTGGATCCCACTGATAAAAGGATGGTCGATAAGGGTCAAGTGGTGGTTCTGGCTCAGGCTCTAGAGCTGATGTCTGGCTCCGGTATGCGTAAACGGCCTCCGACAGGACGAGGTACGTGCCTGAAGATAAGTCAAACAAAGATGGTGCAGGCAATATAGTAGTCTCACTGTGAGTTTTATGAAATCTCAAATTATACTTAAGCATCTTCTCATCATTTTTAACAATAAACTCATGTGCTACCATACTCTTATAATCTAGAAAAGTAGGGGGCAGCAGCTTTTCCTCTTTCTCATAATGCCTAATAGGTATCCTAAAGTGTTTAGCAAGGTGTGAAGCATAGATGCCTCCAAAGATGGGGCCCTTTGTACAGTTCAGACTTAATCGTTTAGCAATAATAGCGCCTAAACTAATAGTGTTATCACGAAATAAAGCATGGCACAAAATAACTATCAGGAACACTAAGGTTTCCACAGTTCCCGCGACCAATTAAGCATCTACTAGCAAATATTGCAAAGTAACATAGAACAGGAAAGTGTATGCTAGTAATTCTTGCATTGGGAACCTTCCTCATTTCCCGTACAGTAATCATATCAATAAATCCATCCACATCTCTATGATGTGGTTCCTCTATGCTGCCCTCAAAGGGTATCTTGCAAACAACACAAAAATCATATAGTGTCATCTCCCTCACCTCATCATATAAATGAAACTCCACTAAAGGTGGTGATTTCTTAGTATGAAAGTAAAAATTTTGCACGAAAGTATTAGTGAGTAGGAGATACTGATCGAGCTGGCCGTGGAGGAAGTCGGTGATGCCCGCATTATCAGCCAAAGAATAAAAATCATCATGAATCCCGACTGCTCTCAAGAACTCATCACAAGGCCATTCACACGGCCGAACCCCCGCAACGTGAGGGAGATTATATTTGGGCTTTTTATTCTCCTTATCTTGTTTATCCTTCGAGCCCCTCAAAAATCTCTTCATTTTCTGAATTTTTTTGAAATTTTAAGTAACTCAAAATAAAACTGAACCAAACTCAACAAAATTGATAGCAACTACTCCCACAAGTGCCTAGAGACTATATCATGCATTAGAAGTACTTGGGACCATATAAATTTGACATGCAAGCTCAAGAACTAGGTCACCTAGGTAGCAAAAATTTGCAATGAATAAAGCACTAGAACAAAAACTAATTGGACCAATGGAGGAGTCTGATACGTCTCCAACGTATCTATAATTTTTGATTGTTCCATGCTATTATATTACCCGTTTTAGATGTTTATGGGATTTAATTTACACTTTTATATCATTTTTGGGACTAACCTACTAACCGGAGGCCGAGCCCGAATTGCTGTTTTTTTTGCCTATTTCAGTGTTTCAAAGAAAAGGAGTATCAAACGGAGTCCAAACGGAATGAAACCTTCGGGAGCGATCTTTTTGGAACAAACGTTATCCAGGGGACTTGGAGTGGACGTCAAGCAACAAAGGAGGCGGCCACGAGGGTGCCCGGCACGCCCCCTACTGGTGGGCACGCCCCCCCCACCCTCATGGGCCCCTCGAGCATCCACCGACCTACTTCTTCCTCCTATATATACCCATGTACCCTGAAAACATCAAGGAGCACCACGAAAAACTATTTCCACCTTCGTAACCTTCTGTATCCATGAGATCCTATCTTGGAGCCTTCGCCGGCGCTCCGCCAGAGGGGGAATCGACCATGGAGGGCCTCTACATAATCTCCAAGGCCTCTCCTATGAGTTATGAGTAGTTTACCATAGACCTTCGGGTCCATAGTTATTAGCTAGATGACTTCTTCTCTCTCTTTGAATCTCAATACAAAGTTCTCCTCGATGTTCTTGGAGATCTATTCGATGTAACTCTTTTTGTGGTGTGTTTGTCAAGATCCAATGAATTGTGGGTTTATGATCAAGTTTATCTATGAGAAATATTTGAATCTCCTCCGAATTCTTTTATGTGTGATTGAGTTATCTTTGCAAGTCTCTTTGAATTATCGGTTTGGTTTGGCCTACTAGATTGATCTTTCTTGCAATGGGAGAAGTGCTTAGCTTTGGGTTCAATCTTGCGGTGTCCTTTCCCAGTGATAGCAGGGGCAGCAAGGCACGTATTGTATTGTTGCTATCGAGGATAAAAAGATGGGGTTTATATCGTATTGCATGAGTTTATCCCTCTACATCATGTTATCTTTCTTAATGCGTTACTCTGTTCTTTATGAACTTAATACTCTAGATGCATGCTGGATAGCGGTCGATGTGTGGAGTAATAGTAGTAGATGCAAGCAGGAGTCGGTCTACTTGTCACGGACGTGATGCCTATATACATGATCATGCCTAGATAATCTCATAATTATTCGCTTTTCTATCAATTGCTCGACAGTAATTTTGTTCACCCACCGTAGTACTTATGCTATCTTGAGAGAAGCCACTAGTGAAACCTATGGCCCCCGGGTCTATCTTTTATCATATAAGTTTATTATCTACTTTTATTTGCATGTTTTACTTTTCCAATCTATATCATAAAAATACCAAAAATATTTATCTTATCATATTATCTTTATCAGATCTCACTTTCGCAAGTGGCCATGAAGGGATTGACAACCCCTTTATTGTGTTGGTTGCGAGTTCTTGTTTGTTTGTGTAGGTGCATGGGACTTTTGAGGAGCCTCCTACTGTATTGATACCTTGGTTCTCAAAAACTGAGGGAAATACATATGCTACTATTGCTGCATCACCCTTTCCTCTTCAAGGAAAACCAACACAAGCTCAAGACTTAGCAAGAAGGATTTCTGGCGCCGTTGCCGGGGAAGTCTTCGCTCAAGTCAAGACATACCAAGTACCCATCACAACCTCATCTCCCTCGTATTACATTATTTGCCATTTGCCTCTCGCTTTCCTCTTCCCCACTTCACCCTTGCCATTTTATTAGCCCTCTCTTTCCCGATCTCCTATCTCTTTCGCTCGCCTTTTGTTTGCTCGTTGTCATGGCTAGCTCGGTCTTTATCCCTTCGTCTCCCGACTTTGAAGTTCTTCACTTTAAGCAAAGACAAGGAGAAAATTTAAAAGATGCTTGGTTTAGGATGCTAGAATCTTATCATAGTTGCAATATAGAAGGAGATTTCAAGATTTTACTTCGCAATTTTTATGTTGGGTTTCCCATAGACAACTCCTTGATTTTGCCGCCAAAGGGAGTTTTATCGAAATTGGTCCTAGTTTCGCTTATGAAATTATAGAGGGGACAGTAGGAGTACTTCCCCTACAAAAAGGGCCCTTTACTCATGAAGGAACCCAAATTCTAGAGAAATTATGTGAATTGAAAAAATTTGTTGAACCTCTTAAAAATATTGGTGGGAATATCAACCGCATGAATAATTTGATTACACTT
Organism: Triticum dicoccoides; assembly: GCF_002162155.2. NCBI lineage: Eukaryota > Viridiplantae > Streptophyta > Magnoliopsida > Poales > Poaceae > Triticum > Triticum dicoccoides. The sequence continues at coordinate 572,680,818 of NC_041385.1, read as the reverse complement.
TGTAATAAGCGGTTGGATGCTTTAGATCAAAAGATCTCCGAGCATGAAGGGAAACGCAAGGAGCCTCCCGGTTCTGAGCATAACTCCATTAAAAAGTTGAATGCCAAAGATGGCACTACTTAGATCTATCCTCGCTTTTATGCCTAGCTTGGGGCGTTAAACAATAGCGCTAGTTGGGAGGCAAACCAATTTTATTTCAGTTTTTTTATTTTTGCTTCTGTTTAGTAATAAATATTTCATCTAGCTTCTGTTTAGATATGTTTTCATGTTTTAATTAGTGTTTGTGCCAAGTAGAACCTATAGGATAACCTATGGTGATAGTTAATTTGATTCTGCTGAAAAACAGAAACTTTGCGCGCATGAAAATAATTTTAGTAATTCACAGGAACTTGCTTTTGTGTTGATTATTTTTGCTGTAGATCAACAGACAAATTGCCCAGGACTTCCTATTTTGGTAGGAGTTTTAGAGTTCCAGAAGTATTCGAGAGTTACAGATTGCTACAGACTATTCTGTTTTTGTTAGATTCTGTTTTTCGTGTGTTGTTTGCTTATTTTTATGCATCTATGGCTAGTATGTAGGGTATGAACCATAGATAAGTTGGAATACAGTAGTTTTAACACCAATATAAATAAAGAATGAGTTCATTACAATACCTTATGTGGTGGTTTTTCTTTCTTGCACTAACGGAGCTTATGAGATTTCCTATTGAGTTTTGTGTTGTGAAGTTTTCAAGTTTTGGGTAAAGATTTGATGGACTATGGAATAAGGAGTGGCAAGAGCCTAAGCTTGGGTATGCCCATGGCACCCAAATATATTCAAGGATAACCAAAATCCTAAGCTTGGGGATGCCCCAGAAGGCATCCCCTCTTTCGTCTTCGTTTATCGGTAACTTTACATGGAGCTATATTTTTATTCGCCACGTGATATGTGTTTTGCTTGGAGCATCATGTATGATATGAGTCTTTGCTTTTTAGTTTACCACAATCATACATGTTGTACACACCTTTTGGGAGAAGCCCACTTGATTAGAATTTATTAGAATACTCTATGTAATTCACTTATATCTTTTGAGCTAGATAGTTTTGCTCTGTGTGCTTCACTTATATATTCTTGAGCACAGTGGTGGCTTAATTTTGAAGAAATTGTTGATCTCATGCTTCACATATATTATTTTGAGAGTCTTTTAGAACAGCATGGTACTTGCTATGATTATAAATTTGGTCCTAGAATGATGAGCATCCAAGTTGGGTATAATAAAAACTATCATAGAAAGTGCATTAAACACTAGGATCAATTTGATGCTTGATAATTGTTTTGAGATATAAAGGTGGTAATGTTAGAGTCATGCTAGTTGGGTAATTATGAAATTGATAAATACTTGTGTTGAAGTTGGCAAGTCCCGTAGCATGCACATATGGTAAAAGTTGTGTGACAATTTTTTTGCATGGGGTGCTCTTTTAATTGTCTTTCTTATGAGTGGAGGTCGGGATCGCGAGATGGTTAACTCCTGCCAACCCTTCCCCTAGGAGCATGCGTAGTAGTACTTTGCTTCGAGGGTAAGTAGACTTTTCCAATAAGTATATGAGTTCTTTATGATTAATGTGAGTCCATGGACATACGCACACTCACCCTTCCACTTTGCTAGCCTCTATTATGCCGCGCAACCTTCGCCGGTATCATGCACCCATTATTTACCTTCCTAAAAACAGCCACCATACCTACCTATTATGGCATTTCCATAGCCATTCCGAGATATATTGCCATGCAACTCTCCACCGTTCCGTTTATTACACATTCCATCATTGTCATATTGCTCTTTGCATGATCATGTAGTTGACATCGTATTTGTGGAAAGGCCACCTTCATAATTTTTCATACATGTCACTCTTGATTCATTGCATATCCCGGTACACCGCTGGAGGCATATACATAGAGTCATATTCTGTTCTAAGTATTGAGTTGTAATTTTTGAGTTGTAAATCAATAAAAGTGTGATGATCTTCATTATTGGAGCATTGTCCCAAGTGAGGAAAGGATGATGAAGACTATGATTCCCCCACAAGTCGGAATAAGATTTCAGACTTAAAAAAGAGAGGCCAAAGAGCCCACCAAATAAAAAAAGAGAGGCCAAAGAGCCCACGAAATAAAAAAAAGAGAGAAAAGAGATAAGGGACAATGCTACTACCTCTTTTTCACACTTGTGCTTCAAAATTGCACCATGATCTTCATGATAGAGAGTCTCCTATGTTGTCACTTTCATATACTAGTGGGTATTTTTCATTATAGAAATTGGCTTGTATATTCAAATGATGGGCTTCCTCAAAATGCCCTAGGTCTTCATGAGCAAGCAAGTTGTATGCACACCCAGTTAGTTTCTTTTGTTGAGCTTTCATATATTTATGGCTCTAGTGCATCCGTTGCATGGCAATCCCTACTCACTCACATTGATATCTATTAATGGGCATCTCCATAGCCCGTTGATACGCCTAGTTGATTGATAACCCACAAGTGTAGGGGATCGCAACAGCTTTCGAGGGTAAAGTATTCAACCCAAATTTATTGATTCGACACAAGGGGAGCCAAAGAATATTCTTGAGTATTAGCAGTTGAGTTGTCAATTCAACCACTCCTGGATAACTTAGTATGTGCAGCAAGGTACTTAGTAGCAAAGTAGTATGATAATAAAGGTAACGGTGGCAAAAGTAAAGATAATAGCTTTTGGGTTTTGTAGTAGTTGTAACAGTAGCAACGGAAAAGTAAATAAGTGAAGAATAGTATGTGAAAAGCTCGTAGGCAATGGATCAGTGATGGATAATTATGCCGGATGCGATTCCTCATGTAATAGCTATAACATAGGGTGACACAGAACTAGCTCCAGTTCATCAATGTAATGTAGGCATGTATTCCGTAAATAGTCATACGTGCTTATGGAAAAGAACTTCCATGACATCTTTTGTCCTACCCTCCCGTGGCAGCGGGGTCCTAGTGGAAACTAAGGGATATTAAGGCCTCCTTTTAATAGAGAACCAGAACAAAGCATTAGCACATAGTGAATATATGAACTCCTCAAACTACGGTCATCACCGAGAAGTATCCCGATTATTGTCACTTCGGGGTTGTCGGATCATAACACATAATAGGTGACACACATATATATTCATGAAAACATAATAGGTTTAGATCTGAAATCATGGCACTCGGGCCCTAGTGACAAGCATTAAGCATAGCAAAGTCATAGCAACACAAGTCTCAGAACATAGTGGATACTAGGGATCAAACCCTAACAAAACTAACTTGATTACATGGTAAATCTCATCCAACCCATCACCGTCCAGCAAGCCTACGATGGAATTACTCACGCATGGCGGTGATCACCATGAAATTGGTGATGGAGGATGGTTGATGATGACGACGGCGACGAATCCCCCTCTCCGGAGCCCCGAACGGACTCCAGATCAGCCCTCCTGAGAGAGATTAGGGCTTGGCGGCGGCTTCGTGTCATAAAACGTGATGAAACTTTCTCTCTGATTTTTTTCTCCCAGAACGTGAATATATGGAGTTGGAGTTGAGGTCGGTGGAGGTCCAGGGGGCCCACAAGATAGGGGGCGCGCCCAGGGGGAGGGGGCGCGCCCCCTGTCTCGTGGACAGGGTGTGGGCCCCCCTGGTCTTGATTCTTTCGCCAATATTTTTTATATTTTCCAAAAAGTGCCTCCGTGGATTTTCAGGACATTCCGAGAACTTTTCTTTTCTACACATAAAAGAACATCATGGCAGTTCTGCTAAAAACAGCGTCAGTCCGGGTTAGTTTCATTCAAATCATGCAAGTTAGAGTCCAAAACAAGGGCAAAAGTGTTTGGAAAAGTAGATAAGTTGGAGACGTATCAACTCCCCCAAGCTTAACCCTTTGCTTGTCCTCAAGCAATTCAGTTGATAAACTGAAAGTGATAAAGAAAAACGTTTACAAACTCTGTTTGCTCTTGTTGTTGTAAACATGAAAAGCCAGCATTCATGTTTCAGCAAATATTATGAACTAACCATACTCACAATAACACTTAGGTCTCACAATTACTCATATCAATAGCATAATCAGCTAGCGAGCCATAATAATAAAACTCGGATGACAACACTTTCTCAAAACAATCATAACATGATATAACAAAATGGTATCTCGCTAGCCCTTTCTGAGACCGCAAAACATAAATGCAGAGCACCTTTAAAGATCAAGGACTGACTAAACATTATAATTCATGGTAAACGAGATCCAGTCAAGTCATACCCAATATAAACCAATAGTAATGAATGCAAATGACAGTGTGCTCTCCAGCGAGTGCTTTTAAATAAGAAGGGTGATGACTCAACATAAAAGTAAAAAGATAGGCCCTTCGCAGAAGGAAGCAGGGATTTGTAGAGGTGCGAGAGCTCGATTTTAAAATAGAGATTGAATAACATTTTGAGCGGCATACTTTTGCTGTCAACGCAACAACTATGAGATGGCTGTATCTTCCATACTACATGCATTATAGGCAGTTCCCAAGCAGAATGGTAAAGGTTTATACTCCCCCAACCACCAACAAGCATCAATCCATGGCTTGCTCGAAACAACGAGTGCCTCCAACTAACAACAGCCCTGGGGGAGTTTTGTTTAATTATTTTGATTTGCTTTGATCTTTTTGGATCATGGGACTAGGCAGCCTGGTTACCGACCATTTCTCGTGAATGAGGAGCAGAGTCCACTCCTCTTGAGAATAACCCACCTAGCATGGAAGATATAGGCAGCCCTAGTTGAAACATGAGCCGCTCGAGCATACAAAACAGAATTTCATTTGAAGGTTTGGAGTTTGGCACATACAAATTTACTTGGAACGGCAGGTAAATACCGCATATAGGAAGGTATAGTGGACTCATATGGAACAACTTTGGGGTTTAAGGAGTTTGGATGTACAAGCAGTATTCCCACTTAGTACAGGTGAAGGCTAGCAAAACACTGGGAAGCGACCAACTGGGAGAGCGACAACAGTCATGAACATGCATTAAATTAATTTACACCGAGTACAAGCATGAGTAGGATATAATCTACCATGAACATAAATATCATAAAGGCTATGTTGATTTGTTTCAATTACATGCGTGAACATGTGCCAAGTCGAGTTACTCAATTCATTCAAAGGAGGATACCATCCCATCATATCACATCATAATAATTCTAATAGCATGTTGGCACGCAAGGTAAACCATTATAACTCATAGCTAATCAAGCATGGCACAAGCAACTATGATCTCTAAATGTCATTGCAAATATGTTTACTTCATAATAAGCTGAATCAGGAACGATGAACTCAACATATTTACAAAAACAAGAGAGGTCGAGTTCATACCAGCTTTTCTCATCCCAGTAAGTCCATTATATATCATCATTATTGCCTTTCACTTGCACGACCGAACGATGTGTATAATAATAAGAGTGCACGTGCATTGGACTAAGCTGGAATCTGCAAGCATTCAACTCAAGAGAGAAGACAAGTAATATGGGCTCTAATTTAAATAAACAATCATGCATATGAGAGCCACTAAACATTTTCAATACGGTCTTCTACTCTCGACCCCTAAAGAAAAGAAAAGAAAAGAAAACTATTTACACGGGAAAGCTCCCAACAAGTAAGAAGAACTAGAAATCTTTTTGGGTTTTCATTTTAATTTCTACTACAAGCATGGAAATTAAACTAACTAATTTTTTTGTTTTTTCTTAAGGTTTATAAGACACACAAGAAAAAAGCGAAAAAGAAAATTAAACTATCATGGATAATACAATGAAAGAGTATGAGCTCCGACGGCTAGTGTGAACATGAATGTAAAGTCGGTGAGAAATACGTACTCCCCCAAGCTTTGGCTTTTGGCCTAAGTTGGTCTAGTACCAAGGACCACCGCTACTCTCCCCGGTGTACTGGGAGGTGTAATCAGGATACCACTGGCTGGTCATCTCCGGATCCCACTGGACAGATGATGCACGATAAGGGTCCAGTGCAGGTTCCGGCTTCGGCTCAGGTTCTGGAGTGAAAGCTTGGGCTCGATGATTGTACACCGCTTCCGGCGTGACAATTTTTTTTTCTGCAAGCAAATCAAACAAGAGAGCAAAATAATAATCTCAATGTGTTTCTTATTAAATCTAAGTTTATACGAGAGCATCTTCTCTTTGTTGTCAACTATAAACTTGTGTGCTACCATGCTCTTGTAATCTAAAATGTGAGGAGGCAATTTTGTCTCCCCTTTATCATGGTGCCTAATGGGTATCTGAAAATGTCTAGCAAGACGTGAAGCGTAGATACCTCCAAATATGGGGCCTTTTGTATGATTTAGGGCTAACCGTTTAGCAACGACGGCACCCATACTAAAACTATTGTCTCCAAGCAAAGCATGTTGAAGAATGATAATATTAGGAACACTAATGTTTCCACTATTTCCACGACCAATCAAGCATCTACTAGCAAATATGGCAAAGTAGCGTAAAACAGGAAAGTGTATGCTAGAGATTTTTGCCTCGGAACCCTTCTTTGGCTCCTCTACAGCGATAATATTAACAAAGCCATCCACATCTTTATGATGGGGTTCCTCTAATTCTCCCTCATAAGGTATCCTACACACCGCGCAAAAATCACGTAGAGACATTTCTCTGAATTCATCATATAAGTGAAATGATACTGCGGATGGTGACTTCTTAGGATAATAATAAAAGTTTTGCACGAAAGTATTGGTGAGTAAGAGATACTAATAGATCCGGTCGTTGATGAAACCGGTGAGGCCTGCGTTCTCTATCAAAGAATAAAAATCTTCATGAATTCCAGCTTCTTTCAAGAGATCATTGCATGGGCATTCACACGACCGCACTTCCGCTAAGCGAGGAAGGTTGTACTTGGCTTTTTCCTTCTCTTTGGCTTGTTTTTCCCGAGGGCCTTGGCTAGAAGAGCCCCTCAAAAATTCCTTAGCATTTTTTGAAAATTTCTGAAATTTTAGTAACTTCAAAATAAAAGTGAATAAAACTAAACAAGATTGATAGCAACTACTCCTACAAGTGCCTAGAGCCTATATCATGCATTAGAATTGCTTGGGACCTCATAAATTTAACATGCAAGCTCAAGAACATGGTCACCTATGCAGCAAGAATTTGCAATGAATGAAGCACTTGAACAAAAACTAATTGGATCAATGGAGGTGTCACATACCAAGCAACAATCTCCCAAAGCAGTTTTGTGAATGGAGCTTTGAGCAAGGAGATCGAAAATCACAGCAAAATGAGCTAGAACTCGTGCTTGAGTTGGATGGGGATTTTTTTGGGTAGAATATGAAGTGTGTGGGTGCTGGCATAAGTGGAGGGGCCCCACCAGGGGCCCACGAGACAGGGGGCGCACCCTCCACTCTCGTGGCCTGGTGCTTGCCCCTCCTGCAGTGATTTCAGTGCCTAAAATCCTCAAATATTCCATAAAAATTCATACTAAATTTGTAGGGCATTTGGGGCACTTTTATTTTCGAGATATTTTTTAATGCATGGATAATTCGGAAAATAGACATAATACTATTTTTGCTTTATTTATTCTAAATAACAGAAAGTAAAAAGAGGGTACAGAAGGTTGTGCCTTCTAGTTTCATCCATCTCATGATCATCAAAATGAATCCACTAACAAGGTTGATCAAGTCTTGTTAACAAACTCATTCCGAATAACATGGAACCGGAGAAATTTCGAATAACACTAAGTTATCTCAACGGGGATATGAAAATCCCCAACAATAAGAATATCATACTTTTTCTTGACAGTAGGGAGAGGAAATTCAAAACCTCCAATAATAATAGTTGGAACTTTTCCTATAGAATTGATGCTATGAGCTTGAGATTGTTTCCTCGGAAAGTGTACTGTATGCTCATTACCATTAACATGAAAAGTGACATTGCCTTTGTTGCAATCAATAACAGCCCCTACAGTATTCAAAAAAGGTCTACCAAGGATAATCGACATACTATCGTCCTCGGGAATATCAAGAATAACAAAGTCCGTTAAGATAGTGACGTTTGCAACCACAACAGGCACATCCTCACAAATACCGACAGGTATAGCAGTTGATTTATCAGCCATTTGCAAAGATATTTCAGTAGGTGTCAACTTATTCAATTCAAGTCTACGATATAAAGAGAGAGGCATAACACTAACACTGGCTCCAAGATCACATAAAGCAGTTCTAACATAATTTCTTTTAATGGAGCATGGTATAGTTGGTACCCAGGGATCTCCAAGTTTCTTTGGTATTCCACCCTTAAAAGTGTAATTAGCAAGCATGGTGGTAAATTCAGCTTCCGGTATCTTTCTTTTATTTGTGATGATATCCTTCATATACTTAGCATAAGGATTTACTTTCAGCATATCAGTTAAGCGCATACGTAAGAAGATAGGTCTAATGATTTCAGCAAAGCGCTCAAAATCCTCATCATCCTTTGTCTTGGATGGTTTAGGAGGAAAGGACATGGGTTTCTGAACCCATGGTTCTCTTTCTCTACCGTGCTTCCTAGTAACAAAATCTCTCTTATCATAACGTTGATTCTTTGATTGTGGGTTATCAAGATCAACAGCAGGTTCAATCTCTACTTCATTGTTTTTGCTAGGTTGAGCATCAACATGAACATTATCATTAACATTATCACTAGGTTCATGTTCATCACCTGATTGTGTTTCAGCATCAGAAATATAAATATCATTGGGATTCTCAAGTGTGTCTACAGTAGCTTCACTAGAGGCATGCAAAGTCCTATCGTTTTTCTTTTTCTTCTTTTTAGAAGAACTAGGTGCTTCTAAATTATTTCTCTGAGAATCTTGCTCGATTCTCTTAGGGTGGCCTTCAGGATACAAAGGTTCCTGAGTCATTCTACCAGTTCTAGTAGCCACTCTAACAACAAAGTCATTTTTATTATTTAATTCATCAAGCAAATCATTTTGAGCTTTAAGTACTTGCTCAGCTTGAGTAGCAACCATAGAAGCATATTTCCTAATGAGTTTAGTTCACCTTTAACTCTAGCCATATTATCGCTCACACGTCCTATCTCGAAAGCATTATTCTTTAACTCTCTACCAACATAAGCATTAAAACTTTCTTGTCTAGCCATAAAGTCATCAAATTCATCTAAGCATGGGCTATGAAATTTAATAGAGGGGATTTCAACTTTATCATATCTATAAAGAGAATTTACCTTTACTACCTGTGTAGGGTTATCAAGACAATGTGGTTCTTCAACAAGCTGTATATTAAGACCATGTATTTCTTCAATAGGGGGTAAATTCTTAACATCTTCAGCTTTAATACCTTTTTCTTTCATTGGTTTCTTTGCCTCTTGCATATCTTCAGGACTGACAAATAAAACACCGCTCTTCTTTGGAGTGGGTTTAGGAATAGGCTCAGAGGTTGGCTCAATTGGTTCAGGAATTTCCTCAGGAATTGGCTCAGGAAGAGTCCAATTATTTTCATTAGTCAACATATTATTCAATAATAATTCAGCTTCGTCGACTGTTCTTTCCCTGAAAACACAACCAGCACAACTATCCAAGTAGTCCTTGGAAGCATCGGTTAGTCCATTATAAAAGATATCGAGTATTTCATTTTCTTGAGAGGATGATTAGGCAAAGCATTGAGTAACCGGAGAAGCCTCCCCCAAGCTTGTGGGAGACTCTCTTCTTTGATTTGCACAAAATTATATATTTCCCGCAAGGCAGCTTGTTTCTTATGAGCAGGGAAATATTTAGCAGAGAAGTAATAAATCATATCCTGGGGACTACGCACACAACCAGGAGCAAGAGAATTATACCAAGTCTTAGCCTCACCCTTTAATGAGAACGGAAATATAATAAGGATATAAAAATAACGAGATTTATCATCATGAGTAAACAGGGTAGCTATATCATTCAACTTGGTAAGATGTGCCACAACAGTTTCAGATTCAAGGCCATAAAAAGGATCAGATTCAACTAAAGTAATAATTTCAGGATCAATAGAGAATTCATAATCCTTATCAGTAACACAGATAGGTGAAGTAGCAAAAGCAGGGTCAGGTTTCATTCTAGCATTAAGAGACTGCTGCTTCCATTTAGCCAATAGTTTCTTAAGATCATATCTATCATTGCAAGCAAAGATAGCTCTAGCAGCTTCTTCATTCATAACATAACCCTTAGGAACAACATGCAATTCATAATCATTGGGAGAACTTTCATCATCACTATCATCAATAATAGCATCTTCAATAATTTCATTCTCTCTAGCCCTAGCAAGTTGTTCATCAAGAAATTCACCTAATGGCAAAGTAGTATCACGCACAGAAGTAGTTTCATTATAAGTATCATGCAAAGCAGAAGTGGCATCATCAATAACGTGCGACATATCAAAATTCATAGCAGTAACAAGTTTAGGTGTTGCAAGTTTACTAATAACAGAAGGAGAATCTAGTGCAGAGCTAGATGGCAGTTCCTTACCTCCCCTCGTAGTTGAGGGAAAAATCTTGGTTTTAGCGTCTTTCAAGTTCTTCATAGTGATCAACAGATATAAATCCCAAGTGACTCAGAGAATAGAGCTATGCTCCCCGGCAACGGCGCCAGAAATTAGTCTTGATAACCCACAAGTGTAGGGGCTCGGGATCGCAACAGCTTTCGAGGGTAAAGTATTCAACCCAAATTTATTGATTCGACACAAGGGGAGCCAAAGAATATTCTTGAGTATTAGCAGTTGAGTTATCAATTCAACCACACCTGGATAACTTAGTATCTGCAGCAAGGTATTTAGTAGCAAAGTAGTATGATAATAAAGGTAACGGTGGCAAAAGTAAAGATAATAGTTTTTGGGTTTTTGTAGTAGTTTTAACAGTAGCAACGGAAAAGTAAATAACCAAAGAATAGTATGTGAAAAGCTCGTATGCAATGGGTCAGTGATGCATAATTATGCCGGCTGCGATTCCTCATGTAATAGCTATAACATAGGGTGACACAGAACTAGCTCCAGTTCATCAATGTAATGTAGGCATGTATTCCATAAATAGTCATACGTGCTTATGGAAAAGAACTTCCATGACATCTTTTGTCCTACCCTCCCGTGGCAGCGGGGTCCTAGTGGAAACTAAGGGATATTAAGGCCTCCTTTTAATAGAGAACCAGAACAAAGCATTAGCACATAATGAATACATGAACTCCTCAAACTACGGTCATCACTGAGAAGTATCCTGATTATTGTCACTTCGGGGTTGTCGGATCATAACACATAATAGGTGACTATAGACTTGCAAGATAGGATCAAGAACACACATATATTCATGAAAACATAATAGGTTCAGATCTGAAATCATGGCACTCGGGCCCTAGTGACAAGCATTAAGCATAGCAAAGTCATAGCAACATCAATATCAGAACATAGTGGATACTAGGGATCAAACCCTAACAAAACTAACTTGACTACATGGTAAATCTCATCCAACCCATCACCGTCCAGCAAGCCTACGATGGAATTACTCAGCACGGTGGTGAGCATCATGAAATTGGTGATGGAGGATGGTTGATGATGACGACAACGACGAATCCCCCTCTCCGGAGCCCCGAACGGACTCCAGATCAGCCCTCCCGAGAGAGATTAGGGCTTGGCGGCGGCTCCATTTCGTAAAACGTGATGAAACTTTCTCTCCAATTTTTTTCTCCCCGAACGTGAATATAGGGAGTTGGAGTTGAGGTCGGTGGAGGTCCAGGGGGCCCACGAGATAGGGGGGTGCGCCCGGGGGGAGGGGGCGCGCCCAGGGGGAGGGGGCGCGCCCCCTGTCTCGTGGACAGGGTGTGGGCCCCCTGGTCTTGATTCTTTCGCCAATATTTTTTATATTTTCCAAAAAGTGCCTCCGTGGATTTTCAGGACATTCCGAGAACTTTTCTTTTCTACACATAAAACAACATCATGGCAATTCTGCTGAAAACAACATCAGTCCGGTTAGTTTCATTCAAATCATGCAAGTTAGAGTCCAAAACAAGGGCAAAAGTGTTTGGAAAAGTAGATACGTTGGAGACGTATCATTGATGTGAGACTATCTTCTCCCTTTTTGTCTTCACAACCACCATATACCACATATAGTGCTATGTCCATGGCTTGCGCTCATGTATTGCGTAAGAGTTGAAAAAGCTGAAGCACGTTAAAAAGTATGAACCAATTGCTTGGCTGAAACCGGGGTTGTGCATGATGGGAGTATTTTGTGTAATAAAAATGAAGCATGGCCTAACTATATGATTTTGTAGGGATGAGCTTTCTTTGGCTATGCTATTTTGATAAGACATGATTATTTGTTAGTATGCTTCAAGTATTACTATTTTTATGTTTTATAAGCTTTTATCTTGAATCATTTGGATCTGAACAATCTTGCCACAATAAATAAAATTACATTGAGAAATGTTCTAGGTAGCATTCCACATCAAAAATTCTGTTTTTATCATTTACCTACTCGAGGACGAGCAGGAATTAAGCTTGGAGATGCTTGATACGTCTCCAACGTATCTATAATTTTTGATTGTTCCATGCTATTATATTACCCGTTTTGTATGTTTATGGGCTTTACTTTACACTAACCTACTAACCTACTAACCGGAGGCCCAACCCGAATTGCTGTTTTTTCCTATTTCAGTGTTTCGAAGAAAAGGAATATCAAACGGAGTCCAAACGGAATGAAACCTTCGGGAGCGATCTTTTTAGAACAAACGTGATCCAGGGGACTTGGAGTGGACGTCAAGCAACAGAGGAGGCGGCCACGAGGGTGCCCGGTGCGCCCCCTACAGGTGGACGCGCCCCCACTCTCGTGGGCCCCTCGAGCGTCCACCGACCTACTTCTTCCTGTTATATATACCCACGTACCCTGAAAACATCGAGGAGCACCATGAAAAACTATTTCCACCGCCGTAACCTTCACTACAAAAAAATACACTTCCATGATGATACGTGTTTGTCACAGTAGGTCGCGTTTTCTGTCATGCATGTACATACATGACGATTTTATGACCGAATCAAGATAGTCATACCTGTGCTGTCGTAGAAGTGTTCCATGAGATTACCAAAATTATCACCACGGATGTGTCCACTTCCATGACGTTAAATCGCGCGTCATAGAAGTGCTTTCGTCAAGGGTGATCGACACGTGGCATCCACCGTAACGGGATACCGTTAACCGCCGTTAACCTATCGGGTCCGGTTTTTGGATCCGATAACCCGCTAACAGCCACGACCAATGCCGATTTTCCATGTGTAAAATTCTCATTGGCTAACGGATCCACGCGTCAGCTTCGTGTTGGCACAGGTGTCACTCATCCAACGGTCGGGATGGGCCTATGATATGTTGACACGTGGACCGGCCCAAAAGTGGCCCATAAAGTTCAAATGGGCTGGCCCAACTGAAGGCCCATAAGATATAGCGGACCATAATGGGCCGGCCCAGCTAAAGGCCCATAAGATTTTGCAGCCAATAATGGGCCGGCCCAGCTAAAGGCCCACAAATTTTAGCGGACCATAATGGGTCGGCCCAGCTAAAGGCCCACACGATTTTGCAGACCATAATGGGTCGGCCCAGCTAAAGGCCCACGAGATTTTGTGGACCATAATGGGCCGGCCCAGCTAAAGGCCCACAAGATTCCACAGACCATAATGGGCCGGCCCAGCTAAAGGCCCAACATTCTCTGTCAAATCGGCCCGTCAACAACCTGTCCTAAACTTGTCATCAACGCGGCCCATGGTCACTTCTGGCCTGTTAACAGTCCGCTAAGTAATTGGGCCGAATTACGGCCCAGTATATTTACGGCCTGTTAAAGGTCCTGCTTCATTTGGGCCCATTTACAGGCCATCAAAACTTTCGGCCCATAAACGACCGTGAAGGATTTGGGTCATATTCGGCCATGTCCAACATTCGGCCTGTTAGAGGCCCACTATAGATTTGGGCCACTTTCAGCCTGTTGTCATTTTTGGCCTGTTAACGCCGGACAAAAACCATGGGCCATATGTGGCCCAACGTCATATCGGGCCCATTAATGGCCCATATAAAAATGACGATAAACAAGCCCGACCGAAGTTCCGGCCTGTTAAAGGCCCGTGTATTAGGTCGGCACATTTATGGCCCGTCCGAATTTCGGCCTGTCAAAGATCCGCATCATAAATGGGCCACCATTTCGGCCTGCTAAGACCAATGGGTTATTTGGCACAATCAGGGCTTAATCTCACTTTCGGTCTAAAGGCCCATGTTTTTTATGGGCTCGAGATATTTACACCTGTAAATGGCCTATTTTTACTGAGGGCCCAATTATGTTTAGGCCTGTTAAAGGCCCACTATGGGCACATGCCTACCAGAAAAATATGAAAGCTTATGCTGATTTAGGCCCAGATATTTTTAGTGGGCTACATGCCAATTTCCGCCGGTAATCGTTTTTAGCCCAATTGGAATGGGCCCGACGAATGTTGGCATGTTGGGCTCCTATGAAGCTATCGGCCGAATACATTACTAAGATAAACCTACACTATACAAAAATAGCTTCATAATTACTGCAGCTTGTGGCAACATCATAAATGTTGTATCACAAAAAAATAAATTCCAACCATACGACAAAAGGCCTGTTGGCATAAAGTTTATAGTCCTTCCAGATAAAAGCACCATCAGATGTATAGAAGCACATATCATTTGACCTGAGTGCTAATGTTTCAGGCTGTAGAATCTGATGGAGCAGCACGATCTTCACCTTTTTTCCGCCATTGCTCTTGAACAACGAAGCGAATGTCTGATAGTCTGGTTTCAAAACCATTCATATCTTGACAACATTTGTCAACCACTATTCTTGTTTCTGAAATAACGTCCATTAGGGATTGGACTTGTGTCTGGAGCACAGATATATCACTCTATCTAGCAGGAAGATTTTGTTCCGTAGGCGATTTGGCCGAGGTTACCTTGACAACCAACCCAGCATTACGTAGGAAGGTGCTTTTTGCACTGTTAGTGGAGAGATACTGATGCACTGCAGCTAGAGGTGACATTGTGCCCGTGGTAGCTCATCACCTTCATGTGGTTGTGGCTGTTCAATCATTTGTTCCATAGCTTCCTGCAAGTTTGAACTTGTAGATTAGTGTACCAGATAAGTTACTAATGAGATAAAAACAAACAAAGTAGGTTAAACGTTTATACATAACTTATTTTGGTGAACTACTGTAATACATTAGCATGTATTGTAGTGCCAACTACATAATAAAATCACTTTTGGAACATATGTCCATGTAGCATGCCTACTGTATTGTCTATTTCCTCACATTCGTTGACATCTAAGGATAAAGAGACATGGTTTAAAGTAGGATGAACATAGTATGACATCATTCATATCATGGGCAAACAGATATAAAATTAACATGCTATTTTATCATTGTGTGCGCACGTGAACATAACAACTAGATTACAGATCAAGACCAAAAGAATATCCTTCATCTCTTTTAAACCATGTAAGGTGAAATGGTACATTAAGACAACTATGTATAAAAGTGAACAGAGTAACTGACGTTGGCTGCAAACCAAGTAGTTAAATGAACACATCACAGTACCAATCAGTTCAAGGCAGGAGGAGTAAGGACTTACAACAACGGCTTGAACTGGTGTGCTCATGCCCTTCATCTTGCTGGTGTGGCAATCCTTGAAGATTTGCACTGCATTCGGTTCAGGTTCTTTTTGGTCCACACATGCTTTCCTCTTTATTTGGCACAAGTCAATATAGATACGATAATATGGCACAAAAAGAAGGAAGTAGCAGCTATTTACAAGAGCCTCGCAGTGTGCAATATAGCTACGAGATCCTGTTGTCTGTTGGACATTCACTTTGGAATGGTTGGTTTTGTTCTTCAAACAGTTAGCCTAGAAGAAGATAAACTTGTAAGGCACATACATAAATACAAGTTCAATATGTGGTCTGATCAAATATATATAGCCTACCTGATACTTTGGATCAGATCAGTGTTTAACGAGGGCTGTCCAGTCTTCATCTGTAATATATTCCACCGGAGATGTTTGGGCGATTTCATTGTTAGCCTTGCCTTCAAAGTGAGATTTTCTAAGGTGGTACCGATACTGTCGCCGAGCAGACTGAAAAACATGAGTGCATGCTTGTTTAGTTGCATCATCTTTCGGATCCAACTTGAACCTCATCTGTTGAAAAAAGAATGTGAGTCTTATTAGGAGGAAGCTACAAAGTATGGGACAGAGCAAGGCAATATTACTAATTGCGATGAATAACATTACTTACGGATAAATGGTTAAGGAAGGTGCTAAACTGGGTATTGTCTTTCTCATTCCTGTACTGGATCCATGTTGGGAGGATACGTGCATGACACCTAACGGCAATGGCTGCCTCTGACACTAACTTGGCTGACTCTATAGCATCACATGGCCTTTTTAAACCTGCCTCAAAATGGATCTCCATTCTTCCTCCTTTAGATTTTGTTAATCTGTCAAGCATTATCCCTGATGTCTTTTTCCGCTTGCGCCATGGTGCTAGTTCAACAACGAATATGGAAAGTGTTAGTGTACATCAAACTGTGAGAGTACATATAAAGGAGCATGCAACTGCAACTTGACTCGGTCAGGTACCATCTTGGTGTTGATGCTCATGAGGTTCATCTGATCTTGCCAAGTCCTGTTGTGTCAGCAGTGCTTCGGAAGTAGTGTTAGGTGTGAAGGCAGCTTGGGAACTGGCCAGTTCCGGAGCAAACGAACGAGTAACTCATTGAGATGCTGGTACAGTTGAAGCGGATGCTGCAGCTGGTGTAGCAGGTGATACTGTGTTTGTAGATTTAGCCGGTGGACTTGGACCTTCTACTGCACTATAAGTACCAGTAGAATCTCGACGACAGATCCTTTTCCATTTCACCCGACGAGAACAGCACTCCCTACTATATTATTTTCCTTGCTCTTTTTTGACTTTGCCATGTCAAGCCGTACCCACAACACAAAAGAATAAAATTGCTCTTCAGAACTCATTGATGCATGATACAGACAAGCAATACTTTGATGTATGACAACCATATGAGGATGGAATATGTAAGAAAAACAGGAGGACATGACATATTCACAGCTACGATGTGCAAACTAAGTAGAAGGATTTTCAAGAAAATAGAAGTAATGCAAGCTAGACACCATATGAAAGATGCAACCAATATTACTCTGCCAAGTTAAAAGTGTCTTGTCATAAGTGGCAATTCAAAAAATTAGAAGCAGTACAACGTAGAAATCAATGCAAGATGCAACCACTATCAAACTGCCATGTTAAAAGCGTTGCTACCTCTTGAGCACTGCGTTGGATTTCCCCGAAGAGGAGAGGATGATGTAGTAAAGTAGCGTAAGTATTTCCCTCAGTTTTTGAGAACCAAGGTATCAATCCAGTAGGAGACCACGCACAAGTCCCTCGTACCTACACAAAACGATAGCAACTCGCAACCAACGCTTAGGGGTTGTCAATCCCTTCACGGTCACTTACGAGAGTGAGATCTGATAGAGATAATATTTTTGGTATTTTTGATAGATAGATGCAAAGTAAAAAGTAAAGGCAAAGTAAAAACAAAGCAAGTAAATAAAGTGATATAGATTGATACGATGAGAATAGACCCGGGGGCCATAGGTTTCACTAGTGGCTTCTCTCGAGAGCATAAGTATTCTACGGTGGGTGAACAAATTACTGTTGAGCAATTGACAATTTGAGCAATTGACAGAATTGAGCATAGTTATGAGTATATCTAGGCGATGATCATGTATATAGGCATCACGTCCAAAACAAGTAGATCGAAACGATTCTACATCTACTACTATTACTCCACTCATCGACCGCTATCCAGCATGCATCTAGAGTATTAAGTAAAAACAGAGTAACGCCGTAAGCAAGATGACATGATGTAGAGGGATAAATTCATGCAATATGATAAAAAACCCCATCTTGTTATCCTCGATGGCAACAATACAATACGTGCCTTGCAACTCTTTTTGTCACTGAGTAAGGACACCGCAAGATTGAACCCAAAGCTAAGCACTTCTCCCATTGCAAGAACTACCAATCTAGTTGGCCAAACCAAATAAGATAATTCGAAGAGACTTGCAAAGATAACTCAATCATACATAAAAGAATTCAGAGAAGAATCAAATATTTTCCATAGATAATACTGGATCATAAACCCACAATTCATCGGTCTCAACAAACACACCGCAAAAAGAAGATTACATCAAATAGATCTCCACGAGAGAGGGGGAGAACATTGTATTGAGATCCAAAAAGAGAGAAGAAGCCATCTAGCTACTAGCTATGGACCCGAAGGTCTGAAGTAAACTACTCACACTTCATCGGAGGGGCTATGGTGATGATGTAGAAGCCCTCCGTGGTAGATGCCCCATCCGGCGGAGCTCCGGAATAGGCCCCAAGATGGGATCTCGTGGATACAGAAAGTTGCGGCAGTGGAATTAGGTTTTTGTCTCCCCTCTTGATCGTTCGGGGATACGTAGGTATATATAGGAGGAAGGAGTACGTCGGTGGAGCTCCGAGGGGCCCACAAGGTAGGGGGCGTGCCCAGGGGGGCGCCCTCCACTCTCGTGACTGCCTCTGGCGCTTCTTGGAGTAGTGTCCAAGTCTCCTAGGTCACGTTCGGTTGGAAAATCACGATCCCGAAGGTTTCATTCCATTTGGACTCCGTTTGATATTCTGTTTCTTTGAAATACTGAAAAAGGCAAAAAACAGCAAGTCTGGGCTGGGCGTCCGGTTAATAGGTTAGTCCCAAAAATAATATAAAAGTGGAAAATAAAGCCCAATATAGTCCAAAACAGTAGATAAAGTAGCATGGAGCAATCAAAAATTATAGATACGTTGGAGACGTATCAAGCATCCCCAAGCTTAATTCCTGCTCGTCCTCGAGTAGGTAAATGATAAAAAAAAGAATTTTTGATGCGGAGTGATACTTTGGCATAATTTCAATGTAAATCTTCTTAATTGTGATATGAATATTCAGGTCCGAAAGATTCAAGACAAAAGTTCATATTGACATAAAAATAATAATACTTCAAGCATACTAATCAAAGCAATCATGTCTTCTCAAAATAGCATGGCAAAAGAAAGTTCATCCCTACAAAATCATATAGTTAGGCTATGCTTCATTTTTGTCACACAAAGATGTTCCCAACTTCTATACCCCCGATGACAAGCCAAGCAATTGTTTCATACTTAAATAATCTCAAACTTTTTCAACCTTCACGCAATACATGAGCATGAGCCATGGATATAGCACTATGGGTGGAATAGAATATGATGATGGGGATTGTGTGGAGAAGACAAAAAAGGAGAAAGTCTCACGTTGACGAGGCTAATCAACGGGCTATGGAGATTCCCATCAATTGATATCAACATGAGGAGTTGGGATTGCCATGCAACAGATGCACTAGAGCTATGAATGCTCAACAAAAGAAAACTAGTGGGTGTGCATCCAACTTGCTTGCTCACGAAGACCTAGGGCATTTTGAGGAAGCCCATCGTAGGAATATACAAGCCAAGTTCTATAATGAAAAATTCCCACTAGTATATGAAAGTGATAACACATGAGACTCACTACATGAAAAGCATGGTGCTACTTTGAAGCACAATATATGAGACTCACTACATGAAGAACGAGGTGCTACTTTAAAGCACAAGTGTGGAAAAAGAGATAGTAGCATTGCCCTTTTTTGGGCCTTTTTTTATTTTGGCCTTTTTTTGGGCAATGCCCTAATAATGATGATCATCACACTTCTATAAATTTCAACACAAGGATTACAACTCGAAACTTAGAACAAGATATGACTCTATATGAATGCCTCCGGCGGTGTACCGGGATGGTGCAATGAATCAAGAGTGACATGTATAAAAATAATGCTTGGTGGCTTTGCCACAAATACGATGTCAACTACAAGATCATGCAATGGCAATATGACAAAAGTAATGCATGTCATGATGATGATGGTGGAAGTTGCATGGCAATATATCTCGGAATGGCTATGGAAATGCCATAATAGGTAGGTATGGTGGCAGGTTTGAGGAAGATATAAGGAGGTTTATGTGTGATAGAGCGTATCGTATCAAGGGGTTTGGATGCACCGGCGAAGTTTGCACCAACTCTCAAGGTGAGAAAGGGCAATGCACGGTACCAAAGAGGCTAGCAAAGGTGGAAAGGTAAAAGTGCGTATAATCCATGGACTCAACATTAGTCAAAAGAACTCATATACTTATTGCAAAAATTTAGAAGTCATCAAAAATTCAAGTACTATGCGCATGCTCCTAGGGGGATAGATTGGTAGGAAAAGACCATCGCTCATCCCCGGCCGCCACTCATAAGGATGCACAAGCCAGGTACACTTCATGTTTCAAATTTGTTACATAACTTTAACCATACGTGCATGCTACGGGATTTGCAAACTTCAACACAAGTATTTCTCAAATTCATAATTACCCAACTAGCACGACTATGATATTATCACCTCCGTATCTCAAAACAATTATCAAGCATCAAACTTATCTTAGTATTCAACGCACTCAAAAGAAAGTTTCACATATCTTGAACACCAAGTATATTAACATTAAGCAAATTACCATGCTATTAACAACTCTCAAAATAATCTAAGTGAATCATGAGAGATCAAGTTTCTTTAAAACAAATCCACCACCATGCTCTAAAAGATCTAAGTGAAGTACTAGAGCAAAAATTATGACGCTAAAAAGATATAAGTGAAGCACTATGAGCAAAACTAGCAAGCTCAAAAGATATAAGCGAAGCACATAGAGTATTCTAACAAATTCCAAATCATATATGGCTCTCTCAAAAAGGTCTGTACAGCAAGGATGATTGTGGTAAACTAACAAGCAAAGACACAAATAATACAAGACGCTCCAAGCAAAACACATATCATGTTGGTGAATAAAAATATAGCTCCAAGTAAATTACCGATGGAAGTGGACGAAAGAGGGGATGCCTTCGGGGGCATCCCCAAGTTTTGACTTTTTGGTGTCCTTGGGTTATCTTGGGGGTGCCATGGGCATACCCAAGCTTAGGCTCTTGCCACTCCTTGTTCCATAATCCATCAAAAGAATTCACCCAAAACTTGAAAACTTCACAACACAAAACTCAATAGAAATCTCGTGAGCTCCGTTAGAGAAAGAAACGAAAAGACTACTTCAAGGTACTGTAATGAACTCATTCTTTATTTGAATTGGTGTTAAACCTACTGTATTCCAACTTCTCTATAGTTTATAAACTATTTTACTAGCCATAGATTCATCAAAATAAGCAAACAACACACGCAAAACAGAATCTGTCAAAAACAGAACAGTCTGTAGCAATCTGTAACTAACGCAAACTTCTGGAACTCTAAAAATTCCAACGAAAATAGGACGTACTGTAAAATTTGTTTATTGATCAGCAGCAAAAATAATCAATGCAAAATCACGTTTCTGTGATTTATTGAATTTTTTCTCGTGAGCGCAAAGTTTCTGTTTTTCAGCAGAATCAAATCAACTATCATCATAGCTTATCCTATAGGTTCTACTTGGCACAAACACTAATTAAAACATAAAACCACATCTAAACAGAAGGTAGATGGATTATTTATTGCTAACCAGCAAGGATAAATATTGGGTTGCCTCCCAACAAGCACTTTTCTTTAAAGCCTTTTTAGCTAGGCATTGAGATTTCAATGATGCTCACAAGAAAGACAAGAATTGAGGCACAAAGAGAGCATCATAAAACATGTGACAAACACACTTAAGTCTAACATATTTCCTATGCATAGGAATCTTATACTCAAACAAATTATCAAGGCAAGCAAAAACTAGCATATGCAAGGAAGTGGAAAGGAACAATAACAATCTCAACAAAACGAGAGGTAATTTAGTAACATGAAAATTTCTATAACCATATTTTCCTCTCTCATAATAATTACATGTGGGATCATAAGAAAATTCAACAAAATAGCTATCACAAAGTATATTCTCAACACGATCCCCATGCATGCAAAGTTGACACTCTTCCAAAATAGTGGGATTAACATTAACTAAAGTCATGACCTTTCCGTACCCACTTTTATCAAAAATATCATAAGATTGAACATACTCCAAGTATGTGGGATCTAAAGTTGACACTCTTCCAAACCCACTTTCAATATTATTGCAAACACTATTATCAATCTCATATTCATCATGGGGCTTAAATAAATTTTCAAGATCATAAGAAGAATCACCCCAATCATGATCATTGCAACAAGTAGTAGACATAGCAAAACTAGCATCCCCAAGCTTAGGGTTTTGCATCTTATTAGCACAATTGACATCAAATAATTTATAATAAAATCATTGCAATCATGCTTTTTATTCAAAGATCTATCATGAATCACTTCACGGATTTTAGGCAAAACCTTATAAAGATAATCTAGTGCATCCAAATCACTAGGAATTGGTTCATCATAATTGGATCTCTTAAAAAGATTGGCAAGAGGATCAGGATCCATAGATATTGGCTTCTTTGTTTAGGAATAAATAAGCATCTAATCCAACACACGAGCAAACAAAAGGCAAAGGGAAAGGAGGAGATTGGGAAAGAGAGGGTGAATAAAACAGCAAGGGTGAAGTGGGGGAGAGGAAAACGAGAGGCAAATGGCAAATAATGTAATGCGGGAGATAGGGATTGTGATGGGTACTTGGTATGTTGACTTTTGCGTAGGCCTCCCCGGCAACGGCGCTAGAAATTCTTCTTGCTACCTCTTGAGCACTGCGTTGGATTTCCCCGAAGAGGAGAGGATGATGCAGTAAAGTAGCGTAAGTATTTCCCCTCAGTTTTTAAGAACCAAGGTATCAATCTAGTAGGAGACCACGCACAAGTCCCTCGTACCTACACAAAACGATAGCAACTCGCAACCAACGCTCTGGGGTTGTCAATCCCTTCACGGTAACCTACGAGAGTGAAATCTGATAGAGATAATATTTTTGGTATTTTTGATAGATAGATGCAAAGTAAAAAGTAAAGGCAAAGTAAAAACAAAGCAAGTAAATAAAGTGATATAGATTGATATGATGAGAATAGACCCGGGGGCCATAGGTTTCACTAGTGGCTTCTCTCGAGAGCATAAGTATTCTACGGTGGGTGAACAAATTACTATTGAGCAATTGACAGAATTGAGCATAGTTATGAGTATATCTAGGCGATGATCATGTATATAGGCATCACGTCCAAAACAAGTAGATCGAAACGATTCTGCATCTACTACTATTACTCCACTCATCGACCGCTATCCAGCATGCATCTAGAGTATTAAGTAAAAATAGAGTAACGCCGTAAGCAAGATGACATGATGTAGAGGGATAAATTTATGCAATATGATAAAAAAACCATCTTGTTATCCTCGATGGCAACAATACAATACATGCCTTGCAACTCTTTCTGTCACTGAGTAAGGACACCGCAAGATTGAACCCAAAGCTAAGCACTTCTCCCATTGCAAGAACTACCAATCTAGTTGGCCAAACCAAATAAGATAATTCGAAGAGACTTGCAAAGATAACTCAATCAAACATAAAAGAATTCAGAGAAGAATCAAATATTTTCCATAGATAATACTGGATCATAAACCCACAATTCATCGGTCTCAACAAACACACCGCAAAAAGAAGATTACATCAAATAGATCTCCACGAGAGAGGGGGAGAACATTGTATTGAGATCCAAAAAGAGAGAAGAAGCCATCTAGCTACTAGCTATGGACCCGAAGGTCTGAAGTAAACTACTCACACTTCATCAGAGGGCCTATGGTGATGATGTAGAAGCCCTCCGTGGTAGATGCCCCCTCCGGCGGAGCTTCGGAACAGGCCCCAAGATGGGATCTCATGGATACAGAAAGTTGCGGCGGTGGAATTAGGTTTTTGGCTCCCCTCTTGATCGTTCGGGGATTCGTAGGTATATATAGGAGGAAGGAGTATGTCGGTGGAGCTCCAATAGGCCCACAAGGTAGGGGGGCGCGCCCAGGGGTGGGGGGTGCCCTCCACCCTCATGACCGCCTCTGGCGCTTCTTGGAGTAGGGTCCAAGTCTCTTGAGTCACGTTCGGTTGGAAAATCACGATCTCGAAGGTTTCATTCCGTTTGGACTCCGCTTGATATTATGTTTCTTCGAAATACTGAAAAAGGCAAAAAACAACAATTCTGGGCTGGGCCTCCGGTTAATAGGTTAGTCCCAAAAATAATATAAAAGTGGAAAATAAAGCCCAATACAGTCCAAAACAGTAGATAAAGTAGCATGGAGCAATCAAAAATTATAGATACGTTGGAGACGTATCAAGCGTCCAATCATGAGTGACTGATCCGGGATACACAACAACAGTACTTTGATGTAAGAACATGGTATGATAGATAGATGTAGTGTATTCTAGACACAGAAAGCCATGTCATATGCACATGTATAACGTATAAACTCAGCAGGTGTAATTTAATCAAAATAGAAGAAATACAGGCTAGACAACATATGTAACATGAAACCAATTATCACACTGTCAACTTAGAGCAAGCACCTATGATGGTGGAGTATGGGAGATGAACTCATCATGTAGACTTGGGACTTCAACTTCATTAGCAGTAGCAGTGGCAAATCTAGAGAGTCTCTGTTTGCATCAGTGCGGAGGACCACCAACATCCCCTAACTTACTCTTTTCCTTCCTATTTTCTGATATTGGCTTATGAAGTCAAAACCACAAGAAGATGAATAAAATTATCTCTGCATAACTAGTTGATGCATGATATAGACGAAAACTACTTTGATGTAAGGCAAGCGTAGGATAGGAGGATGGAATATATACAAAAAAAGACAGCGTTTCATATTCACACGTATGATAGGAGGATGGAATATGTATGAAAAACAGTAAGCGGAAGGCATTTCAACAAAATTAGAAGAAATGAAAGCTAGGCACCATATGAACATGCAACCAATATCACTCTATTAGGTAAAAAGTGTCTCGTCGTAAGTGCCATTTCAAGAAATTAGAAGCAGTACAAGCTAGAAGACAATGCAAGATGCAACCTACATCACAGTCCCAAGTTAAATGTGTCTTATGGGTAACTGATTGTTGCAGGTATAAGTTGAGGGCTACGCAGATGCAATTCAACATAATCAGAAGCAATACAAACTAGACATCATACGGAAACACAACCACATATAATAGTTTCAAGTAAGAGCAAGCACCTGTGATGTTGGAGTAGGGGAGATGTGCTCATCATGTACACGTATGTTCTAGAAACAGGAACATGTGTCATATTCACAGGCATTATGTGTAAAGTAAGCAGATGCAACTCAAGTTACAACAATACAAGATAGACATCATACGCAACATGCAACCACATATAATAGTGCCAAGTTAGAGCAAGCACCTATGATGGTGGAGTAGGGGAGATGTGCTCATCATCTACACAACTACGTTGACTGTCCAACCTTGTGTTGTCTTGCGAATCTTGTTGGGAGGATGACGGAGTAGAATCTATAGAGACCCCCTGTTTGAGTTGCTTTGAAGGACCACCATCATCCACTGCCGGACTAATTTCCTTCAGCTATAATGATTTTGCATTGTGAAGTCAAACTGATAAGAAAAAGGAATAAAATTCGCTCTTTAGAACTCATTCATGCATGATACTGACGAACAATACTCAGATGAAAGGCAAACACATGATGCAAGGATGGAATATGTATGAAAAACAGGATGGCGTGCCATATTCACACCTATGATGTGGTAACTAAGCAGAAGGCATTTCAACAAATTAGAAGCACTGCAAGCTAGACACCATATGAAAGATACAACCAATATCACTCTGCTAAGTTCAAACTGTATGGCGTTTCAACAAATTAGAAGCAGTACGTGCTAGAAATCATATGCAAGACACAACCAATATCACAATGGCGACTTAAAGGTGCCTTATCATAAGTGACTGATGCGGGATATGCAAGAACAATAGTCTGATGTAGAAACAGGAACACATGTCATATTCACAGGCATTATGTGTAAAGTAAGCAGATGCAATTCAATTAAGTTAGAAGCATTACAAGCTAGACATCATACGCAACATGCAACGACATATAATAGTGCCAAGTTAGAGCAAGCACCTGTGATGCTGGAGTAGGGGAGATGTGCTCATCATCTACACAACTACATTGACTGTCTAGCCTTGCGTTGTCTTGCGAATCTTGTTGGGAGGATGGTGGAGTAGAATCTGTAGAGAACCTTCGTTTCAGTTGCTTGGAAGGACCACCAACATCCAATGCCTTGCCAATTTCCTTTAGCTTTATTGATTTTGCATTGTGAGGTCATACCGACAAGAAAAAAGAATATAATTCGCTCTTTAGAACTCATTCATGCATGATACTGACGAACACTACTCTGATGAAAGGCAAAGTCATGATACGAGGATGGAATATGTACGAAAAAATGGACGGCTTGACATATTCACACCTATGATGTGGTAACTAAGCAGAAGGCACTTCAACAATTTAGAAGCACTACAAACTAGACACCATATGGAAGGTGCAATCAATATCACTCTGCCAAGTTAATCTCGTCATAGGTGGCGTTCATCAAACTAGAAGCAATACATGCTAGAAATCATATTGAAGACGCAAACCAATATCACACTGCCAACTTAAAGGTGTCCCATCATAAGTGACTGATGCAGGATACACAAGAAGAGTAGTTTCATGTAAGAACATGGTGTGGTAGACAGATATAGTATGTACCAAAAACAGGAAAGCGTGTCATATTCACATGTATCATGTGTAAGCTAAGCCAATGCAGTTTACACTAATTAGGAGCAATACGAGCTAGACACCATATGCAACATGCAACAAGATATCACACTGCCAAGTTAGAGTAAGCACCTTGGATGGTGGAGTAGGGGAGCGAAGATTTGGACCTTGTAATGCACTATCAGTATAAGGAGAATCGATACAGATGCCCCGTTTATGTTGCTGCAGAGGACCACTATCATTGCCTTCCTTACTCTTTTCCTTCCTCTTTCTTGATTTTGCCTTGTCAAGTCAAACCCACAAGAAAAAGGAATACAATTTGCTCTTCAGAACTCATTGATGCATGATACGGATGAACACTACTTTCATGTAAGGCAACCACATGATAGGAGGATGGAATATGTGTGAAAAACAAGACGGCATGACATATTGACATGTATGATGTATAAAGTGTAAACTAAGCACAAGGTGCTTGAACTTGTTAGAATCAATGCAAGCTAGAAACCATATGAAAGATGAAACCAATATCACTTTGCCAAATTAAAAGGGTGCCCTAACAGATGTATTTGACCAAATTAGAAGCAATACATGGCAACAGGCTAGAAATAATATGCAATATGCAACGAATAAAGGTGACTCATCGTAAGTGATTGATGCAGGATACAGAAGAGAGGTAGTTTCATGTAAGAACAAGGTTAACACATAGATGTAGTGTGCACCAAAAATAGGAAGGCATGTCATATTCACAGGTATAGTGTGTAAACTAAGCAGATGCAATTTACCCTAATTAGAAGCACTACAAGCTAGACACCGTATGCAACATGCAACCACATATCACACTGCGAAGTTAAAGCAAGCACGTGTGATGGTGGTGTAGGGGAAGTGCGGTCTTCAAGTACAGAGATACATTCAATATCTTCATTTAGGCTTGCTGTTTCTTGAGAATCATGTGGAGAGGATGAAATTGCATTCTTTATAAGAGTATTGCGTCTCATATTAACCCACGCGCATGATTGTATCATCATACGCGATAGATGCAGGATACACAAGAATAGTAGTTTGATGTAAGGACATGGTGTGATAGGCAGATGTAGTATGTACCAAAAACAGGAAGGCGTGTCATATTCACATGTATAATGTGTAAGCTAAGGATATGCAATTTAACAAATTAGGAGAAATACAAGCTAGGCACCATATGCAACATGCAACCAGATATCACACTGCCATGTTAGAGCAATGTAACGCCCCGGATTCGATGCGCCAGGTGTCTGCCAGTTATTCGCCGTAGTTGCCATGTCATTTGCTTGCGTGTTGCATTTTGCTATGTCATCATCTGCATTTCATCTGCATGTTTTTCAAAACTTGCATCCGTTCGGGTTCTCCCGGTTCTCTCCGTTGTCCGTTCGGAGTCCGGACCTCTCGCGCGCGCCCGTCGCCCCTCTCAGACCTTGTTTTTATGTGCGGGTGTTAAACATTCTCGGAATGGATCGAGTCTTGCCAAGTGGCCTTGGTATAGCACCGGTAGACCGTCTGTCAAGTTTCGTGGCATTTGGAGGTCGTTTGATACTCCAACGGTTAACCGCGTAGCCCGAAATCCCCCTTTCTCTTTGCAGCCCAACACCCCTCCAAAGTGGCCCAAAACCCATCCTAACCCCCTCCATGCTCTCGGTCGTTCGATCACGATCGTGTGGGCAAAAACCGTGCCTCATTTGGACTCTCCTAGCTCCAGAAACTATAAATATGTGCTCTCCCCGAAAATTTCGCAGTTCAAACCCCCGAAACCCTAGCCTCTTCCTCTTCCTGCCGCCGGACGTGTCCACCCCGGCCGGACACGTCCGCCCTGCTTCCCCCGGCCAACCTTGTGATGCCACGTGGCGCTCCCCGCCGCCAGCCGCCGCCAACCCGCCCGGGCCCGCCTCCGCCCCCCTTGGCCCGCGCGCC
>NC_041385.1:572646967-572651527 GCF_002162155.2 Triticum dicoccoides | reverse complement strand
GGCCGGATCCGGGCCGGACACGGCCGGATCCGCCCTTCCCCGTCGACGCCGACCACCTCCCACTCCTCCCCGCGCTGCTAGGAGCTCGCCGGACTTCGCCCTTGCCGGAGTTCGCTGGATCCAGGAAGATGGACCAGATCCACCCATCCCGGCATCCAAACACCCCGCGCCCGAACCGGATCTCTCCGTCCCGCACGACCCCGTCCAGTTTCGGAGGGTATATTTTCTTCTAAGTCCCCGAATATTTCAACATTATCATGCCATGTTCATCGCATCATATCTCTGCATCCGTAGCTTTGTTTCGTGCGTGTAATATGTCAAATTGTTCGCCTCAACGAGTACTTCATTTCATTCAATTGCATCATGTTCATTTGAGCTCATCTTGAGGCCTGAATCATCGTTGCAAGAGTGCTTCATGATGTTGTCTGCTGTCTGTTAACAGAACTTGCTCATTTGTCATTTTTGCCATGATTGATGTGTGCATCCTATGAGATTGATGTCTACATGTGTTTTGAACTATGCCATGTCTTCTTTACAGAGGTGCTTACCATGTATTTTTGTGATCAATGTGGTGACTAGCACAAGCATGCAAACTAGGCTTCGTGATATTGCTGATTTTAGTCCCTGTTATGCTGTTATTGTGATGCCATGTAAACATGATGCTACAGAGAGATCCATGCATATTTTGAGATGCTTCAGTAAGGGTGTTTTGAACATATGGTTTTTATCTAGCCATTCATGCCCCTGGTTGCAATTATGGAGTAGTATAGCATGTCATTTTCATGCTCTACTTTTGCTACAAAATGTTTCCTGGCAGATTGTTTACATGTTATTCAATTTTGCCAAGGTTGTTGTAGTTGATCCTTGCATGCTATGAACTTGTTCTTGACTTGGTTTGTTTCATAAACATGTCTTCTTGCTGATGCTATGATTATCTTGTCATGCAATGACTTGTGGTGAGTGAATCGAGCTTGTTAAGTAGTGTACTTGCTGTTACTGCTTTGCTAGGCTGAATCTGTTATTTCGTGATGCTATGTAAACCTGCTGCTACAAGTCATTCTATGCATAATATGGAGATGATCACTACATATGTTTTATTCTACATGTCATCCTCTAACCATCCATGCCTCTGGTTGCATATATAGCTTGCTGTAGCTTGTTGTAATCTTGCTCTAAAGTTGCTAAATAATGTTGTTGTCAGCCTGTTAACATTAAGTTCAGTTGTTGCCATGATTGTTGCTAGTGATCCATCTACCCTATTGACTTTCTTTTGACATGCTTAGCTTCATAAACATGCCTTCTTACTGTTGGGTGCCTTGCCATGCCATGTATTGCTCTGTGGTGAGTGGTTCAAGCTCACCAACATGCCTTCATAATTCTGTTTCTGCCATGTTTGAATCTGTATTATAAACTTGCCATGTTTACATGGGTGCCATCATATCTTCTGATCCTTTTTGGCTCATGGTCAGTAAGGGACTTTTGTTCTATGCAATTAGTAGGTTCCTTCCATGCCTTTGTTTGCCATGATAAGTTCCTGTAACATGTTGTTTGATAGCTCTAAACATTGCAACCTGATGTTATTTTCTGCAAAGTCTGAACTGTTAATATATGCAATCTTGCCAAGTGTGTTTGAGCATGATCTATTGATTTCTGGAGATAGTTCAGTGTTCATGCTTTGACATGCTTTACCTGTACATCATGTCCATGCCTTTTGTTATCATGTTAGGATGCCGTAGCATGTTGTTTTGGTGCTTGCAAGATGCCTAGTTGCTGTTTTGGACAACTTGTCTTTTAAACTTATATGGAGTGTATGTGTTGAACCATTGCTCCGTTTTGAGTGTGCTCTATATGAAACTTTCTTAGATTTGCATGTAGCTTCATATTATCATGTTGCATCTGTGTTTTGTGGTATTTGCTTGATGTTTGTATGCATTTTGCATCAATGCCATGTTTAACTTGTTTTGCTCATATCTTCTAGGCCGTAGCTCCGAACTAAATGATCTTTATATGTAACTTGACTAGAATCTCGTGTAGATCATCTTGGTTCATATTAACTTGCTGTTTAACAACTTGAACATAAGGTTTATCCAGATCTGGACCAATTTCGAAATATGCATATGAGGACTTACCGGAATTGTTGTATGTTGTTCCCGGCCTCATTTAAACTTGCTTTGATGTGTTGCCCTTGTTTGCATCATCTCTTGCCATGAGTAGCTTCATGTAGTCTTGTCTTGCATCATACTTGTTTGTGCATCATGTCTTGTATATGTGTGGTGTGTTTACTATGTTGTATGCTTCTTTTTGATAGTTCCTGTTTCCGTTGCGATCGTGAGGATTCGTTCGTCTATGCTTGGTTCGGCTTCATCCGTTCGTCTTCTTCATGGACTCGTTCTTCTTCCTTGCGGGATTTCAGGCAAGATGACCGCTACCCTGGATCTCACTACTATCATTGCTATGCTAGTTGCTTCGTTCTATCGCTATGCTGCGCTACCTATCACCTGTTTATCAAGCCATCCCAAATTGCCATGAACCTCTAACCTTTGACACCTTTCCTATGCAAACCGTTGCTTGGCTATTTTACCGCTTCTGCTCAGCCCCTCTTATAGCGTTGCTAGTTGCAGGTGAAGTTGAAGATTGCTCCATGGTGGACAGGATTTTGGTTGGGATATCACAATATCTCTTATATTATTAATGCATCTATATACTTGGTAAAGGGTGGAAGACTTGGCCTTATGCCTGGTGTTTTGTTCCACTCTTGCCGCCCTAGTTTCTGTCATACCGGTGTTATGTTCCCGGATTTTGCGTTCCTTACGCGGTCGGGTGATTTATGGGACCCACTTGACAGTTCGCTTTGAATAAAACTCCTCCAGCATGGCCCATCCTTGGTTTTACCATTTGCCTCACCACCACCTATACCCTTCCCTTGGGTCGGCCAACCCAAGGGTCATCTTTATTTTAGCCCCCCCGGGCCAGTGCTTGTCTAAGTGTTGGTCCGAACTGAGTAGACTGTGGGGCCCCGTCGGGGAAACTTGAGGTCTGGTTTTACTCGTAGGATGTCTCATCCGGTGTTGCCCTAAGAACGAGATATGTGCAGCTCCTATCGGGATTGTCGGCGCATCGGGCGGCTTTGCTGGTCTTGTTTTACCATTGTCGAAATGTCTTGTAAACCGGGATTCCGAGTCTAATCGGGTCTTCCTGAGAGAAGGTATATCCTTCGTTGATCGCGAGAGCTTATCATGGGCTAAGTTGGGACACCCCTGCAGGGTATAATCTTTTGAAAGCTGTACCTGCGGTTATAGGCAGATGTGAATTTGTTAATATCCGGTTGTAGATAACTTGACACCTGATCCGAATTAAAACGCATCAACCGCGTGTGTAGCCGTGATGGTCTCTTTTCGGCGGAGTCCGGGAAGTGAACACGGTTTCTGGGTTATGTTTGACGTAAGTAGGAGTTCAGAATCACTTCTTGATCATTGCTAGCTTCATGACCGTTCCTTTTGCTCTCTTCTCGCTCTTATTTGTGTATGTTAGCCACCATATATGCTTAGTTGCTGCTGCAACCTCACCACTTTACCCCTTCCTTTCCCTTTAAGCTTTGCTAGTCTTGATACCGATGGTAATGGGATTGCTGAGTCCTCGTAGCTCACAGATTACTACAACAACAGTTGCAGGTACAGGTTATTCGATGATCATGATGCGAGAGCGATGTTTGCTTGTTTTGGAGTTCTTCTTCTGCTTCTTCTTCGATCAGGGATATGTTCCAGGTCGGCAGCCTGGGCTAGCAGGGTGGATGTCGTTTGAGTTTCTGTTTGTGTTCCATCCGTAGTCGGATGATGCTCTTATGTATTGTGATGTTGTATTCGTGTGGCATTGTATGCCTTTTGTATGTATCCCCATCTATTATGTAATGTTGATGTAATGATATCCACCTTGCAAAAGCGTTTCAATATGCGGGTCTATCCTTGGTGGGACCTTCGAGTTCCTTTTGGATAGGGTCGCATATTGGGCGTGACAAGTTGGTATCAGAGCCTCGACTGACCCTAGGAGCCCCCTTGATTGATCGTGTAGTTTGGCCATTGTTGAGTCTAGAAGAAAACTATTTTTGAGTCTTAGGATTATATATATCGGAGAGTAGGAATTCTTTTTACTCCTCAGCCCCTTCGTCACTCTGGTCAGGAATCTTGACGTGGGTGTTTTGAATTACTTCTCTTCCCCTTCAAATTTTTCTTTAGGTTCACGCAGTTGGTTTTCCGATTGTTGGTTCTCATCTCTTTTCATCCGGTGCATTTCTTGTCAAGTTGACTCGAGCCTCTTCATCGTTGCCAAATTCAATCCTCAGTTTGCTCTCAACGAAGTTATTTCTCTATCCTCAGTTGTTTTCTTTTCCCACCCGCCCACCCCTTTTCCTTCTTAGAGCCGGAGTCCGTAATCGAGTATCCATCCTACTCGTGTGAAGTTTTGCTCTCTCTCCTCAATGATTTCAACTAGTGCTTTCTCTTCAAGATATTCGTCGGTTCCCCTTCCAAGTTGCCTTTGTTTTTCCCGCCCTCCCACCCCTTT
>NC_041385.1:572631601-572646440 GCF_002162155.2 Triticum dicoccoides | reverse complement strand
GGAGTCGGAGCCTCTATTAAAGTATCAATTTCATTCGTGTGGAGCCTCTTCAGTCTTTCGTAAATTATTTCAACCGGTGAATTCTCGTCTCGTTCGTCATTCTCCATCTCTTTTTCTTCTCCGGTGGATTCAATTCTAATTTTCGGTAGTGATTATATTCTTTTCCTTGGCTCAAGTGTTTTCCCTGCTCATTCGCCTCTCGCCAATTTATCTTTTCGGAGTGCTCAATACATCTCAGAAGATTCGTCTATGTTCGAATCAATTCGAGGTTGTCTCCTCATTCAAATATTTCAATTGTTTCGGTGCATCATCTATCTGCTCAACAAACCTTTCCAACGGTGTTATCTCTTCAGTGGGCCCTAAACCACAGGTCTTTTCCCAGGATCTTACCTGACTCTTCTAATTCCCCTGGAGTTATTCTCAATTCTTTTCAAGTGTGACATAAGAATGGATTCCATCAGTCAGATGCCATCTCCAAGATTGCTTTCAAATTCTTTTCATCTCAGGTTCTACCTTTCCTCTTTTCATTCTCCCGGAGAATCTCAGTAATTTTGGTGGTGTTT
Source organism: Triticum dicoccoides (assembly GCF_002162155.2). Taxonomy (NCBI): domain Eukaryota; kingdom Viridiplantae; phylum Streptophyta; class Magnoliopsida; order Poales; family Poaceae; genus Triticum; species Triticum dicoccoides. The sequence goes on along the minus strand of NC_041385.1, from coordinate 572,645,877 downwards.
TCTCGTCGTCTTTCTCATCTTTACCGACCGAAGAAGAGTTTTTCCTTTAAATCTTGTCCGTTCTCTCGAAGTTTCGCGGTTCTAGCCTCATGTTATCCTCTCGAATTATTCCATTTGTCAGATAGTCTTTTCTTACCCATCCGGAGTTTGTCAGGAGTTGATTTATATTTCTTTTCACCGGAGGCCATCATTCCAGTTATCATTCTCTATTTATCCCAGTGCTTCGTTCAAGTGTTCTTTAATCAGCTCATGTTCTCTTTGTCTTTTTGCATCTAAATCCCTTCAAACATATTTGTTCTTCTAATTCTTCCGATGATTCATTCTCTTTCATTAGTCATTTTGAATTCTTACGGTGGTTCGTTCAAGATTCTTTTTCCTTGGTTATCATTTTAATCCATTCGTTATGACACTCTAAGCAAAACACATATCATGTGGTGAATAAAAATATAGCTCCAAGTAAAGTTACCGATGAACGAAGACGAAAGAGGGGATGCCATCCGGGGCATCCCCAAGCTTAGTTGCTTGGTTGTCCTTGAATATTACCTTGGGGTGCCTTAGGCATCCCCAAGCTTAGGCTCTTGCCACTCCTTATTCCATAGTCCATTGAATCTTTACCCAAAACTTGAAAACTTCAACCACACAAAACTCAAAACAAAACTCGTAAGCTCCATTAGTATAAGAAAATAAAACCACCACTTAGGTACTGTAATTAACTCATTCTAAAGTCATATTTGTGTAATATCTACTTTACTCCAACTTATCTATGGTTCATACCCTCCGGTACTACTCATAGATGCATCAAAATAAGCAAACAACACACAGAAAACAGAATCTGTCAAAAACAGAGCAGTCTGTAGTAATCTGTATCAAACGTATACTTATGGAACCCCAAAAATTATGAAATAAATTGCTGGACTTAAGCAATTTGTCTATTAATCATCTTCAAAAAGAATCAACCTAAAATCACTCTCCAGTAAAAAGTGGCATCTAATCTCGTGAGCGCTAAAGTTTCTGTTTTTCACAGCAAGCTCACATAAACTTCACCCAAGTCTTCCCAAAGTTTCTACTTGGCACTTTATTGAAACAAAAGCTATAAAACATGATTACTACAGTAGCATAATCATGTGGACACACAAAAACAGTAACGATAAATATTGGGTTGTCTCCCAACAAGCGCTTTTCTTTAATGCCTTTTAGCTAGGCATGATGATGACAATGATGCTCACATAAAAGATAAGAATTGAAACATAACGGGAGCATCATGAAGCATATGACTAGCACATTTAAGTCTAACCCACTTCGTATGCATATGGATTTTGTGAGAAAACAACTTGTGGGAACAATAATCAACTAGCATAGGATGGCACAACAAGCATAGCTTCAAAACTTTAAGCACATAGAGAGGAAACTTGATATTATTGCAATTCCTACGAGCATATGTTCCTCTCTGATAATAATTTTCAGTAGCATCATGAATGAATTCAACAATATAACCAGCAACTAAAGCATTCTTTTCATGATGTACAAGCATAGAAAATTTTCTACTCTCCACATAAGCAAACTTCTTCTTTATAGCATACGTATCATCACAATAATCATCATAGATAGGAGGCATATTTTCATCATAGTAAATTTGCTCATCAAAGCTTGGGGGACAAAAAATATCATCTTCATCAAACATAGCTTCCCCAAGCTTGTGGCTTTGCATATCATTAGCATCATGGATATTCAAGGAATTCATACTAACAACATTGCAATCATGCTCATCATTCAAAGATTTAGTGCCGAACATTTTATAGATTTCTTCTTCTAGCACTTGAGCACAATTTTCCTTTCCATCATACTCACGAAAGATATTAAAAAGGTGAAGCGTATGAGACAAACTCAACTCCAATTTTTTGTAGTTTTCTTTGATAAACTAAACTAGTGCTAAAACAAGAAACAAAAAGATTCAATTGCAAGATCTAAATATATACCTTCATTTACCTAGCCTCCCCGGCAACGGCGCCAGAAAGGAGCTTGATGTCTACTACACAACCTTCTTCTTATAGACATTGTTGGGCCTGCAAGTGCACAGGTTTGTAGGACAGTAGCAAATTTCCCTCAAGTGGATGACCTAAGGTTTATCAATCCGTAGGAGGCGTAGGATGAAGATGGTCTCTCTCAAGCAACCCTGCAACCAAATAGCAAAGAGTCTCTTGTGTCCCCAACACACCCAATATAATGGTAAATTGTATAGGTGCACTAGTTCGACGAAGAGATGGTGATACAAGTGCAAAATAGATAGTAGATAAATGTTTTTGTAATCTGAAATAATAAAAACAGCAAGGTAACAAGCGATAAAAGTGAGCGTAAACGGTATTGCAATGATAGGAAACAAGGCCTAGGGTTCATACTTTCACTATTGTAAGTTCTCTCAACAATAATAACATAGATAGAACATACGACAAGCCCTCAACATGCAACAAAGAGTCACTCCAAAGCCTCTAATAGTGGACAAAGAACATAGAGATTATGGTAGGGTACGAAACCACCTCAAAGTTATTCTTTCGGATCAATCTATAAAAGAGTTCGTACTAGAATAACACCTTAAGACACAAATCAACCAAAACCCTAATGTCACCTAGATACTCCATTGTCACCTCAAGTATCCGTGGGCATGATTATACGATATGCATCACACAATCTTAGATTCATCCAACCAACATAAAAGTACTTCAAAGAGTGCCCCAAAGTTTCTACCGGAGAGTCAAGAACGTGTGCCAACCCCTATGCATTGGTTCATGGGTGGAACCATCAAGTTGGTCACCAAAACATACATCAAGTGGCACATGATATCCCATTGTCACCACAGATAATCACGGCAAGACATACATCTAGTGTTCATAAAAAGACTCAATCCGATAAGATAACTTCAAAGGGGAAACTCAATTCATCACAAGAGAGTAGAGGGGGAGAAACATCATAAGATCCAACTACAATAGCAAAGCTCGGGATACATCAAGATCGTGCCATAGAGGAACACGAGAGAGAACACAAGAGAGAGAGATCAAACACATAGCTACTAATACATACCCTCAGCCCCGAGGGTGAACTACTCCCTCCTCGTCATGGATAGCACCGGGATGATGAAGATGGCCTCCGGTGATGGGATCCCCCTCCGGCAGGGTGCCGGAACAGGGTCCCGATTGGTTTTTGGTGGCTACAGAGGCTTACGGCGGCGGAACTCCCGATCTATCTTCTGTTCTGGAAGTTTTGGGGTACGTAGGTATATATGGGTGCAGGGGGTACGTCGGTTGACCTCCGGAGTGCTCACGAGGTAGGGGGGCACACCCAGGGGGGGCCCACCCTCGTGGGCAGCCCGGGAATCCCCTGACGTGCACTCCAAGTCCATCAGATTGCTTTCCTTCCAAAATTAACTTCTCCAGTTGATTTCGTTCCGTTTTGACTCCGTCTAATATTCCTTTTCCTCGAAACACTGAAATAGGCATAAAACAGCAAATCTGGGCTGGGCCTCCGGTTAATAGGTTAGTCCCGAAAATAATATAAAGGTGGATAATAAAGCCAAATATTGCCTAAAACAGTAGATAACGTATCATGGAGCAATAAAAAATTATAGATACGTTGGAGACGTATCACCGTCTCCCCGCCCACGGGCGCGGTGGCTTGCAGGATGAGGTGAAACTTGCTTACGAGTAGTAGTACTAGTACTACTGTACGCCTTACGCCCGCTCCCTCGCCCATGAGCGTGGTGGCTCATTGCATGAGGAGAAAATTTTACTACTCCCTCCATTTACTCCTCATCCCTACTATGTACCTTGGTTAGAGAGATTATCATATTGTTTGGAATATATATGTCCTTTAGTACTCCCTCCATTTACTTATACAAGGCCACTATAAAAAATACATTTTGCATCTATACAAGGACACAAATAGTAATCGAGACAAAATTTACTACTCCCTCCTTTCCAGTTTATGGCTCAATTTCAAAATCTCTCCAACCAAGGTAGACGGTGAGTGGTCGAATTAATTTCGTAGTTTGCACAAGTAATTAGTACACTCGTTTTTCTCAAGAAGTTATGTTTATCGAGGCATTAATTAGAACGAATGCATGAATGACCACTAAATTTCCATGAACTTCTACATGCATTAGTAAGTTTCCTCTTGACACTGCTTGCATCGGGTGATCTAACGCACCTCGAAATCCAACATGTAATGGTAATACTACTAGTAGTAGAATTGAGACTTATCAAATGGAAAAACGAATGTTTTTTAGATGAGCCCTATAAACCCTAGTGGGTACATACTCCGTATAAACAGATTTTTCCAAAACTAAGTCGCTCCCTTTCATGAATTCTGTAGTATACTCCTCCATTGATGCTCCCTTTCATGAATTCTGTATTTCCGATCACCGACATGTGGGACATATAGCAACCGGGTCGACGTGTCAAGCACCAAATAGCAGTGCAGAACAGCAGGGGGACGCACCCCACTTGTACCGGCCCAGTAGTAGTAATGAGCAATGAGACGTCAAATCACAATGCCGCACCATCCCAGATGGACGAAGCAACCATTATTTCACACTTCAGTTCGCCATCATCTCAAACCACGTAGTATTGCTTCTGCCTCAAGAGGGACACGCACATCACCTTGGTACATCATGACACGTGGGACCGCATGATAGGCCATGCTCCCCCGCCGATCGCTCGGTAAAATCACCTCATTTTTACTATAATTCCTCCGTATCGGTTTACTACATGGCATGCACGTCGTTCTAGGTTGAGAATTTAACTGGCTATATATGTGATGAACAGTACTCTAGCCTTTTAACAAATGTACACTTTTGTACAGTAGTAGTATCAATGGATTGCGCCATGGAGCAAAAATTGAAATTTAAAAAAGGTGGTACATATAGAGAGCGCTTGTCGCCAAATTATGCATATAGTACTATTAAAAAAAGGTAGTACGTGCTTAATTGGGGTGCTAAATTCTATTAAATAAATACTAGTAGTATGTACATACTGAAGAGTTAAAGTAACGAGAAGAAACATAACATAGTTCTGCTGGGGGCTCAACACAACACACCCCTCAAATTAAACTAAGCACACCTCAAATTAAACTATGCAACTAATCTGATAGACATTGCATTAGAACCACCACGAGCAACGATACTGACACCTTACTCACTCGGACTCCTCATCCACGTCCTCGACTTCGTCCTTGTCCCTCTTCCTCTTGGCCGATACTTCTTTGCTTGAACCGCACACTTGTCTCTTGCTCTTCATCCAACCCTTGTAGATATTGAAACAAAGGTAGCCATCCATTGCAGCATAGTGGATGTGGTCTATATCTAGTACATTCCACTGCCATGCATGATGATGAAACGTGTAATGAGGTTTCTCCAGTTTATGGTACGAAGGATGAACCATGGCTCCTGCCAGGGTCAGCATTGAAGGCTGGCCACCGGAGGGCACCAGCCCATTACTCTGGAGGTCGAAGGGGTTGCCTACAACGAGGCCTATCCGACCCAGGACTTCTTTATCATTCGTAAAGTCTACAGTAACGAATTTGACTAGGTTGCTCTCAAGGAAGTTCCTAAAATCCAGGCATTCAACATCGACATGGCATATGTGGTAGACCAAGCATAAGTCATGCACGCAAACCTGGATCACGACGGGCTTCTTCCTCTCTTCGTCCTTTAGATCCTTCTCTCGTCCCAGGACTGTGGTGTACTCAACATCTAGCCAGCGACCCACTCATCATCTGAGTTTTCGAACATGCGTCTAAAGCGAGAAAGGCATCCTTTCACCGTCGCGGAAGAACGGGTGTAGATGACGTCAAACTCATCACCGGTGATGGTTCTAACCTTGTACTCACCGCCGATCATGGAGATTTGGGATGCCATGGATTTGGGAGGAGGGTTAGGATTAGTGGAACTACCATAATGTGAAAGGACGGGACGACTAGGAGTGAATCGCTGTAGTATTAAAGGACGTGCGGGGATGAGTAGGAGCGAACTGCCAGCGTGCGAACGGCAAGGTAGTGGCTTTCCATTCTCCCATGATACGGGCTCCCGAGAGCCCTTGGATCTGAGATCGAACGGTTGCATGGCGTGATTCTAGACCTATGGCTGAATATCCTATCCTGGAGGGTTATTCTGCAAATTTTCAGCAACTTAGCATGTGACCGTTTGATCTCAGATCCAAGAGCTGCCAGCAGCCCGTATCATGGTCGCGCCTACCATGACCGTCGCGTCGCTAGCGCCCTTGGAGATTTAACACAGTGCGTTAGGCTATCTGATGTTGGCATGTCATACATAGTCATCACTTAGTCACTCATACTACAACAAGGTTAGCTATAAGGTTGGCTATAAGAGTATTTATTTATTTTACTTCTCTCTATCTCGTTCTTCGTACTCCCTCCATCCCATAATATAAGAACGTTTTTGACACTAGTGTAGTGCCAAAACGTTCTTATATTATGGGACACAGGGAGTAGTATTTATCGCATTTGCCAAGCAGTGACCTCTTCCAATGAAATGGTGTGCTTATTAGTCTGGTTGTAATGGAGAGTATCATATACTAGTATCATGCATATGATACTAGTGTCTGAGACTACATCCGTAGTGCATAGTATCATATGTTAGTATCATAGGATAGTCATTTACTGCCATGCATGACACATAGTAGCACATCATTTAATATGATACGGTATCATGATATGATACTCAACCCCCTCTTTCTTCATTTAATTCCATGGCACATCATCAAAGCTTCCTAGTTGGCATGCATGATACTACCTATGATACTCTCACTACGAGCAGCCTTAGTTTTTTGTTGCTAAGTTTGCTTCATTTAATTAGCTATAGACTCAAAATTGTCTTTTCACCTAGGTACACGCGCTTAGCACCGTTTCTTCCTTGGTTCACCAAACTAGTCTCTCTCTTCTTGATTAACTTGCCACATTAGACTTTATGCCTATGTGGCAAGCTTAGCACCTGTAGGAGCAAGTAAGTACAATAGTGCACTTTACATGTCATTTTTGCATATGTGGAGGAAAGAGAGGCAAGGAAAAAGTGGAGAAGTGGGATCTCATGCAAGAGCCAGCCTCTACTACATGGTGGAGCATTGGGAGAGGCACCTGTATGGAGGTGGTCAGGAATCGGGAGACTCACGCTGGTCGTAGCACCGCAGTTAAAATGATAATGGCAAGTCAAATCACGGGCCCCACCTATCCAGCAGTAACTCGCTGTCAAATCACATAGCTCTACGTTTGCAGCAGGCTACTCCCTCGTCTTCTTGCGTCTCGGTCGAACCGACTAGGCAGAACTGCCCCGCCTACCACGCAGGAAAAGCCCCGCCCTCGACTTTTAAATACAACTACATCCGCTTAAGAATCCAATGATATACTTTTTGTGACATGGTAACTCATATTTAGTTAGTCAAATGGATGACCTAGAACTACGTGCACGCCCTATAAACCGAGACGCCTAAAAATAAAAAATTGAGATAGAGAGGGTAGTTCAACACGTATCTTTTTAGATCAATATAGTCGGGATTCACCAAGGAGCAAAACCAAGTGGTAGGCTGCTCCTGTCGTGTTGGCGTAGCAAATCAAGCAGGGTCAGTCCGCACACGAAATGGCGACACACTTAACAGGACCCCTTTGGCCGACATGTGTCTCATCCACCATCTTGTTCCACGTGCGATGCACCTAATTATAGTTCGGAGCAGTGGTTGGAATTGGAGGCACCCCGGTCGTAGCGCCGCAGTAGTAGAAAATGAGCGATGAGGGGTCAAATCACAAAGCCCCACCTTTCCCGCATTAAGCTGGACGAACGAAGCAACCATCATTTCACTCTAGGGCGCAAGAGCATAAAGAAAAGAGAAAACAATGATGCGTGCGACAGCTACCTAGGGCACCCTAGGGTAGGGGTCTCCACTACAGATCCTTTTTTTTGAAAGCGCCTCCACTACAAATCGACTTCTCCCTCGTCCTGTTGAAGAAAACCGATGATGATTGCGGCGGTAGGGTTTGTAGGAGTACTACGACGTGTGGTGCCACATCATAGTAAACAGGTTCGAGTCGATGCCTTAAATATGTGTGGGCCGCTTGGTTTTACGGGAACGAGGCAGCATTTTGGGTTCGGGGACTAGTGGAGATATAGTACATACAAAAAATTGTGGACGTAGGTTCAACCGAAAGGCAATGATGCATGGGCCCTACATTTTGATATACCCGGGGCCGCGTGAAATTTGCTACTCTACTCAAAACTAGTAAGGTACACATGCATCGAATGCATGAGATTTCGAAACCAAATTATGAATAAATACACACTATAGCATGTAAAGCTTTTAGTCATATATGCATGATGTAGATGTTCGTTTAGTTCTTATAGTTCATCTCAATCAAAATCAATTAGTTTTATAAAAATGTTAAGATTCATAGGGTTGTGCATTGTAAAGCATAAAGTAAAAAACAAATAATGGCAATTCATTTGAAAAAAAAATTCAATTATGATACAGAAGATTCTAAAACAAAGGAGAAGTGCTTGTGTTTTGAGGTTTGTGCATTATGCTTAGGTTCAAACATGGAGTCTTCTAAATTGTACATGTGGCAGATCTGGTGGAATGTTGATGATATCCAACGACCAGTAGTGCTCGGATTTGCCATCTCTACACTGTCGGATTAGCTTCATCCAGCGACCGTCTTTCAAAGTTATTGGCATACTATATAGTTCTTGTGCCATAGTTGCATGTTTTGGAAAAAAGCTACTAGTGGGTTGTACTATCTGTTTAGGAATAGAAGATGTATACATGGAAGTTGTAGGGAAAGATATGACATGGAGCATCTCAATTCCTATGAGTAGGGATTGGAAAAGAGATGTCATTTGGTTCACATCATAGGAACTTTTCTATTGAATCTAGAGATGACATGTATCTCAATTCCTATGAGGAGGGATTAGATAAGAGATGTAATTTGGTTCATATCGTAGGAACTTTTCTATTGAATATACGCTAATGTTTATTTTCCTTTGAAATTAAGGGAGTATAGGAATCCATTCATATGAACCAAGTGGCTCTAAAGCTATAGAAATGATATCATGTTTATTTCCTTTGAAATGTGGAGTATACGAATCTATTCCTATTAACCAATTGGCTCTAAAGGAAAAAATCCTATAAAAATCATATCATATAGAGTTCCTATGATATTCCTCGACACCAAAGGATGGTTGAAATTGCTGCGGGTGATACGATGGTCTTTCTTTGTAGACTCCTCCACCATCTTTATAGTTACCTCTCGAAGATGAATGAAATGATATATACAGGGTATTCTACATGTGCAATTTGGTACACGAAAACTCGGTAAAAGTTTGCGAGGTTCAAATTTTCAATAAAGATATATGCACTGCATTTCGGAATGGAGGGAGCATATGGAAGTTGCTAACACTAACGTGGAAAATTTGTGTGTAGGAGGAGTGGCTGTTCTGTTAAATGACATGGCAAAACTGACATTGTCGGATGCCGATCTAACGGTTCTTATGGCGTTCGTCAGGAAAAGGCTTGTGGCAAACGTTTTTCGGATAATGATTTACGGACACATGCATTGCATTGATAGTGCCCCCTCTCTCTCATGCACACGCACCCTCATGAGTCATGACTCTCCCGAGTCCTCTAGCAGACTCGCATGTCGCACCCACCATCTATCTGCAGGTAGATGTCACGTACATATGTGCTCTTCACACCCTACCCTTAGAACTTCTAAAAAACAAAAGATGGCATGCACATTTTATTTTAGCTCACACATCACACACTTATACTATTACTCTTGTGGTTGCGGCGAATGTTCTTTGGGCATAGTTTATTGTACTCTCACGAAGAGAAGCGGTACATGCACGCACTAGTTCTCTCACACCCACTCGCGGGTACACGTAGGAGCACATTTTTTTGAAGCTGGTACAACAAAATCACTCCACTATATATATAAGCAGGAGCCTTAGCGCTTGCTTTACTAGGGTTCCTCTCGTTCACTCTCTCATGCTCTCCAGATCTAAGCAAGACATAGGTGGCCACTCTCTCTCTCAGCTCACGGCTGGTCACAAATCCGGCCGGACAACCTCGACCGGGGCAGGGATGTAGGTGCATCGTTCACGCTGTCGTCGGCGGCGAGCGAGGAGACCAACGGCTGCCCGTGGGTCCCGATCAACGGCCGTGTCGTTCTCTCCGAGAGAGAGCGCCAGCTCGGGAGGGCCTTCGACCCCTTCTTCCTCCCTGCGGTATTGTGGCCATGATGCAGCCTCCCGACGCCGTCTTTGCCACATGCCGACGACCCTCAGGTATATATTCCTTCGAAACGGAACACCTGCCTTGCTCTACTGCCCCGGCTCCCTTCGTGTGGATCTTTTTCTACTTCCGTCCGCTGTTCCAAAGCCACCTAGACTTTTACTATTATTAGAGGTAAAGCTAGTTCATACAGTTGACTCTAAGAGTTGGTTCAAACAGGGAAGAAAGTGGGAAATATGTAGAATGAATCTAGGACTTGGTTCTAAGAGGAAACGGGGGAAAGTAGTAGATACTGGCTACCCAACCGGTCTCTTGGTTGAAAAGACGAAGAAAGCATGGTGGATGCCGAAGGGTCGGGGGAAGTGGACCTATCTCTTGGTTGAAAAAGGAAAGAAAGTGACGGGTGTTGGGGGACAATGCAAATGAGAATGAGCGGGTTTAGATTTCTTGTGCTCACATAGGAAAATGTCGCCGAGGAGATAAAAAATGGGACAAATGCAGACATGCTGCCTAAGTGTTTGCCGCTCTCAGCAGCCACGTCTGCCTCACCACTTTATGCGCCTGCTGTCCCTACACCCATATCGCTACCGTTAATGTAAAATCACATGAAGCATTAAGCAATGCCACCTAATGTCACTATAAGTAATGGTCTAGTGCCGTCGATAAATTGAAGCAATGCCACCACCATTTTATGAAGTGATTCCGTCTTGCTTTATTTCCCATGAATTGTGTTTTTGCAGTTACACTTAAATCTCACACCGCTAACATTGCTTCATCCCAGTGAACTGCACAAATTTGATTGCACATTTACTGACCATGTGCTACTCTCATGACAGTAATACTAATGCTATTGTTCTGCATGTTAATCTAGTGGCATTGTTGTTGTGATGTGATGCTACTTACTTAAGGACTCTTCATACTGTCAATCTAGTGCCAATTATAACACAATAGATGCTGCTGTTAATCATATGCCACTTCAAATATCTGTCACTGTTTAAATAACTGTATTTCGTATTTGCGCAAACAGGGATGTTTGTCTCCATATCGTTTCGGGATGTCTGTCTCTGCATCGTTTCTATCCGCGCTATCAAAAGCACACACCTCAGTTTTAGTAGAACTGCACAAAATGAGATGGCTATCCCTCCTTGCCGTCGTCTAACCTCCAGCCTTCAAGGTATTCCTACTTTGGAAGTAACTAAGGTAGAATGACCAACGCAATCTAAAAGAAGCTGATTCGTACGTTTTACTTCCTCATTACAGTGCAGGGACAAGCGAAAACAACTGCATACTAGTCCGGAATGCACTTTCTACCAATTCATCCATGGACCGAGGACTAGCTGGCACGGCTGCATGATGACCCACAAGTATAGGGGATCTATCGTAGTCCTTTCGCTAAGTAAGAGTGTCGAACCCAATGAGGAGCAGAAGGAAATGACAAGCGGTTAAGGTATTCTCTGCAAGCACTGAAATTGTAGGTAACAGATAGTTTTGTGATAAGATAATTTGTAACGGGTAACAAGCAAAGAAAGTAAATACGGTGTAGCAAGGTGGCCCAATCCTTTTTGTAGCAAAGGACAAGCCTGGACAATTTCTTATAATGAGAAAAGCGCTCCCGAGGACACATGGGAATTATCGTCAAGCTAGTTTTCATCACGCTCATATGATTCGCGTTCGGTACTTTGATAATTTGATATGTGGGTGGACCGGTGCTTGGGTACTGCCCTTTCTTGGACAAGCATCCCGCTTATGATTAACCCCTATTGCAAGCATCCGCAACTACAAAAGAAGTATTAAGGTAAACCTAACCATAGCATGAAACTAGTGGATCCAAATCAGCCCCTTACGAAGCAACGCATAAACTAGGGTTTAAGCTTCTGTAACTCTAGCAACCCATCATCTACTTATTACTTCCCAATGCCTTCCTCTAGGCCCAAATAATGGTGAAGTGGCATGTAGTCAACGTTCACATAACACCACTAGAGGAGAGACAACATACATCTCATCAAAATATCGAACGAATACCAAAATCACATGAGTACTAATAGCGGAGTTTCGTTCCGTAAGCTTGCTTATGATTTTTTTCAGGGTAAAAGCCTTCATATAGCAGAATATGGGCACCAGAGGGCCACCAGGGGGCCTAGGAGACAGGGGGCGCGCCCAGTAGGGGTGGGCGTGCCCCCACCCTCCTGGCCAGGGTGTGGGCCCCCTCTGGTATTTTCTTCGCTCAGAAATTCTTATTAATTCCAAAAGTAAATTCCGTGGAGTTTCAGGATTTTTGGAGCTGCGTAGAATAGGTTTCCAATATATGCTCCTTTTCCAGCCAGAATCCCAGCTGCCAGTATCCTCCCTCTTCATGGTAAACCTTGTAAAATAAGAGAGAATAGCCATAAGTATTGTGACATAATGTGTAATAACAGCCCATAATGCAATAAATATTGATATATAAGCATGATGCAAAATGGACGTATCACTGCACGACGGTTTTTTGGAAAGGTGCGTGGACAAGAGACATTGTGGTCTGCTTATTTATGCAAATAGCGGTGATTAAATTTAGTGGAATGCACAAGAATTTCACCTGGTCAGTACACTACATGGTTCAGTTCAGCATTCCAGCTGAGACCACAATTATAATTGGTTATTCTGGAATGAGAGAACCTAACCCTGGATGGTGGCAACAAGAAAAACTAGAGTGAACTCCAAGGAATTTAAGCCTGCCGGGAGGCCCTTTGCTCACAGAACCTTGCTTGTTTTTTCCTAATTTGTAAACCTTCTCACAACTTTGTCTTTTGCTGTGAACTAGTATATGTTTGTTATGTTCTATGAATCATTGAGATGTATAAAATTACTTAACTTATGCTTTTCAAGTTTTTTATGAAGACGAGTTTAATGTGATTGTTCCACATGAGTGCTGGACTAGCTTGTGAACGTTTGGAATTTACATTGAGGCCTCAGTTAACTGCATGAACCACTGTAACAAGATACATAGTTTCTTATATGTCAGACAACAGATTGCTGATTGTTAGCTGGTCGATAGCCTAGTGTTGAAGCAAGCTGAGCCAATGTGCCGTGTTTTGCACAACTGCTTACAAGTGGGGTAGCACCAACAGTGTTTACAAGGACTTATGTATACGTCAGCGCACAATTCTCGAACGAGTGCTCTATTTCATCAAAACACACACTGCTCGTATGATAAACCGTGACAACTTATGTCTTACCATGCCATATTCATGAAAAACCTAGCGAGGACGCATCTGTTTCGACAACAATTACAATGGTTCTCACATGATTCACGGGCACACAAAAGTAGCAGTAGTTCCCATAGACGGATTCAAACAGAGTACTAGCTCCAGAGGGGTCGATACAAGCAAGGTTCGGATAATTAGACACAATCCAAACTACTATTAAACACTAGCTGGGGCAACTGTTTCATGCCTCGATCTAATTTGGGCTGGACACAAGACAGACCTTGCCATGAACATCATCGAGGATGTCCCGCAGCAGCTCAATCCTGTGAACCTTCATGAAGACAACCTTGTGGCCTTGCCACTGATAAACTTGTTTGTGGAGGCATGCCACGTCATCTTCCTGCGTAAGCTTGATAAGAACAGTATGCCTCACAAATGAAGGAGTAGCTTTGAACTTCTTGTGCTTCAGTACACCCTGGACAACATGCCTGACAACAGTGAGGCTGGAATACAACTCTTGATTGGTATAACCGCAAATGGCTTCCAGGATCCAACAGCCTAAGAACTCTGTTTTCCCAGTGCGTATATTTAGGTCATCTTCCTCATAGCGAGTGACATGTACAACCACACAATCCTTGTCTGCATTAAGGCTCTAATTGAAACATAAACAAATTCTGAATTACTTTTCAGTATAAGAAACACAAATTACTTAAACCACTATGTATAGCATGGCATCGAAGCTAATAAAATTTTGCATTATTAATCACCACATACTTAGATGAAAAACCACAATCAAGATTGGCAAAGA
>NC_041385.1:572629378-572631392 GCF_002162155.2 Triticum dicoccoides | reverse complement strand
CCTTGAAGGGGGAAAACTGCTCCTGCAGTGCCATGGGGGCTGTAACTTCAAACGGGGCATTGACCATCTCAGTAGTGATCGTGAGCGTATCTAGGGTCGGCTCGGTGGCTGCCTCCATCTTCTTGGAGCTCACTGTCTCGTGGGGATCAGCCTCCCGTGTCTGCTCCAATATCGGCAGATCTTTGCCTGGTTCTCCTTGATCCATCATGAAACTGACGAATACTAGGAGACCACTGAAAGGAAAAATGCAATGACAATGAAACAAAAATGAGAGTGAGGATCGGTTACTGCTTTGCAGAAGTTCTTTTTTTTCTCTGAACAAAAATATACCAACATCATGAATCCGCTTACCTTCCCTTCGTTGGGAGAGAAGAACAGGGGCAGATGCGAGTGTTGCCTTTCTTGAAGATGGTGAGGGAGAAGGGGATTCAACGAAGAGTGAAATGATGGTTGCTTCGTCCGTCAAACTTAGACTGCGGGGAGGTGGGGTTTTGTGATACGACGGCTCGTTACTAACGTGCTACGACCAGGGTGACTCTCCGCCTGCATACTGCCTTCTAATTTGGTGGATGGCATTTGGGCCCGCGCGCTGCATGGCCCGCATGTCGGTGAACAAAAGTATAACGACATTTAGTAGAGGGAGACGTTTTAATGACCTGGGAGGAGCCAGAAGCGGTAGAGTGTCTCCACTGTACTAGTAGTAATTGTTTTTCTGGGTAGCTGTAGAGTGTCTCCATTGTACTAGTAGTAATTGTTTCTCTGGGCCAAAGACAAAACAGCCCATCCACACTAGTAAATAGTAAAATCAATTCAAAACCCCATATATTTACTGAATGAGAGGCGCTACCCACACCCATCACACCGCCCCCCAAAAAACCTGGGTGCTCTTCTTCCTCCTTGCTCCCACCCACCTCATGTCAGCTCGCTCCACTCGTACCCCCAAATTCCTCACATCACTCCTACAGAAATGTCACGCCCAATATGCGACCCTATCCAAAAGGAACTCGAAGGTCCCACCAAGGATAGACCAGCATATTGAAACGCTTTTGCAAGGTGGATATCATTACATCAACATTACATAATAGATGGGGATACATACAAGAGGCATACAATGCCACACGAATACAACAATACATCATACATAAGAGCAACATCCGACTACGGATGAAACACAAACAGAAACTCAAACGACATGCACCCTGCTAGCCCAGGCTGCCGACCTGGAACCTATCCCCTGATCGAAGAAGAAGCAGAAGAAGAACTCCAAAACAAGTAACATCGCTCTCGCGTCATGATCATCGCGTAACCTGTACCTGCAACTGTTGTTGTAGTAATCTGTGAGCCACGAGGACTCAGCAATCCCATTACCATGGGTATCAAGACTAGCAAAGCTTAATGGGAAAGGAAGGGGTAAAGTGGTGAGGTTGTAGCAGCGACTAAGCATATATGGTGGCTAACATACGCAAATAAGAGCGAGAAGAGAAGCAAAGGAACGGTCGTGAAGCTAGCAATGATCAAGAAGTGATCCTGAACTCCTACTAACAAAAATCATAACCCAGAAACCGTGTTCACTTCCCAGACTCTGCCGAAAAGAGACCATCACGACTACACACACGGTTGATGCATTTTAATTCAGATCTGGTGTCAAGTTATCTACAACCGGACATTAACAAATTCCCATCTGCCTGTAACCGCAGGCACGGCTTTCGAAAGTTTATACCCTGCAGGGGTGTCCCAACTTAGCCCATGATAAGCTCTCACGGTCAATGAAGGATATACCTTCTCCCAAGAAGACCCGATCAGACTCGGAATCCCGGTTTACAAGACATTTCGACAATGGTAAAACAAGACCAGCAAGACCTCCCGCTGTGCCGACAAATCCCGATAGGAGCTGCACATATCTCGTTCTCAGGGCACACCGGATGAGCCAGACGACGGGTTGGCATAGACCCTGGTTGCCCAGGGGGCGCCGGACATCACTCGGTTTGGACCAGCACTCGGAGGAGAACTGGCC
>NC_041385.1:572624299-572629244 GCF_002162155.2 Triticum dicoccoides | reverse complement strand
CGTAAGGAACGCAAAATCCGGGAACATAACACCGGTATGACGGAAACTAGGGCGGCAAGAGTGGAACAAAACACCAGGCATAAGGCCGAGTCTTCCACCCTTTACCAAGTATATAGATGCATTAATTAAATAAGAGATATTGTGATATCCCAACATAATCATGTCCACCATGGAGCAATCTTCAACTTCACCTGCAACTAACAACGCTATAAGAGGGGCTGAGCAAAGCGGTAACATAGCCAAGCAACGGTTTTCTAGGAAGGGTGAAAAGGTTAGAGGCTGACATGGCAATTTGGGAGGCTTGAAGAGCAAATGATAGGTAGCACAGCAAAGCGATAGAACGAAGCAACTAGCATAGCAATGATAGTAGTGAGATCCAGGGTAGCGGTCATCTTGCCTGAGATCCCACTAGGAAGAAGAACAAGTCCATGAAGAAGACAAGCGGACGTGGTCGAACGAATCCTCACACCTCCGGAACGGAACTGAAGCTAACGAGAGAAGCAAACCAGAAAGAAGCAAACAATATGGTAAACACATAAGCATAATCATGGCATGATGCACAAACAAGTATGATGCATGTCCGGTTTAATGAGGCATGGCATGGCAAGGTGCAACAAACAATACTACAAATTAAATGGAGCTCAATATGCAACGAGTTGCATATTGACAAAACACCACATCAATTATTTAGTTCTCTCCTGTTTAGGTACACAATAATATTAAATGTTGTTAAACATGGAAAGAGATGAAGCATGATAAAACTACCTATCTAGGCAATTTAAATGAGGCCGGAAACAACAACCAACAATTCCGGAAAATCCTCATATGCATATTTTAGATTTGGTACTGTTCTGCCCTAAAACATAATAAGGTCTACCATGTTAAACTAGACATTTTTCCACCCCATTTACATATAAAGAACATTTAAAACCGAGCTACGCTTATTTAGTTATGAAATAAATCATTTTAACATGGTATTTGTGCAAAATTAAACAAACAACATTTTATACATTTTAAACATGGATGAAAGTTGCATATTATTAATCTACACAAAATTCTAAGAATTTTTCATATATAACACATTTTAATCCGATGCACGGTTGTGGAGTTATTATATGCATGATATTTGAGGGTTTTTCTGCCAAACAGTAAAACCTGGGGATAAAACCTGGGCTTCTCACATTGGGCCTAAAGGCCGAGGCAGAGGAGGCCAGCTGGGGCGCTGGGCCTCGCTCAACGGAGGGGGGCCGCTGGGCCGAAGCAGAGGTGGCCTAGGCGCGGGCGCTGGGGCGTCGTGCTCGAGCTCTCGCGCTCGATCTGGTCAACGAGATGGGGCGCTCGGCTTCGATGCAGAGGAAGCAGGCGAGCACAGGAGGATGGGGATGGACGGGCGAAGGGGCGGCGAGGTCCTGGGCGACGGCAGGAGGCCGGCGGTGACGGCTGCTGCCGAAGGGGATCGAGGCGGCGTGGATCCTGGTATAGAGAGAACGAGAGAGAGAGAGATGAGGTACAGAGAGGAGGAAAACGGGGGAAGTAGAGGGCGCGACGGGGCTCATCTGCTGGTGCTCGACGGGGCAAAGGCTCACTAGCCGGTGCGGCGGGGCGAAGCTCCGGTGGTGGCTCTCCTCGGCCAGGGAGAAGGTAGGAGCCAGGGCGCGAAGGTCAACCGGGAGGGGCGGCGCGCTCGTTGCTGGATCGCCAGCCGACGGGGTCCGTCGAGGTTCGGGAGGCAGCACGAGAAACTGCAGGGAACGAAGGCTGGGCACGGATCCGTTCGGCCTCAGGCGTTGTCCTCCTAGACGCGGACGAGGAGCTTCTCCGGCGACAGCGCTGTTACAGAGAACAGAGAGAGAGAATCGAGTGAGACAGAGAGCAACGAGGGAGATGGAGGAAATAAGAAAGGGAGAAGGCAGGGGCGCGAGGTCCTGCTGGCGGCGCTGCTTGCAGCCGGCTCGAGGGATTGGCTGGCGTCTGAAATCGAGGAGGGGATGGATTTGGGAGGATCCCGAGGGGAACCAGAGAGAGTGGCAGCGGGAAGAAGGATGGGACAGCTCTCCTTGATTTTAGGGTTGCTCTATTTATATAGTAAGTAGGGTTGGTTTAGGGGGTATTTGATCCCTCCGATTTTTAAACGGACGATCGAGAAAAATAGGCTAGGGAGTCCAAATAAGAAAACGGGGATGTTTTATAGATGTTGGGGGATGATCCGGACCCATCGGTAACGACAGACCGGTTCGGGTTCGGGTAAGTTTCGGACGCGCGCGAGGGGGTCAGAGAGAGACTCCAGTTTAGGCAAGAGGGAAAAACGAAGAACAAGGTTGGTCTCCGAGCGGTCAACAAAATCAAGGGGGACGCGACCACAACGAGCAGATGCAAGTTAAAAAAAATGATGATGGCAACGAGTGCCGATGCAATGCAAATGATGCAATGAGATGAGATGCAAGACATGAACAAAATGCAAAACAAAAGACAAAAACCCAACCACGAAAGGAATACATATCGCATCTCCGGAAAAGGCAAGAGTTGGAGTTACGAATATGAAAAGTTGTATCCGAGGCGTTACAACACCCCACCACTACAAGAGGATCTCGTCCCGAGATCTAGGATGGCACCGGAGAGAAACGGAAGAGGAAGAGAAGAGGTAAATTTAGTTGCTTCTTCGACAAACGAGTGAAACCATGAACTTTGAGATGTTGAGCAAAATGAAAGAAAGAAAACAACGAAGATGAACAAAGTTGAAAACACTCCGTTAGAAAAGAGGAACAAGGGATACGATGAGAAGCAAGAGGTTTAGTGATAAGATAGATATTGAAACCACTCCGGTTAAAACTAGATAGAGAAGGAAATAGATTGATATAATTTGGGCAGCACTCCGACTGAAAGAAGAAGGAAAACTTGATAAGATGAAAAGAACTTGAAGAGATGGCACAACACTCCGGTTAAATGGATAAGCATGAAAAGAACACGATCCTCACAATTCGAGATGATGAGTAAAGAGAGCAACATCACCATGCCTCCAGAGGAAAGAATAGAAGATAGATCATTGGAATAACAGAATGGAGAAGAAATGCCAATTTCTGCCACAAAAGAACTTGGAAAGCACCCTTCCAAGAAGGTTATAACGGAGTTGTTGGAAACCCAACAACGAAAAGCACAAGCTTGTTGTGGGCTTATGGCAAACATCTCAAAAAGATGAGGTGACAACCGGCCACTCAGGGAAACTGTTAATTGGATTGAGATCAGCATGGAGATGAAAACTCCTTTTAATGAAAGAATAGGAGGAAAATTGGATTATCGATAGGCACCACAATTAGCAACATTCCTTAGGGAAGGCTTTAGGTGTAACCTAACCCAAGATAACTCCAAGGAAGAAAGTGATGGGTTTAAAATACCTCATTCTTGACAACATGTGAATCATGAAACACAAACTCAAATTGTCAAGAATGACATAACACCACCTCAAATGATAAGGTAGAACGAATTGCACTTCGAAATGCAAGATGGAGAATACTTGAACTCCTCAAAACAAAACATGTGTTGAGCACCATGTTTATTTTAGAGTGTAGCTTGGCGGATCATAGCTTCGAGAGAAATCTTGAAGAACAATTGAAGAATGAAAAGAATCCTTGACGAACCACCATGTAGAGCCTCCATGAAGAACTCCGGTAAAGAAAGGATGATAGAAAGAAAGAGAAGTTGAAAACACAAGGTGAAGCTTTGCGATGATTTAGATGGAGCTTTGCAACGATATAACCGAGAAAACATGGAACTCCGGAAACGAAAAGATGAAACATCTCGAACCGAGAAATGTGACATGATGAACAACTCCGGAAAGAAGAAACTAGATTACTTGGATAAAACAATAATAAGAATTACGTTATGCCTATCCTTCACCAATTTAAATTGACGACAAGCAACGGATTTGGCATACTACTTATTCTTGTAGAAAGGATTAAGAGGGATATAGCATAAACTTGAGAAGGTATTGATGGAACCACCAGTGGGATTTGAAACAATGAATATTTGATATGATAACAAAGGAAGTGAAATCTTGAATGAACCACCGTAAGAATTGAAAACGAACGTAGCAAAGGCACAACTCCCCGAGGATAATTAGAAAACGAAAGAAGATACTTAAGGGGATTTAGATACAAGAGAATAAAGAGATCATGAACTGATTAGAGGGTATTTGAATGATTCACCGGTAAGATTTGGAGAACAAGAGCTGAAGGCTGAGAATGAAGAATTATGACATGATGGCCTTCGGAGGAAAGAAATGGAAACTACTCATGAAATGCTCCGGATAGGTGAAAAGAATTCTCACAATCGAAAGCAATTATGAGAGGATGGTATAAAGCTAGAACCATGAATCTCTGGAAGAACGGGTAAGGATTTAAGAGGAACTCTTCTTCGGTCTTCAAAATTTGAGAATGACTACACGAAACACCACCATGAATTGTTGAGACACTCTGGAAGAATGAAAAACAAAGAGGTTGAGCCAACACTGAAAAATAATTTGAAATCGATCTTGGAAAACATCTGACTGATGAGATTCATTCTTACGTCAAACTTTGAAAAGAAATCGGGAATAGCTCCAGGAAAAATTGAACATTATTTAAGAGCAATACAAGAAGAAGAAAAAGAATGAGAGGAAAAAGGAAAAAAGAAGAGGAAGAAAGGAGAAGAAGAGGGGATAGGAAGAAGAGGAGAAATAAATAAGAAGAAGAAAAAAGAAGAAAAAGAAGAGGAGAAGAAGAAAAGAATAGAGGAGAAGAAGAAAAAATAGATTTTTTTTCTATTTTTTCTTCTTCTCCTCTATTCTTTTCTTCTTCTCCTCTTTTTTTTTCTTTTTTTTCTTCTTCTTCCTTCTTCCTTCTTCCTCTTTTCTTCCTTTTCCTTATTTTCCTTTCTCGAGGGATAAGAAGAAAAGAAGAGGAGAAGAAGA
>NC_041385.1:572592030-572623911 GCF_002162155.2 Triticum dicoccoides | reverse complement strand
TTCTTCTTCTTCTTCCTTCTTCCTTCTTCCTCTTTTCTTCCTTTTCCTTATTTTCCTTTCTCGAGGGATAAGAAGAAAAGAAGAGGAGAAGAAGAAAGAAAGGAATAGAGGAGAAAGAAGAAACTTTGACACGAGGGGGGGGGGGTACCGATACCCCCTCCCCGATAACATTATTTTCCCATGTATATGTATGTTGCGTCGTTGTCGATATAACGAGGGTGTCGAGGATCGCCGAGGGGTCGAGGGTCGTTAAGGGGTCAAGGGTCGAAGGTTTCAGGGTCGAGGGTTCCTATAGTGTCAAAGTATTGAAGAAATCCAATAGCTTGTGGGCGTCGATGCCCACGTCGATTGGCCATTGATAAAGCAACGGTCACCTCCTACTATCTGTAAGTAGTACTACTTCCGTCATTAAGTCTCTCTATATAACTCAGCCCTTTCATTTGCATGTATTTATAATTATCATCACTATATTATGCAGATTGAAGATCGCCGAATTGAAGAAAAGACAAGTGGGAGATATTGGGTTCATTAACACGTATCTCATAGATGCAACTGAGGTTCAATATCGTGCCCAAGAAACCGAGGCCAACTTGCTACGATCGTTGGAAATAAATGAACACAAAGATATAATACTCTTTCCTTACAACTTCAAGTGAGTGTTACTGTCTTGTGGCATATTCGGTTTCCTTATTAGTCCAGGTTATAGTAATGTAATATTGATGAGTTATGCATGTGTGCGCGGCTACCACTATATTCTCCTAGAGATTAAGCTTGAGAAGGGAGTAGTA
Organism: Triticum dicoccoides; assembly: GCF_002162155.2. Classification (NCBI taxonomy): domain Eukaryota; kingdom Viridiplantae; phylum Streptophyta; class Magnoliopsida; order Poales; family Poaceae; genus Triticum; species Triticum dicoccoides. The sequence continues at coordinate 572,623,123 of NC_041385.1, read as the reverse complement.
ACTGTCTTAGACTCCAAGCGAAAAGATCCCAAGGAGTATGCGGACATGACTGAAATGCTCGAGAAGTAAGTTAAATCGATCATTATCCACCATATCAGCAACTTAATTTGTTCATTTCTGATATCAAGTAATTGTTTTCTTTGTATGGCAGGGCTTGAAGAAAATTCACCAAAAAAGCTCCGGGACTACCGAAGAAGCTGCAATTTAGGCACCCGAAAGTAAGTACTATATAGTAGCATATTCTAGGCATCTCCTAGTGATTCAAGCGCTAGTTTCATCAATACCATTTAGCATGCTTGCTAATTATCAGTTTGATTGACCTCTATTTCTTGTAAAGTGGTTGTGGCAGGAACAAGGGAATGATTTCTGTGGATACTACATTTGCGAGTCCATCCGCCACACGACCTATGAGCGGGGCTACTCCGACAAACAATATGAAGTGCGTAAATAACAATATTCACAATTTTATTTTATTACCATCATTTGTGTTGAGTTTCATTCATTCATATATATATATATGTATTGACCCCCTTCTTAAAATTAGATGTTTCGGATGCGGGATGAACTCCTAGCACCAGATCGCATGCGAGCAATTCAAGAGGAATTGGCGGCATTCTTTCTTGACCACGTGATCACTGAAGACGGAGAATACTATGTGGACCACGCGTCCGTATTTTAGGAGATTATATATTTGTAAAAGATAATTATTGTATATATGTAGCCGGTAGTGTCGGATAGATATACGAGAACTTGTTTGTTCGACCAATCTCTCGGAGAAGGAGAGGTGGTCGATATCACTTCTCTCTGTATGCATATATGTTCATGACGATCTTCTGTTTGCTTACTAGCTAGCTAGCGTCTCTAGCTAGTCCTCTCTATACGTATGTATGTATGGTACGTAGCGTCGACCAATCACGGACAAAAGAGAGGACACTTCTCTCTATTAATTAGCTAGCTATAGCACAATATATGAAACACCTAAATTAACCCCCCAAAACCCCCCAAACCCCCCCGTTTCAAAAAAAAACAAAAACCACAGCCACATAAACGCTGACGCGTGGATGCCTATTGGTCCCGGTTGGTGCCACCAACCGGGACCAAAGGCCCTCCTGCCTGGGCTCAGGGGACAAGCCACGTGGAGGCCCTTCTGTCCTGGTTCTGGATTGAACCGGGACTAAAGGGGTCAGGGCATTAGTACCGACCCTTTAGTCCCGGTTCATGAACCGGGACTAAAGGCCCTCACCAACCGGGACAATAGGCCCTTTTTCTACTAGTGCCTGGACCCTCATGGCCAGGTGCTTTGCTCCCCCTGTTGTGTTCTCAGTGCCAGATATTCTCAAAAATTCTAGGAAAAATATATTTCATTTTCAGGGCATTTGGAGAACTTTTATTTTCGGGAAATTTTCTATTGCAAGGATGAATCAGAAAACAGACATAAAATACTATTTTTGCTTTATTTAATCTAAATAACAGAAATTAAAAGGAGGGTACAGAAGGTTGGGCTTTCTAACTTCATTGATCTCATGCTCATCAAAAGGAATCCACTAACAAGGTTGATCAAGTCTTGTTAACCAACTCATTTCGAATAACATGGAACCGGAGAAATGTCGAATAACACTAGGTTACCTCAACGGGGATATGTACATCCCCAATAATAAGAATATCATATTTCTTCTTGATAGTAGGAAGAGGAAATTCAAAACCTCCAATAATAATCGATGGAATTTTTCCAATAGAATTGATACTATGAACTTGAGATTGTTTCCTCGGAAAGTGTATCGTATGATCATTACCATTAACATGAAAAATGATAATGCCTTTATTTCAATCAATAACAGCCCTTGCAGTATTAAAAAAGGGCCTACCAAGGATAATTGACATACTATCATCCTCGGGAATATCAAGAATAACAAAGTCCGTTAAGATAGTAACTTTTGCAACCACAACAGGGACATACTCACAAATACCGACAGGTATAGCAGTTGATTTTTCAGCCATTTGCAGAAGATATTTCAGTAGGTGTCAACTTATTCAATTCAAGTCTACGATATAAAGAGAGAGGCATAACACTAACACCAGCTCCAAGATCACATAAACAGTTTTAACATAATTTCTTTTAATGGAGCATGGTATATTTGGTACTCCTGGATCTCCTAGTTTCTTAGGTATTCCACCCTTAAAAGTATAATTAGCAAGCAAAGTGGAAATTTCATCTTCCAGTATCTTTCTCTTATTTGTAATAATATCTTTCATGTACTTAGCATAAGGATTTACTTTAAGCATATCATTCAAACGCATACGCCAAAACATAGGTCTAATCATTTCAGCAAAGCGCTCAAAATCCTCATCATCCTTTTTCTTAGATGGTTTGGGAGGAAAAGGCTTGGGTTTCTGAACCCATGTTTCTCTTTCTTTAACATGCTTCCTAGCAACGAAGCCTCTCGTATCATAACATTGATTCTTTGGTTGTGGGTTATCAAGATTCAACCTCTACATCATTACTATTGCTAGGTTGAGCATGAACATGAACATCATTACTATTGCTAGGTTGAGCATGAACATGAACATCATCATTAATATTATCACTAGGTTCGTGTTCATCACCAGATTGTGTTTCAGCATCAGAAATAGAAATATCATTGGGATTCTCAGGGGTGTCTACAATAGGTTCACTAGAAGCATGCAAAGTCCTATCATTTTTCTTCTTCTTCTTCTTAGAAGGACTAGGTGCATCAAAATTATTTCTCTGAGAATCTTGCTCAATTCTCTTAGGGTGGCCCTCGGGATACAAAGGTTCCTGAGTCATTTTACCCGTTCTAGTCATAACTCTAACTTCACTATCATTCTTTGCTTTAAGCACTTGTTCTACTTGAGTGGTAACCATAGAAGCATGTTTACTAATGAGTTTAGGTTCATTCTTAACTCTAGAAATATAATCACTCAAGTGTCCAATCATATAAGCATTACTTTTCAATTGTCTACCAACATAAGCATTGAAGTTTTCTTGTCTAGCCATAAAGTCTTCATACTCATCCAAGCATTGGCTAGCAAACTTAGTAGACGGGATTTCAACTTTATCATACCTATAGAGAGAATTTACCTTTACTACCCGTGTCGGGTTATCAAGACCATGTACTTCTTCAATAAGTGGTATATTAAGGCCATGTATTTCTTCAACAGGAGGTAATTTCTTAACATCTTTAGCTTTAATACCTTTTTATTTCATAGATTTCTTTGCCTCTTGCATATCTTCAGGACTGAGAAATAGAACACCTCTTTTCTTCGGAGTTGGCTTAGGAGTTGGTTCAGGAAGTGTCCAATTGTTTTCATTACTCAACATATTATTCAATAACAATTCATCTTGATCAACTGTTCTTTCCCTGAAAACACAACCAGCACAACTATCCAGGTGGTCTCTAGAAGCATTGGTTAGTCCATTATAAAAGATATCAAGTATTTCATTTTTCTTGAGAGGATGACCAGGCAAAGCATTAAGTAATCGGAGAAGCCTCCCCCATGCTTGTGGGAGACTCTATTCTTCAATTTGCACAAAATTATATATTTCCCTTAAAGCAGCTTGTTTCTTATGAGAAGGGAAATATTTAGCAGAGAAGTAATAAATCATGTCCTGGGGACTACGCACACAACCAGGATCAAGAGAATTAAACCATGTTTTAGCATCACTCTTTAATGAGAACGGAAATATCTTAAAGATATAATAGTAGCGAGTTTTCTCATCATTAGTTAATAGGGTGGCTATATCATTTAACTTAGTAAGATGTGCCACAACAGTTTCAGATTCATAACCATAAAAAGGATTAGATTCAACCAAAGTAATTATCTCAGGATCGACAGAGAAATCATAATCCTGATTAGTAACACAAATAGGTGAAGTAGCAAAAGCAAGGTCATATTTCATTCTAGCATTCAGAGACTTTTCCTTAATCTTAGCTAATAACTTCTTAAGATCAGATCTATCATTGCAAGCAAGAAAATCTCTAGTAGTTTCTTCATCCATAACATACCCCTCAGGCACAACAGGCAATTCATATTTAGGGGGAGAACCTTCATCATCACTTTCATCTATAATTTCATTCTCTCTAGCCCTAATAAGTTGTTCATCAAGAAAATCACCAAATGGCACAACAGTATCAAGCGTAGAAGTAGTTTCATCATAAGCATCACGCATAGCAGAAGTGGCATCATCAATAACATGCGACATATTAGAATTAAGAGCAGAAGCAGGTTTAGGTGTCGCAAGCTTACTCATAACAGAAGGAGAATCAAGTGCAGAGCTAGATGGCAGTTCGTTACCTCCCCTCGTAGTTGAGGGATAAATCTTAGTTCTTTCGTCTTTCAAGTTCCTCATAGTGATCAGCAGATATAAATCCCAAGTGACTCACAGAATAGAGCTATGCTCCCGGCCACGGCGCCATAAAATAGTCTTGATAACCCACAATTATAGGGGATCACAACAATTTTCGAGGGTAGAGTATTAAACCCAAATTTATTGATTCGACACAACGGGAGCCTAAGAATATTCTCAAGTATTAGCAGTTGAGTTGTCAATTCAACCACACCTAGATAACTTAGTATCTGGAGCAAAGTGTTTAGTAGCAAAGTAGTATGGAAGTAACGATAACAGTAGCAAAAGTATCGGTAGCAGTTTTGTAGTGATTGTAACAGCAACAACGGCAAAGTAACTAAGCAAAGAGCAATATGTGAAAAGCTTGTAGGCATTGGATCAGTGATGGATAATTATGTCGGATGCGATTTCTCATGTAATAGTTATAGCATAGGGTGACACAGAACTAGCTCCAATTCATCAATGTAATGTAGGCATGTATTCCAAATATAGTCATACTTGCTTATGGAAAAGAACTTGCATGGCATATTTTGTCCTACCCTCCCGTGGCAGGCGGGTCCTATTGGAAACTAAGGGATATTAAGGCCACCTTTTAATAGAGTACCGGACCAAAGCATTAACACTTAGTGAATACATGAACTCCTCAAACTATGGTCATCACCAAGAGTGGTCCCGATTATTGTCACTTCGGGGTTGTCGGATCATAACACATAATAGGTGACTATATACTTGCAATATAGTATCAAGAACTCACATATATTCATGAAAACATAATAGGTTCAGATATGAAATCATGGCACTCGGGCCCTAGTGACAAGCATTAAGCAAAGCAAAGTCATAGCAACATCAATCTCAGAACATAGTGGATACTAGGGATCAAACCCTAACAAAACTAACTTTATTACATGGTAAATCTCATCTAACCCATCACCGTCCAGCAAGCCTACTATGGAATTACTCACGCACGACAGTGAGCATCATGAAATTGGTGATGGAGGAAGGTTGATGATGACGACGGCGATAGATTCCCCTCTCCGGAGCCCCGAACGGACTCCAGATCAGCCCTCCTGAGAGAGTTTAGGGCTTGGCGGCGGCTCCATATCGTAAAACACGATGAATCCTTCTGTCTGATATATTCTCCCTAAACGTGAATATATGGAGTTGGAGTTGAGGTCGGTGGAGCTTCAGGGGGCCCACGAGGCAGGGGGTGCGCCCTAGGGGTGTGCCTCCACCCTCATGGACAGGGTGTGGCCCCCCCGACGTTGATTCTTTTGCCAATATTTTTTATTAAATCCAAAAAGTTGCTCCGTGGATTTTCAGGTCATTCCAAGAACTTTTATTTCTGCACAAAAATAACCCATGGCAGTTCTGCTGAAAACAGTGTCAGTCTGGGTTAGTTCCATTCAAATGATGCAAGTTAGAGTCCAAAACAAGGGCAGAAGTGTTTGGAAAAGTAGATACGATGGAGACATATCAAGTGGGTGATTTTTTGATTATAGGCCTCAATTGATCTTTTTCCTCAAGTATGTTTTAGAACTGAGTTTAATCCGACTACCCTTAACAGGAATGGAGAAATGTCATCGAGGCGATCTATTGCCCTGCTCCACGGCCGGAGGACCCTAATCGAGACCTGGATCCCGAGTACGAAGAAGATCTAGACATATTTGTGGATTTCGAGGATGGAGTCTTTTATCAAACGAGCTATGACGGCACGGAAGTGGCTATTATAGCTGACTACCCCGGCCTCCTTCCTTCCTCCCATGAAAGTACCCAGGAGATGTCTCCTCGAAAAGGGTTTTCCCATTATGACTCACCCACTGCACCATATCGTACTCCCAAAGGGTGACGCTCGCGCCAGCACACTGCAGCAAAGGCGTCTTCTAAGAAGATGATGCTTGCACAAGGTGGCTCTCAGAAAAGAAAGGCAAATAATGATACAACCGGGCCTTATTCCATGTCAAAGAGGTATGATCCTTTAGTACGCACTTAGCGGATAGATCGGATGATGATGATCCCTGCTGCGCCATGTTGCAGGAGGAGTGTATGTCGGACTGCATCCGGACACCTGGCTGGCCATGCGCATACTGATCTGGCCCCAGACCCTGCCACAAGGATTGGAGGGGATGCGGGAGTGATGCCGGATGGTCATCTCCCGGAGGATTCAAATAATGTATCCGTCACAAACTCCGAAGTCGAGAGTGCCATGGGTCACCGACGGCGGTCCACATTTTGCCGAAGAGGATTTTAATGCTCTCAGCTCAGCGGATGCTTATATCCGAGCTGCTCGTGATGGAGTTGCTAGAGCCACTCACCAGCTTTCAAAGGATATGCGCGTAAGATTTTTTGGGCAGATTCAATAATCATATGCCAGTAGCCCCCGAGTCTTGAAGTAGTTGGCCCAATTGATTTAAGAGTCGTTACTTTGTTAGGTACTCACAGAGAGGAGTAAAAAGCTATCCAATGAGCTTGAAGAATGCCGAACAAAGCTGTCTGCTGCTACTGCCGAACTCGAAGATTTAAAGAAATCCAAGAAGGCACCTGACGGTAAGTGCAACAGTAGTTCGGAGATAAGGCTTCTGTGAATACAACGAGGTTTCCTAATTATGGTTGTGTCTCGTTGGTAGGCTCGATAGATCAGCTAGAGGAGAAGCTAAGGGCTGCCCAAGCAGATAAACAACATGCCGAAGGGCAAGAAGCCGCTGGTCAACGTGTTTTGACATGGACCATTAATGAGAAGAACAAACTTCAGGATGCCAACATCAAGCAGGCCGAAGAACTGAAGGATTTGAGAGCCTAGTTATCAGATGCTTTGAAGGAGAACAAGAAATTGAAAGGCGACATATTCAGTATGCTTTGTATCCTATTAGTCAAGCATGCTCTCCTGTTTGAAAGTTTAACAAGTTTGCATCTGTTGGTGTGCTAACCAACATCCAGAAGGAGAAGCGTCCGAATTCCAAGGCGACCTACTACAAGAATTGTCCAAAGTGCACGAGCAAGCTTGGAAGGCAATGCGAAACGTCGCTAAGGCATTATGGCCATCTAATTCCCCTCCAAGAAGTATGGATGAGCTTGCGAATTTATTCAAGGGAGCTCGTCGCCGTCTGGAGCTATGGAAGATATCAGCATGCCAGGAAGGTGCTCGAGAAGCCTGGGCCATGGTAAAAATATGGTATACCAAGCTTGATCCGAATCACATGGCCCGGGTCGGACGTCGGGGACCAGATGGACAAGAAATTCCTGTTAGCTTAGTGTATGACCAAGTGAAAACGACAGCTAAGTTTTCTCAACAGGATTGTAAACTAGACAACCTACTAGACGGTCTAGATGTGACGCCAAAAGACCGGAGCTTCAGATGCCTTCCAGGGTTTCCGAGATTCGTTGTGTGATTTGTTTTTGCTTGTTGCATTCTTTGTTGCATCATGTGCATGGCATCATGTCATTATGTCTTTAATCTTTCCAACTCAACTAAATAAACTGTATGGATCTTCGATCCATTTAAATTGAGGAAACTCACATGGTGGGTTCATGGGTGATTCCAAAACAATAGAATATTTTATAATATCTCCCTAAATATTGGGAGGGTATGTTTTAAAGAGAACCCACCATGTGAGTTTCCTCAATTTAAATGGATCGAAGATCCATACAGTTTATTTAGTTGAGTTGGAAAGATTAAAGACATAATGACATGATGCCATGCACATGATGCAACAAAGAATGCAACAAGCAAAAACAAATCACACAACGAATCTCGGAAACCCTGGAAGGCATCTGAAGCGCCACCACCGCTTCGGCCAGCAAGTCCAGGCCGCCGAGCTCGCCTGGGCCGCACGACCATGGCACCACTGGCCTCCATGGTTTGCCGCGCCCTGCTTCTCCTCCCGCGCCGCGCCTCCTTCCTCTCCGCCTCCCCAAGCAGCGCCCTCGCCGGCCAGAGTTCCTGCTGCCGCCTTCGTCATTCGAGGCCAGCGCCTTGCTTCTGTTTTGAACCAGGGGCCGACGCCTCCATCGCTTGTCGTTTTCGGTTGCTGCCCCTTCACGGCCAGCGCACACAAGAGCTCCACCCACCTTGCTGCCCTGCTGGCCTCATCGCCCCTCTCGTTGCTGCCAAGACTCGGCAACCAGGGAAGCCCAAGGACGCCTTCGTGGATTTCACCAAGATCCTCTCTGACAAACGCACGACTACATGGTGACACGTCAAGTACCTCTGCTGCCGTCTCCGAAATCGCCAAGTACCATGACTACCCTCAAGGACATTTGGTTCCGTCAAGTTCGACTACAACGTGTGTACAACTACCGCTGACACGTACGACTACGAAACGAGAACGACTCCTTCCACGACGTCCGTGGACCACTACCGTCGCCCCTAAGATGTTGGATTCGTCAAGTACCTCTCCGAGATGAACGTCTACAACTATCATCGCCGTGAACGACTACTTCCCCCTATGACCCGTGAACGACTACTTCCCTCGAAGTTTTTGAACCGCCCCGAAATGCACGCTTCAAAGGTATAACCCCTGGATGACCGTCCGTGAACGAATGCTTGTGTGTTGTATGAGATGTCCGTGTTTGCACCATGTCCGAGAGAGGTCTTTGCACGTTCCTCGTTTTCCATGCCGTCGTCCCGTGGGAACCCGGAATCCGGGAGCACCCCACCATCCTTGCATGACATGTTCACACCCACTTCTTTTGCACCGGTATCTTCGTGAGCTACCGGAAACGAGATGTTGTGACACCATTTTCGTTATTGTTGCCATGGCACCCCTTTTGTTCCGCCGTGGTGATCAAATGCTCCCTATCATAGTAGATGTCAACATTTTCATAAAAATTGCATAAACCTTGCATATGTCATCCGCATCATGATAACAACATTTAAATGCTTAAAATTGTGTTTGCATTAAACTACTAAAAGACATGTGGGGATTTACCAGAATTGTTGTTTGTTGTTCCGGACTCATTTAAACTTGCCTAAATAGTTAGTTTATTTATGCTTCACCTCTTGCCATGTTTAACAACACATAATATTGTTTGGTAGCATAACCGAGAGAGAACTAAATAATTGATGTGGTGTTTCATCAATATGCAACTCGCTGCATATTGAGCTCCACTTAATTTGTAGTATTGTTTTGTTGCACTTTTCCATGCCATGCCTCTTTAAACCGGACATGCATCATACTTGATTGTGCATCATGCTATGATTATGCTTGTGTGTTTACCATGTTGTTTGCTTCTTTCCGGTTTGCTTCTCTCGTTAGCTTCGGTTTCGTTCCGGAGTTGTGAGGATTCGTTCGACTACGTCTGTTTGTCTTCTTCATGGACTCGTTCTTCTTCCTTGCGGGATCTCAGGCAAGATGACCATTACCTTTGATATCACTTCTATCTTTGCTTGCTAGTTGCTTCGTTCTATCGCTATGCTGCGCTACCTATCACTTGTTTACCATGCCTCCCATATTGCCATGTTAGCCTCTAACCTTTTCACCCTTCCTAGCAAACCATTGCTTGGCTATGTTACCGCTTTGCTTAGCCCCTCTTATAGCGCTGTTAGTTGCAGGTGAAGTTGAAGATTGCTTCATGATGGACAGGATTATGTTGGGATATAACAATATCTCTTATTTAATTATAATGCATCTATATACTTGGTAAAGGGTGGAAGACTCGGCCTTATGCCTGGTGTTTTGTTCCACTCTTGCCACCCTAGTTTCTGTCATACCGGTGTTATGTTCCTTGATTTTGCGTTCCTTATGCGGTTGGGTGATTTATGGGACCCCCTTGACAGTTCGCTTTGAATAAAACTCCTCCAGCAAGGCCCAACATTGGTTTTAACATTTGCCACCTAAGCCTTTTTCCCTTGGGTTTTGCAGACTCAAGGGTCATCTTTATTTTACCCCCCGGGCCAGTGCTCCTCCGAGTGTTGGTCCAAACTAGAGCACCGTGCGGGACCATTCCTTGGCAACTTGGATTACGTCGGTACCTGTACGCTTAGCTTATCCGGTGTGCCCTAAGAACGAGATATGTGCAGCTCCTATCGGGATTTGTTGGCACAGCGGGTGGTCTTGCTGGTCTTGTTTTACTGTTGTCGAAATGTCTTGCGAACCGGGATTCCGAGGCTGATCGGGTCTTCCCGGGAGAAGGTATATCCTTCGTTGATCGTGAGAGCTTGTGATGGGATAAGTTGGGACACCCCTGCAGGGTTTAAACTTTCGAAAGCCGTGCCCGCGGTTATGTGGCAGATGGGAATTTGTTAATGCCCGGTTGTAGATAACTTGACACCAGATCCGAAGTAAAATGCATCAACCGCGTGTGTAGCCGTGATGGTCTCTTTTCGGCGGAGTCCGGGAAGTGAACACAATTTTGAGTTATGTTTGACGTAAGTAGGAGTTCAGGATCACTTCTTGATCATTGCTAGTTCACGACCGTTCCTTTTGCTCTCTTCTCGCTCTTATTTGCGTATGTTAGCCACCATATATGCTTAGTCGCTGCTGCAACCTCACCACTTTACCACTTCCTACCCATAAGCTTAAATAGTCTTGATCTCGCGGGTTTTGAGATTGCTGAGTCCTCGTGACTCACCAGATACTATCACAACAGTTGCAGGTGCCGATGATACCAGTGTAGGTGATGCAACCGAGCTCAGATGGGAGCTCAACGAAGACCTTGGTCGTTGCTATGTTTCCTTTCATCTGGATCAGTAGTGGATCCCAATTGGGACGATCGGGGATCTAGCAGTTGGGTTATCTTCTTTTCTTTTGGCTTCGTCTGTAGTCGGGCTATATGTGTGTACTCTGAATGATGTATGATTTATTATATGTTCATTGGGTGAAGTGGAGATTGTAAGCCAACTCTTTATCCCAGTCTTGTTCATTACATGGGATTGTGTGAAGATGACCCTTCTTGCGACAAAACCACAATGCGGTTATGCCTCTAAGTCGTGCTTCGACACGTGGGAGATATAGCCGCATCGTGGGTGTTACAAGTTGGTAATCAGAGCCATCCCCGACTTAGGAGCCCCCTGCTTGATTGTTTGCTGGCGTTGTTGAGTCTAGAACAAAAATGTTTTGAGTCTTAGGATTATATATCGGAGAGTAGGATTCTTTTTACTCCTCAGTCCCTTCGTCACTCTGGTGAGGTCTCCTGACGTAGATGTTTTGACTTTCCTCTCCTCAAATTTCACTAAAAAAAATTTAGGATCGCGCGGGTATCTTGGAATCGTTCCGATGGTTTTGTGACGAGAACATTGTTCTTGGTGCCTCCTGTCTATTATGTGGCATTGACCCAGGGAGTTGAGCTCCGAGGTGTTGTCGTCATGACTTTATCGTTGCAGTTCTGGAATACCTGAGTTTTGCCGACATCGAAAATCTCTTTTATGCAGTTGTTGGTGAGATAACCTTGACGCTACCCAGTACTGGGGCGGGAGTTCGGGAGTATTTCCATAACTCGTATAACGGATGCTTTTCGAAGGTTGAGGTACACGATTTCCGAAGGTTTCTTGGTTATGTGTTGACGGATGGATACGGCTGGATGTAGGGATTGTTAGTTTTGGGTGAGATATATATTGCTTCCCCTGTATCCCCAACACCAGATTGCATAACCAGAAAGTTTCGGGAGTTTTATAGGTGGGAATTCAAGTAGCTCCTAGAATATCTTTTTGACAGATGCATGATATGAGATTGGGGTTCGACGTCTAGTGGTCCGCCTTTCCACGGTCGTTTTTACAGTGTCTCGTTGTGTCTTAAAGAACCCTTGGCTATGTTGGTTCGGGGACACTTCGTATGTCATGTGCACTGCCTTGTACATGATGGTGCTGTATGATCGAGTCCGTGTGGGCCCCACCACAAAAACTTCGGACGAAATCTCTATCATATGTTTGTTCCGGCTTATTCTGCAAGCCAAATCCTTTCTTTTGTTTTATTTGTGGTACTCGAGTTGCTTCAAAGTCAAATGTTGAATCCATACCATCCCTAAATGGTGTTCTCATATTTTTATGTGAATACTAACCCTTCTTCATCATCGAGATTGTCATGTCAATTTTTTCCGACCGATGTGCTTCTCTTCAAGTGGATCCGAACATTTCAACATTCGCAAGATCAATTCTAAGTTTTCTCAATGGCATCCATACCATCTGCCCCAAGTTGCCTTTGTTTTTCCCGCCCTCCCACCCTTTTTCTTCAAGGACTCAGATATCTTAATCAAGTATCCATCTTATGAATATGAAGTCTCTCCATTCTTTTCCGTCAATGTTCTTATCCGGTGATTCTCAGGATGATACTAATGGAGCTTCAAGTTTATCATTCTTCGTCCCTTTTCTTCTTCGGTGGATTAATTTCAAGCTTCAGTGTTGATCATATCTCTTCCTTTTGTTTCACATATCTTCCCATGTGAATTTCTTATCCAAGGCTCGTCTTTTCATTCAAGATCCGTTCAAGCTATTTGGAGATTATTATCTCATTCAAGTCATTTAATTCAACCGGTGCAATCCCCCCTTTTAATACATTGTTCAACGGCGTTTTCTTTTGAGTGGGCCCTAACCCACAGGTCTTTTCCCAGGATCTTACCTAACTCTTCTAATTATCAGGAGCGATTCTCAAATTCATTTCCAAGTTTGACGTAAGAATGAATTTTCATCAGTCACGTGCCTTCTCCAAGGTCGTTATCAAATTCTTTTCATCTTTGGCTCAACCTTTTTTTCTTTTAGTCCTTCCGGAGTGGCTCAACAATTCATGGTGGTGTTTCTCGTCGTCATTCTCGGATTTTCAAGACCGAAGAAGGATTTCTCTTAAATCTTGCTCCATTCTCTTCAAGATTCATGGTTCTAGCTTGATGCCATCCTCTCATAATAGTTTTTGATTGTGACAATTCTTTTCTTACCATCTGGAGCATTTCATGAGTTGTTTCCGTTTCTTTCCTCCGAAGGCCATCATATCATAATTCTTCATTATCGGCGTGTAGCTATCGTTATCCAAATATTACCGGTGCATCGTTCAAGTTTACTCTAGTCAGTTCATGATCTCTTCGTTCTCATGTATCTAAATCCCCTCAAGTATCTTCATTCGTTTTCCAATTCTTCATAGTGAATTGTGCCTTTGCTACTTCCATTTTCAATTCTTACGGTGGTTCTTTCAACATTTCACTTCCTTCATTATCATATCAATTCATTCATTGTTTCCAAATCCCACCAATGGTTCCATCAATACCTACTCAAGTTTGCGCTATATCTCTATCTTTAATCATTTTTTCAATGAGAATAAGTAGTATGCCAAATCCATTGCTTGTCATCAATTTAAATTGGTGAAGGATAAGCATACAATAAATATTATTCTTATTTCATCCAAGCGAGTAATCCCTTCCTTCGGAGTTTGTTCTTGATGAATAAATTCTAATTCCAAGTGTTTTCATCTTTCTTGCCCGGAGTTCAAAGTTTACTCATTTCGTAGCTCCATCTAAATCATTGCAAGGCTTCACCTTGTGTTTTCAACTTCTCTTTCTTTTTATCATCCTTTTATTACCGGAGTTCTCCATGGAGGCTCTACATGATGGTTCATCAAGGATTTAATTCCTTCTCGAAGTGTTCATCGAGATTCTTTTCAGAGGAGTTCAAGCATTCTTCATCTTGCATTCCAAAGTGCAATTCTCCTACCTTATCTTTTGAGATGGTGTTATATCACTCTTGACAATTTGCATTCATGCTTCATGATTCACATGTTGTCAAGAACGAGGTATTTTAAATCCATCAATCTCTTCGTTGGAGTTATCTTGGTATAGATTTCACCTAAAGCCTTCTCTAAGGAATGTTGTATTGTGGTGCTTATCAATGATCCAAGTTTTCTCCTATCCTCTCGGCGAAAGCAGTTTTCATCTCTTCGTTGATCTCAACCAATTAATTGCTTCTGTTAGTGGCTGGTTGTCACCTCATAGTTTTGAGATGTTTTCCATAAGCCCACTACAAGCTTATTTGTTTCATTGTTGGTTTTCCAACAACTCCGTTCTAACCTTCTTGGAAGGGTGCTTTCCAAGATCATTTGTGGCAGAAGTTGGCATTTTCTTCTCCATTCTGTTATTTCCAATGATCTATTTTCTATTCTTTCTTCCGGCAGCATTGTGATGTTGCTCTCTTCACTCCTCTTCTCGTATTGAGGATCGTGTTCTTTTCATGCTTATCTATTTAACCAAAGTGTTGTGCCATTCTTTCAATAGTTCCGGAGGCAGTATGTTGTTGATTTCATCAGGTATCATCCCATCTTCTCAAGTTCATGTTATATTCCTTCCATGTTCAACCGGAGTGCTGTCCAAATTTGATCTTCCTTGTTCCTTGTTTATCTCGTTTCAACCAGAGTGGTTCCAATTCCTTCTTGTCCATTGTACTCGTCATTCATAGCTTTGCAACCTCCAAGGTTCACATGGTGTTCCTTGTTTCTATTTTCTACCGCACTGCTCTCAATTGTGTTCAACTCCGTTGTGTTCTTTCTTTCAACTTTTCAACCTCTCAAGGTTTGTGGTTTCACTCGTTCGTCAAAGAAGCAACTTAGTTTTACCTCTTCTCTTCCTTTTCCGTTTCTCTCCGGTGCCATCCTAGATCTCGGGGCGAGATCCTCTCGTAGTGGTGGAGGGTTGTGACGCCCCAAGACCGGAGCTTCAGATGCCTTCCAGGGTTTCCGAGATTCGTTGTGTGATTTGTTTTTTCTTGTTGCATTCTTCATTGCATCATGTGCATGGCATCATGTCATTATGTCTTTAATCTTTCCAACTCAACTAAATAAACTGTATGGATCTTCGATCCATTTAAATTGAGGAAACTCACATGGTGGGTTCTCTTTAAAACATACCCTCCCGATATTTAGGGAGATATTATAAAATATTCCATTGTTTTGGAATCATCCATGAACCCACTTGCATATTAAATCCCTTGGCCTTTTGTTCTTCAATTTTTGACTCTCTAACCTTGTCAATAATTCTTTTACCATTTTCTGGAGCTCCACCAAAAAATCTCAACATTTTTAGACACTTCAAAAACCTCGTCCTAGTTCAAACCATTTGAATTAAATTCAAATGAGTTTGAATTAAGCTCTTCCATACCGGGTGAAACCTCTTTTCTTGGGCTAAGTTTAATTCTTAGACTCTGTAGGAGAAGTTTCAGCATTTTCCGAAACCCCTAGCTATTTCTTTCCTTCCCTTTTCCTTCTGTCTATTTTTCTGTAGTTGGGAAATAGCGAGAAGGTTGGCCTTTTTGCTCCGAAGTTGCAACTAGTCCATCTAGCCTCCTAGGCCCAGCCCACCTCTGTAGGCCCATCCACTTAACCTAAACCCTAGCCCGGTCTTCCCCTAGCCCGCACCCTGCTCCCCTCCCTTGCGCCACCACTCCCTCCTCTCGATCCCCATCTCCCTCTCGTCTCCTTCCTGGCGCTGAGTCTCCCTCTTGTCTCCTTCCTCGCGCCCGACCAGAGCCGCCTCCTCTGCGCCCCGTTGACCCACGCCCGTCCGCCTCGGAGCCGGCCTCCACCACCTCCTCCCTCACCTGCGGCCTCCTCCTCGTCGCCTCCGCGCCACCAGCCAGCCACCGGAGCCGCCGCCACCGCCGGATCTGGCTGTGTCTCGCCAGGGTCCTCCCCTGCCGCGCCTCGGTCCTTGCTAGAGCTCCTCTGCCCGTCATAGTCAGGAGCTGGAGCTCCTTGCCGCATCGCTGTTGTGCCTCGCCGCCGCTTCGGCCAGCAAGTCTAGGCCGCCGAGCTCGCCTGGGCCGCACGACCATGGCACCGCCGGCCTCCATGGTTTGCCGCACCCTGCTTCTCATCCCGCGCTGCACCTCCTTCCTCTCCGCCTCCCCAAGCAGCGCCCTTGCCGGCCAGAGTTCCTCCTACCGCCTTCGTCGTTCGAGGCCAGCGCCTTGCTTCTGTTTTGAACCAGGGGCCGACGCCTCCATCACTCGTCGTCTTCGGTTGCTGCCCCTTCATGGCCAGCACACACAAGAGCTCCACCCACCTTGCTGCCCTGCTGGCCTCATCGCCCCTCTTGTTGCTGCCAAGACTCGGCAACCAGGGAAGCCCAAGGACGCCTTTGTGGATTTTGCCAAGATCCTCTTCGACAAACGCACGACTACGTGGTGACACGTCAAGTACCTCTGCTGCCGTCTCCGAAATCGCCAAGTACCACGACTACCCTCGAGGACATTTGGTTCCGTCAAGTTCGACTACAACGTGTGTACAACTACAGCCGACATGTACGACTACGAAACGAGAACGACTACTTCCACGATGTCCGTGAACCACTACCGTCGCCCCGAAGATGTTGGATTCGTCAAGTACCTCTCTAAGACGAACGTGTACAACTACCGTCGCCGTGAACGACTACTTCCCCCTACGACCCATGAACGACTACTTCCGTCGACGTTTTTGAACCGCCCCGAAATGCACGCTTCGAAGGTATAACCCCGAGATGACCGCCCGTGAACGAATGCTTGTGTGTTGTATGAGATGCCCGTGTTTGCACCGTGTCCAAGAGAGGTCTTTGCACGTTCCTCGTTTGCCATGCCGTCGTCCCGTGGGAACTCGGAATCCAGGAGCACCCCACCATCCTTGCATGACACATTCACGCCCACTTCTTTTGCACCGGTATCTCCGTGAGCTACCGGAAACGAGATGTTGTTGTGACACCATTTTCGTTATCGTTGCCGTGGCACCCCTTTTGTTCCGCCGTACTGTAAAATTGCATAAACCTTGCATATGTCATCCGCATCATGATAACAACATTTAAATGCTTAAAATTGTGTTTGCATTAAACTACTAAAAGACATGTGGGGATTTACCAGAATTGTTGTTTGTTGTTCCGGCCTCATTTAAACTTGCCTAAATAGTTAGTTTATTTATGCTTCACCTCTTGCCATGTTTAACAACACTTAATATTGTTTGTTAGCATAACCGAGAGAGAACTAAATAATTGATGTGGTGTTTCATCAATATGCAACTCGCTGCATATTGAGCTCCACTTAATTTGTAGTATTGTTTTGTTGCACTTTGCCATGCCATGCCTCTTTAAACCGGACATGCATCATACTTGATTGTGCATCATGCTATGATTATGCTTGCGTGTTTACCATGTTGTTTGCTTCTTTCCGGTTTGCTTCTCTCGTTAGCTTCAGTTTCGTTCCGGAGTTGTGAGGATTTGTTCGACTACGTCTGTTTGTCTTCTTCATGGACTCGTTCTTCTTCCTTGCGGGATCTCAGGCAAGATGACCATCACCTTTGATATCACTTCTATCTTTGCTTGCTAGTTGCTTCATTCTATCGCTATGCTGCACTACCTATCACTTGTTTACCATGCCTCCCATATTGCCATGTCAGCCTCTAACCTTTTCACCCTTCCTAGCAAACCATTGCTTGGCTATGTTACCGCTTTGCTCAGCCCCTCTTATAGCGCTGTTAGTTGCAGGTGAAGTTGAAGATTGCTTCATGATGGACAGGATTATGTTGGGATATTACAATATCTCTTATTCAATTATAATGCATCTATATACTTGGTAAAGGGTGGAAGACTCGGCCTTATGCCTGGTGTTTTGTTCCACTCTTGCCTCCCTAGTTTCTGTCATACCGGTGTTATGTTCCTTGATTTTGCGTTCCTTACGCGGTTGGGTGATTTATGGGACCCCCTTGACAGTTCGCTTTGAATAAAACTCCTCCAGCAAGGCCCAACAATGGTTTTAACATTTGCCACCTAAGCCTTTTTCCCTTGGGTTCTGCAGACTCAAGGGTCATCTTTATTTTACCCCCCCGAGCCAGTGCTCCTCCGAGTGTTGGTCCAAACTAGAGCACCGTGCGGGACCATTCCTTGGCAACTTGGATTACGTCGGTACCTGTATGCTTAGCTTATCCGGTGTGCCCTGAGAACGAGATATGTGCAGCTCCTATCGGGATTTGTTGGCACAGCGGGTGGTCTTGCTGGTCTTGTTTTACCATTGTCGAAATGTCTTGCGAACCGGGATTCTGAGGCTGATCGGGTCTTCCCGAGAGAAGGTATATCCTTCGTTGACCGTGAGAGCTGGTGATGGGCTAAGTTGGGACACCCCTGCAGGGTTTAAACTTTCGAAAGCCGTGCCCGCGGTTATGTGGCAGATGAGAATTTGTTAATGTCCGGTTGTAGATAACTTGACACCAGATCCGAATTAAAATGCATCAACCGCGCGTCTAGCCGTGATGGTCTCTTTTTGGCGGAGTCCGGGAAGTGAACACGGTTTTGAGTTATGTTTGACGTAAGTAGGAGTTCAGGATCACTTCTTGATCATTGCTAGTTCACGACCGTTCCTTTTGCTCTCTTCTCGCTCTTATTTGCGTATGTTAGCCACCATATATGCTTAGTCGCTGCTGCAACCTCACCACTTTACCACTTCCTACCCATAAGCTTAAATAGTCTTGATCTCGTGGGTTTTCAGATTGCTGAGTCCTCGTGACTCACCAGATACTATCACAACAGTTGCAGGTGCCGATGATACCAGTGCAGGTGATGCAACCGAGCTCAGATGGGAGCTCAACGAAGACCTTGGTTGTTGCTATGTTTCGTTTCATGTTGATCAGTAGTGGAGCCCAGTTGGGACGATCGGGGATCTAGCAGTTGGGTTATCTTCTTTTCTTTTGGCTTCATCCGTAGTCGGGCTATATGTGTGTACTCTGAATGATGTATGATTTATTATGTTCATTGTGTGAAGTGGCGATTGTAAGCCAACTCTTTATCCCAGTCTTGTTCATTACATGGGATTGTGTGAAGATGACCTTTCTTGCGACAAAACCACAATGCGGTTATGCCTCTAAGTCGTGCTTCGACACGTGGGAGATATAGCCGCATCATGGGTGTTACACTAGAGGAAGAGGAAGTTTTTGAGTCCAAGTAGAAATGTACTTTATCAACAAAACTGTTCTCTAGCCGAATTGTAAAATGATTGTCATGCCAGACTTTCCGCTTTGACCACCAAAGCCAGAGGTTTGAAGTGTTTCCGAATATTGTAAACTAGTAGTAAACACTAAGGTATGTTCGAAAACTAGGCAGTGCGGTCATAGTTGCCTTAACAGACAAGTTGTATTGGGGGAGTTATGTTATATTACATTTGATCATAAGAAACATCTTCCAGAGAGAATAGTTCCGTTAAGGGTTCCTTTCCCTGGTCCAGCATGCGTTTTTGCGCATACATAAACTGTGACAGAGAGATCACAGTACACTTTATAATATGGGGGCGTATATTGCAACATGGGAAGTTCGTCCCTTGTCTGCCGGCCGATTATTCCCTTAAGAACTCTAGCTTTCGGCTTCACCCGTCTGAGGTACACGTCTCAATAACCCAACTGTAACAATCACAGAGGTGCTCCCTTTATGCCCTAGCCGAACAAGCGGGAACGTAGGGCATAAGCACAGGAGCCAAGCAACCCAACTTGGCAAAAACTTAAGTCATAAAGATGCATATAATGGTGAAGACATGACACATATGAGTAGACAACACATATATACGGTGAGCTTAACGCTCCTAAAATAACAATCAGAATAAACTTCTATAAAAAGAAGCAGGTGATAAGGGGTGTGTACATTTGATGATGTATAGCCCTTGGGTGTACGGTTGATCCGAACACTAGCAGAAGTTGTAACAACAAAAAAAAGAGAAAAGAGGGGTGAAAAAGATAAAAGACGAGAAAAAGGTTATAAGTGTGGATTTAGGCATAGAATCTGCGGAGCCGAGCGGCGTTCCATGGGTTTGGCTCTGAACGATTATCGGAAGCGTTGCACATGCGATAGGCTCCTCCAGTGAGAACTTCATCTATGATGAAGGGACCCTCCCATTTGGGCTTGAGCTTGTCCTTTTTCTTCTCTGGTAGGCGCACGATGAGTTCACTGACATTATAAGTTTTTGCCCGTAGTTCCCTGCTTTGATATCGCCGGGCTTGCTATTGGTAAAATGCGGAACGGGCCTTCGCGATGTCGCGCTCCTCCTCCAAGCCATCCAGATCGTCCTGTCGATCGAGTTCAGCCTCCCTCTATTCATACATGCGCACTCGAGGTGAGTCATGAATAATGTCACAAGGCAGTACTGCCTCGGCATCGTACACCATGAAAAAAGGTGCGTATCCGGTCGTGCGATTGGGCCTGGTACGTAGCCCCCAGAGTACGGAATCGAGTTCTTCAACCCAGTGCTTGTCTGATTCACGTAAGGATCGTACTAGTCTTGGTTTAATGCCGCTCATGATCAAGCCATTAGCCCGCTTGAGCTTAATGCCCAAATTAGCGCACCAGGTTTTTACCTCATCGGCCGTAAAGTTGGAACCGTTGTTAGTAATGATACTATGCGGTACACCATAATGGTGAACCACACCGGATATGAAGTCTATAACTGGTCCGGCCTCGGCCGTTTTGACTGGGCTTCTATCCGCTTAGTGAATTTGTCAACCTTAACCAGTAAATATTTCTTATTATGGCTTGCCCCTTTAAGGGGCCCGACCATGTCAAGCCCCCAGACCACAAAAGTCCATGTAGTGGGGATTGTTCGCAAAGCAGTAGGCGACATGTGGCTTTGATTTGCAAAAAGCTGGCATCCAACACATCACTGTACGAGGTCTTGCGTGTCTACTCGGGTTGTGGGCCAAAAGAAACTCATACGGAAGGCCTTACTTACAATGGCCCGAGCGGCGTCGTGATGGCCACCAAGACCAGCATGTATTTTGACCAAGAGCTGTCATCCTTATTCTTCGGAGATACACCTTTTAGAACTCCGGTGGTACTTTCTTGTAAAACTCCCCCTCATGGACTTTGTAAGCCTTCGAGCATCGAACAATACGACGGGCCTCCGTCTGACCATCAGGGAGCTCATTCCTAGTGAGGTAGGCGAAGAAAGGTTCGGTCCATGGGGCGATTACAACCATGATTTCATGGTCCGATGGTGTTACCTCGGTGTCTGAACCCCCGACGATATCGGAGCTGTGTTCAAAAACTGGTGGTATGATCTGATCTGGAACAATGTTGCCACTACCGTCCTGCCACACCACGGATGGCTTGAAGAGCCTTTCTACGAAGGTGTTAGGTGGGACAGGGTCGCGTTTAGCTCCCATGCGGGCAAGTATGTCCGTCGCTTGATTACTCTCTCGAGCCACGTGATGAAACTCGAGCCCTCCAAACTGAGCTGAAATTTTGAGTACATCATTACGTTAAACTGCCATCTTCGAATCTTTTGCATCGAAGTCTCCATTTATCTTGGATATTGTGAGGTTTGAATCCCTGCACACCTCAAGGCGTTGTATGCCCATGGAGACAGCCATCCGGAGACTATGCAATAGGGCCTCGTATTTGGCTGCGTTGTTAGAGTCTGTGTACAGTATCTGGAGGACATAACGGATTGTGTCTCCTGTGGGTGATGTTAAGACGACACCGGCCCCCAACCTGGCTAACATCTTAAAACCGTCGAAGTGCATCACCCAATTGGAATATGTGTTGTATTCTTTAGGGATTTTGGCCTCTGTCCATTCGGCGACGAAGTCAGCCAACACCTGAGATTTTACTCGGTGTGGCTTGTAAATTATTTTGAATGGTAAGAGCTTGATGGCCCATTTTGCAATCCGGCCGGTGGCGTCTCGATTATTTATAATATCGTTAAGTGGTACTTCAGAAGTGACCTTGATGGAGCACTCTTGAAAGTAGTGTCGTAGCTTGCGGGATGCCGTGAAGACTGCATATGCTATTAATGCGGGTATTGAGATTTACATGGCGTGAGGACAGTTGATACATAATATACTAGTTTTTGAAGTGGGAATTTATGTCCCTCCTCATTCCGTTCGACGACGAGCACCGCACTCACTACTTGGTGAGTTGCTGATATGTAAAGCAGCATCGGTTCGTCGATGTTTGGTGCGGCTAGGATTGGCTTGGTTGCTAACAGAGCCTTTATTTCCGCCAGTCCGGCTGTGGCAGCGTCCGTCCACACGAAGTTATTAGTGCGGCGCAGCAAACGAGAGAATGGCAATGCCTTTCCCCTAATCTGGAGATAAAACGGCTTAAGGCTGCCACGCACCCAGCTAATTTTTGGAGCTGCTTGAGGTCTGTTGGTGTTGCCAATTGTGACAAGGCTCGGATTTTGGCGGGGTTTGCTTCAATCCCTCTATTGGAGACGATGAACCCAAGCAGTTTTCTGGCTGAAATGCCAAAGACACACTTTTTTGGATTGAGCCGTATGTCATATGTTCGGAGGTTGTCGAATGTAAGGCGTCAGTCGTACACCAATGTATCAACATGTTTGGTCTTGATGACTATGTCATCTACATATGCTTCCATAGTTTTGCCCATCTGTTTTTCCAGGCATGTTTGAATCATGCGTTGGTAAGTTGCGCCAGCGTTCTTGAGCCCAAAAGGCATAGTATTGAAGCAAAAAGGCCCGTACAGAGTGATGAATGCCATTGCAGCCTGATCATATTCTTTCATCTTGATTTGATGCAATCTGGAGTATGCGCCGAGGAAGCATAGGGAGTCATTCCCTGTAGTTGCATCCATAATTTGGTCGATCCGAGGTAGTGGGAAGGGGTCTTTAGGGCAAGCCTTATTAAGGTCTTTGAAATTGACACACAGGCGCCAGGATTTATCCTTCTTAGGTAGCATGACCAGGTTTGCTAGCCAGTCCGGATGTTTGATTTCTCTGATAAACCCGGCTTTGAGCAGCTTGGCTAGCTCCTCCCCCATACTCCTGTCATTTGGGTTCGGAGAATCAACGCAGAGTTTGTTTGAATGGTTTGTATCCCTTCAGTATGTTGAGACTATGCTCAGCCAGTCTTCGTGGGATACCTGGCATATCTGAAGGGTGCCAGGCAAAAATGTCCCAGTTCTCATGCAGGAACACGCGTAATGCGGCATCCATCGTCGGATCTAGCTGCGCACCAATCAGAGCTGTTTTATTGGGATCCATTGGGTGGATTTGAAACTTGACTATTTCGTCTGCCAGCTTGATGGAGGTAGACTTGGGTCTTTTGTCGAGGATCACATCGTCCCTATATACTTTGGAACGTATGCTGGTCAATTCCTCGGTCGCGAGGGCTTCAAATAGTGCCTCAATGGCCAGAGACGCGGTTTTGTTTTCGGCGCGCAGTGCTATGTTCGGATCACTGGCGATAGTGATAATTCCATTGGGCCCGGGCATTTTGAGCTTCATGTACCCGTAATGGGGCATGGCTTGGAAGCGCGTGAATGCATCTTGCCCTAGCAAAGCATGATACCCGCTGTTGAATGGTGCCACATGGAAGAGTAACTCTTCGGACCTATAGTTTTCCGGTGTGCCGAATACCACATCGAGTTTGATTTTTCCCAAGCATCTGGCTTCTCGACTCGGGATAATACCGCGAAAGGTTGTGTTACTTTGCTCAATGCGACTCCTGTCCATTTGCATTTTATTGAGCGTGTCCTCGTAAATGAGGTTGAGTCTGCTACCGCTGTCCATGAGCACTTTAGTGAGCTGAAAGCCATCTACGATTGGGTTTAGGACCAAAGCGGCTAGTGCCTGGACTGAGCGGGCTCTCGGTTCATCATCAGCATTAAAAGTAATAGCCATGTCGTTCCAAGGACTTACTGCTGCCATGGCAGACTTCGGCGACGTCGTGGAGCGCCCTCTTGCGCCGATTATTCGACGGAAAGGTCTCGAAGATCGTGAATACTTCGGGATCGTTATCCTCCGAAGAATAGTTCTCTGGTGTGTTTTTAGTGAGGAGACCCTCGCCGCTTTTGGCCACCTGCCAGAGTATCCAACATGCTCGAAGGCTATCGTTGGTTCGCTGTCTGGTGTCACATGAATTTTGCATTGCTTGTCGAGTCATTCCTCGAGGATAGTTTTATGCCCCATAATGGGTTTAATTTTCTTGTCCACGGGATGATGATTAGGTGCTCTGCGGGGGTGTGTCCTCTTTGCCCGTCCTGGGGATGGCCGAAAGGCTAATGCTTCCTAGCAGGCTGTCTGGGTTTTCCAGGCGCTTTCCATTGCACAATAATTCTGTACTATGTGTGCCAAATCAGCAAAGTGCAGTACACAACGGTAGTTGAGGGCGTTCAGTATCCCTTCATCCGTGCAATTGTTGCAAAATACTGAGATTGTGTCGTCGTCGCAACAGTCCTTGATCTTATTTTTAACAAGCAGGAATCTAGCCCAAAAGTGGTGGACTGTTTGCTGGGGCTGATGCTGCACATACATTAAGTCGCATATGTCCGGAGGACCGGAGTTGCTTGGGGAATATTGTTTGTGGTGGGTGCGTGGGATTGAATCCGAACCCTGACCCACTGAGAAGTTCAGATTTTGAAGAATTTCCGAGGTTAAAGGCCTGGGATCTGTAGCATCTGGTGTGTTTCTAGGCTCAGCGCCTGATTCCATGTTCGGAGGACAAGAAGTGTCTTTCGGAAGACGAGAGTCTGGCTCTCTGGGTTCGGAAACCCGAACACATTTTGTCCTCAATGTCGGAGAAGAATCATCATCGGCTTGTTCCTCCATGATTGCCACGTGATGGGTGATCGGCGGATATCTGATTTCTCTCTGATCGGGTTTAAGCCCAATCCGAACGTAGTCGGTTGCGAGCCCCAGGGCGGCGATGTGATCTAGCAGTTCATTTAAGGCCCAAACATCCGCCTAATCCAACATGTCAGAGTATTCAAGGCCCATGCGGAGGCGATTATTGACGATGAATTGGCTGCTTCTAGCTCAATGGTCGAGCGAGCGCCTATAACGAAGCTGCCGAGTTGGAGAGTTTGCCCTGAAACCAGGGCCTCTTCGAAGGCGATGCTGTCTTTAATGACAAGGCGGGCCATCAATCTTTCTGTCTACGGCACAGAGGAATTCTCAATGAAAGCACCAATGTCGGTGTCAAAACTGGCAGATCTCGGGTAGGGGGTCCCGAACTGTGCGTCTAAGGATCGAAGGTAACAAAGAGGTAGGGGACACGATGTTTACCCAGGGTCGGGCCCTCTTAATGAAGGTAATACCCTACTTCCTGCTTGATTGACTATGATGAATATAGGGGTTACAAGAGTTGATCTACCCCGAGATCATGAAGGCTAAACCCTAGATGTCTAGCCTGTATGATTGTGATTGACCCTATACACTAAACCCTCCGGTTTATATAGGCACTAGAGGGGGCTAGGGGTGTACAAAGTCATTTTACAGAGGAAGGAAACTATTCATCCGGATGCCAAGCTTGTCATCCACGCCAAGGAGAGTCGCATCCAGAAATGGGAGGAGGCCTTTGTTCTTGTATCTCAACGGCTTGTTAGTCCGGCCCATGTAACATAGGCCGACTTCCCGAGGACCCCATAATCCAGGACTCCCTCAGGGGGCGCTGCCCCTTCCCCTTGTCCAATTCGTACTAGGTCAAGGGGGCGCGTGCCACCTCATAGCCGGCCCTCTCTCTTCTCCACTAAGGCCCATGAGGCCCAATAGGTTCCGGGGGGGGGGGGTCCGGTAACCCTCGGTACTCCGGTTTTATCCGAAACTTTTCCGGAACACTTCCAGTATCCGAACATAGCCATCCAATATATCAATCTTTATGTCTCAACCATTTTGAGACTCCTCGTCATGTCCGTGATTACATCCAGGACTCCGAACAACCTTCGACACATCAAATCACATAAATTCATAGTACCAATTGTCATAGAACGTTAAGCGTGCGGACCCTACGGGTTTGAGAACTATGTAGAGATGACTGAGACACGTCTTTGGTCAATAACCAAAAGCGGAACCTGGATGCTCATATTGGTTCCTACATATTCAACGAAGATCTTTATTGGTCAAACCGCATAATACATACGTTGTTCCCTTTGTCATCGGTATGTTACTTGCCCGAGATTCAATCGTCGGTATCGTCATGCCTAGTTCAATCTCGTTACCAGAAAGTCTCTTTAATCATTCTGTAATACTTCATCCCGCAACTAACTCATTAGTCACAATGCTTGCAAGGCTTATCGTGATGAGTATTACCGAGAGGGCCCAGAGATACCTCTCCGAAACACGGAGTGACAAATCCTAATCTCGATCTATGCCAACACAACAAACACCTTCAGATACACCTGTAGAGCACCTTTATAATCACCCATTTACATTGTGATGTTTGGTAGCACACAAAGTGTTCCTCCAGTGTTCGGGAGTTGCATAATCCCATAGTCTGAGGAACTTGTATAAGTCATGAAGAAAGCAGTAGCATTGAAACTGACACGGTCATAATGCTAATCTAACGGATGGGTCATGTCCATCACATCATCCTCCTAATGATGTGATCTTGTTCATCAAATGACAACACATGTCTATGGTTAGGAAACGTAACCATCTTTGATTAACGAGCTAGTCAAGTAGAGGCATACTAGGGACTATATGTTTTGTCTATGTATTCACACATGTACTAATTTTTTGGTTAATACAATTCTAGCATGAATAATAAACATTTATCATGAATTAAGGAAATAAATAATAACTCTATTATTGCCTCTAGGGCATATTTCCTTCAGTCTCCCACTTCCACTAGAGTCAATAATCTAGATTACATAGTAATGATTCTAACACCCATGGAGCTTTGGTGCTGATCATGTTTTGCTCGTGGAAGAGGCTTAGTCAACGGCTTTGCAACATTCAGATCCATATGTATCTTGCAAATCTCTATGTACCCTTCCGATACTTGATGACGGATGGAATTGAAGCGTATCTTGATGTGCTTGGTTCTCTTATGAAATCTGGGTTCCTTTGCCATGGCAATTGCACCAGTATTGTCACAAAAGATTTTCATTGGACCTGATGCACTCGGTATGACACCTAGATCGGATATGAAATCCTTCATCCAGACTCCTTCATTTGCTGCTTCCGAAGCAACAATGTACTCCGCTTCACACGTAGATCCTGCCATGACACTCAGCTTGGAACTGCACCAACTGACAGCTCCCCCATTCAATAAAAATGAGGCAGCTTATCTCCAGGAGGTTGATGATATTGTTGGTCATTTCAAAGGATATCAAGTGGAACATATTGATCACAGGAAAAATGAGGCAGCTGATGCTTTAAGCCGTCTGGGGTCTCATCGTAAGACGGTACTACCTAATGTATTTCTTGATGTTCTGAGTAATCCTTCAGTTAAATTGCCTATAGAAGAGGATCTTGCTATCCTTGACCCGGAGGCACAGTTGGTGGCGGCTCTTCATGCTATTCCTGATTGGAAAGTTCCATATTTGGCTTATATGACTTAGGGCGAGTTACCTGAGGATGAAACTTTGGCCAGACAAATAACCCAGCAGTCTAAGTCAATGACCATTGTTAATGGCGAGTTACACCTATGTAGTGTCACAAGGGTGTGTTGCAGCATTGCATCTCTTCCGAGGAGGGCCGTAAGATTCTAATGGAGATTCATGAAGGAGATTGCGGCCATCATGTCGGCTCTAAATATCTTGTAGCTAAGGTTTTTTGTCATGGGTTTTATTGGCTGATGGCTCATGCTGATCTAGAAGATCTGGTTAGCAAGTGCGATGGCTGTCAGAAATTTTCCAAACGAGCTCATGTGCCAGCTCAAGAATTGAGGATGATTCCAATCACTTGGCCATTTGCGGTATGGGGGCTGGATATGGTTGGGCCTTTCAAAAGATCCAAGGACAAAAAGACCCACCTATTGGTGGCGGTTGACAAATTTACAAAATGGGTTGAGGCAGAGCCGGTCAGCAAGTGTGATGCGGCAACAGCGATTCAATTCCTTAAAAAGGTGATTTTCTGTTTTGGCTACCCTCATAGCATCATAACTGATAATGGTACTAATCTGTCCAAGGGTGCTATGAAAGAATTATGTCAACAAGAACATATTCGTCTTGACATATCATCAATGGCTCACCCCCAGTCCAACGGTCAAGCCGAAAGGGCCAATCAAGAATCTTGAGAGGCATAAAGCCCCGGCTTATGGTCCCTTTGCAGAGGACGCCGGGTTGTTGGGTTGAGGAGTTACCCTCAGTGCTTTGGAGTATCAATACTACCCCCAACAGAACCATGGGTTATACGCCTTTCTTCATGGTTTACGGAGCAAAGGCGGTTCTTCCCAGTGACATCTATCACGACTCGCCCCGTGTGGCGGCTTATGTTGAAGCTGAGAATGAAAAAGCACGTCAGGATGATCTTGACCTCCTGGATGAGGAGCGTGACCTTGCGGCGGCTTGTTCGTTGATTTACCAGCAAGATCTACGTCATTATCATAGTCGTCGGGTTAAAACCCAGACCTTTCAAGAAGGTGACTTGGTGCTCCAGCTCATCCAGGATCAGACATTATCCCCACCTTGGGAAGGGCCCTTTGTGGTTGGCAAAAACCTAAACAATGGGTTGTACTACCTCATTGATATTCGAGACCACAAGGACTCACGCGCGTTGAAGGAGGAGACCCGCCGGCCTTGGAACATTGCTCATCTTCGGACTTATTACACTTGAGCCACTGGCTCTTGTGTTGTACATATTTTCGTCCATGTATATGTTATGATCAAGTATAATAAAGCTGGCATCCCTGATATTTCAAGGCCTCTGTCGTTTTATTTCTGAGTATCTGAGTCTTCATTGTCAGTTCATAAGTTCACTTGGGGACTTCCTGCTCATTGAGCATAGTTGTGACTACCCTCTTGATCCGGCTTGCACGCCTTGTTAAAAATTACTTGGAGGGGCTTCCTGCTCATTGAACATAGCTATGACTACCCTATTGATTTGGCTTATACGCCTTATTACAAATCACTTGGGGGCTTGTTACCCAAGTTAAAGGTTACCAAAGAGAACTTGCTGCAGTGTGCAGTTCAAACATAGGTATCCTGCCTTGAGGGCTCACTATACATCACTTGAGGGCTCCCTGTTCAATGAATATAGCTCTATTTACCCTTTTGATAGGCTTGTACGCCAGGTGTAAACACCAAATTTTGGTTTATCCTGCCTTGTATGCCTGCCACTCCGCCCAGGTTATCCTGGAATGACACACCGTACTCTTGACAGTCAGTCTTATAAAGACCCTAAACTTGTCCAAAGTTAAATCGGGGGTTGGTCATGTGAGGCCCGGCTTACAAGTTTGAATCAAGGATTAACTGAGTGGTTGTGCGGCCCATGAACAACACTTGATATTGAGGCTTGGCAGCCTATGAAAGCCTTGCTTTTTTTGATTTGTTACTTTCTCTAAACATTGTTTGGGTTCATATCCTTGTACCATATTGACATATGGTTTAAAACGATTCAGACCATGTAGCCTTAACCATTATGGCTCATATTTGAGCATATCTAGGGTTTTGATAACCCGTTCTGGCTTTGGACGTTAAGTCGCCAGTATACTTGGATTGTGCACTTGGAGTTATGCGCTCTAAGTCATTGGGTTGTCATCCTCACCGGATATGGCGATGTAAGCCGACAATGTGAACCAATTTCACAGGTATGTTTTACTTGTTATATGAATATCTGAGGTTTTGATAACCCGTCCTGGTTATAGACTTTAATGTCGCCAGATAATGTTTTGGTGGGCATTGTGATCCGCCCAGGTGTAAACCACTAGGGCATATGCTATTTATTATGTGTGCAAGAACATTCAAAAATGGTATAATCTTCCTTGCACATTTATCAAAGGCACACTGAAAATTCATCAGCAGTTTGGAGCTTAAAACATGCACGATGCCATGACAGATCATGGTTTTCAAACCAGCCTATTACAAGGTTCTCCAAGGCCCAAGTTGATTAAATTGTTTTTCAAAAGAAAGCACTAAGTTGCAGTTTGAGAGCCGTTCCCTTGGGTTAGTTGTTCTGGGCTTGGCGTGTTTAAGACTCCGGGTCATCTTGCACTGGTTCTTCTTCTTCTTCACCCATTGGCTAGAAGTCAGATGTAGCCAGTGGATCCCAGTCAAAGCTCTAAATACAGCTTCATCATTTATAAGGCTTGGCGGATCAATATCAGGAGCGAAGGTGTGCTTATGTGTTGGCGGGATGAGGTCCATGGCCTCATGAACCGGTGTTGTTACTTTCAAGTTCTCTTTGATATAAGCCGCCTGATATTTTGACAAGTTAGTCTCCTCCACTAGCTTGCTTGCCAAAGGGCGCATTTCTCTTACTCACTTAGTGTCGGGGGTTGGGTGCGACATATGCCAAAGGATGGCTTATCATGGTGGGAGCGAGTAGAACGTCGCCGGTGCCTGGAAGCGGGATAAGGTGTAGACACGTACGCCGGCAAACTTAATACCCCTACTCCTGCTCTGCGGGGTCTCCGCATGATCACTAAGGCACTAGTGATACAAGGTGCTCCTTGAGTTGTGTCTAGAGGTAGGAGAAGGCAGGGCTAGCTCTCTCCTGCTCTATGGAAATGGCTAGTTCTATCGAGGGCCCAACCCTTTGCATGGGTGGCCTGGGGGCTTATATAGGCCTGCCCCTAGGGGTACAATGGTAATCGGGCCGGCTGCTGGGGCCCGTCTGTCAGCGTCTCCAGCCTCCGGCTTCTCCACCGACTACTGGGGCCCGCCGCCTAGTGGGGCCCGCTGACTGGTTGGTGGTTGCTTACTGTAGCCGTGCCGTCTATGACGAGGGCTTGGTCATTTTATCGTGGCTACAGTCCCGCCGCCTGGCGGGAGGTTACTGTACCCACACCTGGTCTCATCAGGTTAATGTCATGCATGCCTCGGGGCGAGGGACGACCACCTGCTGGAGGCCCCCCCCCCCAAGCCCGACTGGCTGGGCATCCGCCGTCTTCTGCGACGTCACTGCCTGATAGGGCCCGC
>NC_041385.1:572580701-572591548 GCF_002162155.2 Triticum dicoccoides | reverse complement strand
CGCCTGTACGGGGCACTGTAGCCATGCCCATCCCGGGATTTGGGGGCGAGAGGCTTCACTGTGGCCATGCTCTATCTTGTACTCTTGATGGGCTCCCAGATGCTCTGAGGCCGTGAGGTGGCCGCCTGCCTGATACCGCCCTCTCTAGAGGCTAGCGGGCTAGAGCCGGACGCTCGTAGCGCCATTGGTTGGTTGTTGGCCGCCCTCTGGTAGCCGGCCGTCGAGCTAGCCGGCCCCCAAAGGGCGTAGCTTTAGCTTGGGGCCCAGCTAGGCGGAGCTGGCCCAAAGTCTTGATAAATCCTGGGACCTGGGTGAGGCTACCCATGGCCCATTACTCCGATAGTAGTCCCTGAAGCCGGTGAGGCGTTGCGGTCGAGGGGCCGCGAAGTCTCAGCGGCTTCCCCCCTCACCGAGCTCCGGGAGAGCGTTGATCCGCCTCTCGGTTGGCCGGCTACCGAGGCCGGCTTCGTCCAGGCGGGGCCGTTGGTCAATTTTGAACTCCTCGGCGGGAAGGCAGGTGGCATGCCTGCTAAGCTTCCCGGGCCGCCACCCACCCCACACGCGCCAGCCCGGCCAGCCTGCCACCCCACGCCCCTGATGGGACATGACAGTGGGCCGGGCCTGCCACCACCGCGCCTCGGCACCCGGGCTGATCTGCTGTGCCGAGGGGGGCGGTTGTGATTCCCACGACTGCTCGGGGCATGGTGAATGCGCGCGGTAAATGGGGGGCATGGGGTCATGGGTGCAGTTAATCCCACGACCCACGCCCCGTTCCCTCGGCTTCATAACCCGAGGGCTATAAGTAGGGGGGAGGGAGGGGTGCGGCAAAGCTTGCGCGCCCCATCCCACTCTTTCTTCCTCCTCTGCTTTCTCCTCCATAGCTGCTGCTGCTGCTTCGTGCTGTCGCGGAGCTGCCGCCGTCGTTCGTCGCCGATGCACCCCACCTCCTCACGCAGCTCGCCTGAAGCCATGGCGTGCGAGAAGGGCGACGATTGGGAGGGGTCGACTATGATCGAGGCTCACATTTCCTTCCTCCGCGACACGCGCTGGATGCCCAACGCGGCATTCGTCAAGGCGCGGGTGCCGCCGGAAGAGGAGATCTCGCCGACGCCGAGGGGGAACGAGCGGGTTGTGTTCCGCTCGCACTTCCTCCGCGGCTTCGGCCTTCCGATTAGCGGTTTCCTCCGCTCCTTCCTCGACTTCAACAACCTCCAGCCTCATCATCTCACGCCCAATGCCGTGACCCTACTCTCCGCCTTCATCACGGCGTGCGAGGGCTACATCGACGTCCTCCCCACATTCGAGCTGTGGGGAGCGTTCTTCTACGGGAAGCTCGGTACCTCCGCCAAGGACAAGGCGGCCGAGTGTGGCGGCTTCGTCGCCGTGCGCCGGCCGGCGAAGCGGAACGCCTTCCCCGTCATCAAGCTGGCGTAGTCTGTGAAGATGTGGCAGCAGTCCTACTTCTACATCGAGAACGTAGATCCGGCTGCCGACTTCCTCAATCTGCCGGCCTACGAGGCCGGCCCTCCCACCGGGCTTCGGCCTAACTGGGGCTATAAGCCGAAGCCGGTGTCGCCAGACGCAGCGGCCGCCATCGGCCGACTCCGGGTGCTCCAGGAGTCGGAGGACCTCTTGGTCTCCGACCTCCTGATTGCATTCATCGAGCGCCAGGTTCTGCTCCAGAGCCGTCCTCATCCAATCTTCCGGATGGGCGGGCACCACGCCCCAGCCGGCTGTGCACGAAGCAGATGCCGACTGCTGAGGTTGCATGAATGGTGAATGAGATATCCGACCTCAAGGTGTCGGAGGCGGAGTGGCGGTATGGGAAGCGGCCGTACTCGGGCAATGATCCGCCGCCTGCCGTAAGTTTCTTCATCTCATCTTTCTGATCTGTTTATCCAGTCTTGTTCTTGTCATGATGCGACTCCCTTCTGGAGTGTAGATCTATATGTCCGAGGCGCTGGCCGCCCTCTTGGGGCCAGGTGGCGACTACTGGTCGGACAGGGCAGTGAGCGACTTGGACGACCCTGACCTGGGGGCGGCCGCCCTGGCAGACGATGCAACAGGCGACAGCGGCGGAGCAGGCGGCTCCGAAGAGGGCGGCGGTGTGGGGACTTGGCCTGACGACAACGACGATGAAGACGAGCCGCGCCCCGCCTGGAGCACTGCCAACACCGGCACAGGCCCCTCTACTGGGCTGCCCGGCCGCCTCTATTGGGCTGCCCGGCCGTGGTGGCAAGCGCAAGTGAAAGCAGGGCGCTGCCCTTTTTGGCAGCGCACCAAAGAAGCCCTAGAACCCGGCCGCGGCGACCAGGCGGCAGGAAGCCGCGGCCAAGGCGGCCAAGTACCAGAGGCAGCCGAAGGTGTCGGTTATGGTGTCGGCGTAAGTGTTCTTCCCATGCCTTCTGCTTTTTTGCCGATCAGCCTGAAAAAGCTTTCTGACTTGTCTTCTTATCCCAGGGCCCCGCTAACTCTCGAGAGGTCGGGAGCCGCCTCGGTCATCAGACCGTCAGCGACTTCCTCCACCAGCCGGCGGGTTGATCCAGTTGCTGACCTCTGGGAGGCAACGAAACGGAACGCGCGGGAGGCGCTGGAGGAAGAGGCCGACCGCCTGGCGAAGGCGGAGGCGGACAAGGCAGCAGTGTCCGCGGCAAGGAGGTTAGCGCAGGCGGAGGCCGAAGCTGCGGAGAGGGAGCGGCTCGCGGAGGCTGCACGCCATCAAGAGCCGCTGCTCGTGACACCTCTGAACACCGCACCGCCTCCACCGGAGGTTGAGGCAACGTTCGGAGGAGCCGGCGACGAGCAGCTGGTCATGGAGAGGGAGGGCGGCGACGTGGCCATGCCAGACGTCATCGTGCCACCACCGCCGCCACCTATGAGCGAGATGCGGACCGAGCAACCGGCCGGGCCACCGGTGCCACCAGCTGGGGACATGGTGGTGATGGACCTTACTCCTGAGGTCCGCACACCCGTACGCCGTCGCCTTGAGAAGGCAGCTTCAGCATCGCGGCCGCTGGAAGCCGACGCCGCGAGCTCGTCTATCCCCGACACCGAAGCAACCGGCACCACGCCAGCCGGCTGGATACGTGGGGGTGGGACGGGCGCCCTGAACCAGGCGTCCCTCGACGGCCAAGCCAAACTCTGGGCCGAAGCCGAAGCCCTCAAGCGCTGCAACGAGGCTTTCCTGGACTTGCGGGCCGCCATCCGCGTAAGTTATTTTTGGCTTTCTTCTTTGGTTAATCTTCTTGCTTCTCTCGTGCGGGCGCGCAAGCGCACCCACTATGTGTAGTCCCCAAGTTCCGGGCCGGCTGCTGAGCAGGCGGGTCGGAACTTTATCTTGCAAGTGTCGGATGCTGACTTCGTCTGGTGTCCCTTCTGCAGGACTACCATAATCTTCGCGCAGTTGCCTACAACTCCAGGGTCTAGGAGCTGGAGACGCAGACCTCCCATCTGTCCGAGAGCCAGAGTAAGCTTCTTCTTTCTTCTTGTTTCGCGGGGGCGCGCTGGCGCACCCGCAGGCTGTAGTCCCCGAGGTTCGGGCCGACTGCTGAGCAGTCGGGCTGAATGTCCTTAGTGGCCCTTTCTTGGTTGACTGCTTATTCTCTGCGGGGGTGCGATGGCGCACCCGTGGGCTGTAGTCCCCGAGGTTTCGGGCTGAGTGCTGAGCAGTCGGGCCGGACCTCCTGGCAATTGTATCCCTCTTTATCTTTTTGACTGATGCTATTTCTTCTTTTCCTCTTTTCAGAGGCCAATGCTGCCTTGCAGCAGCAACTAGGTGAAGCCAACACCGCCCTGCGGGGCAAGGAGGTGGAGTGCAACAAGCTGGCCGAGGAGCGAGACCGGCTGGTCGCCCAGCTTGCCGAGCAGACGGAGGCCCTCAAGGCGGCCCAGCAGGAGGCGAAGACGAAGGAGACCGACCTCCTCGGCGAGTTTGAGGTCGAGCCCTCCACCTGGGCCGACAAGGAAGCCCAGATGACAGCCTGCTTCAGCAGCATTGAGGACTTGGTCGACGGTAAGCTTTATTCTTCTTATTTCTTTGTCTGAGCTGACTGCTACTTTCTGACTTTGTTTTTCTTGCCTTCTGCTCGAGTAGATTTCTTCCCGTGTCACTCTGTTGCCGCGATCCAGATGATCGAAGCCCAGCGCAAGGAGCGAAGGGTGGAAGGCGCACAGATCACCGCTCATGCCCACCGGACTCTTGGCGAACAAATCCTCAGCATCCAGGCCCGCCTTCGGCTTGCCCATCGAATGTTGTGCCGTCTCCAGCACATCGGGGCTCAGGCGATCTCCACCCTCTGGCTAGGTTTGCCGGCTCCATGCACCCCAAGTCTGACTACCGACTGGCTGGAGGTGGCGGCCGGCCGCCTAGAAGCGTGGAAGGGCTCCGCAGCCTAGGCAGGAGCGCGCCGGGCCTTAAAGTTCGCCAAGGTGTGGTATCCTAAGCTGGACTTAGCCCAGTTGGCCACATTCCGGCTGGAAGCGCAGGAGGAGCTGGCAGCGGTGGAGGCCGAGCTTGTCAACAGGGCGGCAGCGATCGCCGACTTCACCGACACCAGCATCTTCGTTCCGGAGGTGGTCGAGGAAGGCGGCAAAGCTCCGCAAGAGTGGCTCGGGCTGAACCCGGAGGACAGCGAAGACTCGGCCGAAGTCATCGACTCCAACGATGAAGGAGAGGAGGGGGAGGAGGAGGAGGATGAGGAGGAGGAGGAGGAAGAGGACAACGACATTGACATGCCGGAGGCTGGTGCGGATGATCAGCCCCACCCCGACCGGGCCTCAAGCAACGACCCACGCCCCAAAGCACCGGCTGTTGCTGGAGGCGGCTAGGTGGTGACCGATCAGCCGCCCGTGCCTCCGACAGACACCACCGACTCTGTCATCCAGCCTTCCACCACCCCGACTGGTATTGCTGACTCCAGCGCCCAGCTAGAGCTGCTTGTCGCGCCAATCAGAACAGCTGACTCCATCATCCAGCCGGATCCGCCTGCTGCACCAACTGGCACCATCGACATCAGCGCCCAGCCGGAGCCGTCTGCTGCGCCAACCGGCACTGCCGACCCCAATGCCCAGCCGGAATCCTCCGCTGCTCCTTAGGGATTTTACCTTTTTTCCTTTTCCTGCTTGCTAGTCTGAACACTTTTTTAAATTCGCACAATTCCACCCGTGGGCTATATATCAAAACTTTGTTGAATGTCGGCCGATGGGCCTTTATCCATGTAAATATTCTATTGCAACTTTATGCTTTGCTTTGCCGACTTCTATCTTTCCTTACCGTTTACTCCTCGGTTTTTTCCTTTGCCGCCCTCCCTTGGCTATCCTCTTGCTAGCCAAGCAGCCGCTCTGCGGACTGCGGCTGGGTTGAGTCTTAGTCATTTGGAGGAGGGCTAGTACTTAGCCATTCGGAGTGTTGGCAATAAAAGTAGGAGCCGGCCGGCCGGCTGCTCAGCAGCCTGACGAGAAAGGTGAGATGCCGGCCTCGGCTATATGCGTTTTGTCCTTAGTCGTTTTTCATATGGGCACCGTTTTGCGACCCCTGCCCGTCGTGCAATCGCTCTGTGAGCTGCGACTTCTAGCAAAGGAAGTGTCTGGTGCCGACTGTAGGAGGCGGCATATAGCAAAAGGCGGCGAGCCTCCGGGCCGACTGGTCGAACCCGGTGGCAGGCTGAAAAAAACTATACATACTCATGGCATAATACTTATCACATAGATAAAAGAGGGTAGTCCCCGAGTTCTTCTCGGGGGACCCGGAGTCTTTATACATAATACAAAAGGTTGCGTGATACATACTACTCTCAACTATAAAACCTTCGGAGGAGGTTTGCGTTCCATGGCCTCTCCGTCTCTTTGCCTGAATCATCTCTCTTGCATGCTCTGGGCTTCTGAGCGTCGATCAGATAGTAGGAATCTTTTCCCAGCACCTTGCTGATGATGAAAGGGCCTTCCCAAGGTGCCGAGAGCTTGTGCTGGCCGGCTGTTCGCTGGATCAGCCGGAGCACAAGGTCTCCCTCTTGGAAGGATCTTGGCCTCACCTTGCGGTTATAGTACCGGCGGAGACTTTGCTGGTTGATGGTGGACCGGCTGAGTGCCAGCAGCCGGCCCTCCTCCAGCAGGTCGACGCTGTCTTCTCGCGCCTCCTTGGTGTCCGCCTCGCTGTACATGGTGACTCGCGGGGAGTCGAACTCTATGTCCGTCGATATGACGGCTTCGGCATCGTAGACGAGGAAGAAGGGCATGAAGTTGGTCGACTTGTTCGGAGTTGTGCGCACGCTCCAGAGGATGGCCGACAGCTCATTGAGCCAGCAGCCGGCCGAACAGTCGGGGCTTCAGGCCGGACAAGATGAGGCTGTTTGCTCGCTCAACCTAGCCGTTTGACTGCGGGTGGGCAACGGACGCTAAGTCCAGTCGAATGCCCTGAGTCACGCAGAAACGAGCCAAGGCTCCTTTTGCAAAGTTTGTGCCGTTGTCGGTGATGATGCTATGTGGTATGCCGTACTGAGTGGTGATGTCGGTGATGAAAGTCACGGCAGTCGGCCCATTAAGTTTCTTGATTGGCTTTGCCTCTATCCACTTGGTGAACTTGTCCACAGCGACAAGCAGATGAGTCATGCTGCCACGGGATGTCTTGAATGGCCCCACCATATCCAAACCCCAAACCGCAAAGGGCCAAGCTATGGGAATAGTCTTGAGTGCAGAAGCTGGCAAATGAGGCTTGGAGCGGAATCTTTGACACCCTTGGCACTTCTGGACCAACTCTTTGGCCTCTTCGAGAGAAGTCGGCCAGAAGAAACCATGGCGAAAGGCTTTGGCAACAAGTGCTCTGGAGGCCGCGTGGTGGCCACATTCACCCTAGTGAATATCTCTGAGGATTGCTTGGCCTTTCTTCGGCTCTACGCAGCGGTGGTACACGCCTGTGACACTGCGCCATACCAGCTCTCTATTGATGATGGTGTATGCTGTTGCTCGCCGTTGCACCTGCCTGGCTGAGATCTCAGCAGTCGGCAGTTCTTTGTTCACCAGAAATTTGAGGATTGGCTGAGCCCAGGATGGTGATGCTATTTCTTCTACTGCCACAACTGCAACTTGTATGAGGGTGGTTGGGCCGGGAGGTGGCGAGTTGGCAACTGCTTCCGCCTGCTGAGTTGACGAAGTCCCCGGGCCGACTACTGAAGTCCCCGGGCCGGGTTCTGGAGACCCCGAGCTGGGTTCAACTGCAGCAGTCCCCGGGGCGGCTGCCAACGTCCCTATGCCGGCTTCTGGGACCCTCAAGCCGGATCCGACTGCTTCGGGAGGGGCCGGCACAAAGATGGAATCTGATTCTGGGGACGGCTTGAGAAGGCGGTGTAGGGCGACGCCGGCTGGTATTGCTTGCCGGGTGGAGCCAATCCGTGCCAAGGCATCTGCTTGTTCATTGTTATTTCTTGGCACATGGAGAAACTCACACCCGTCGAAGTATCCACTGAGTTGCTGCACGAGGAAGTCGTAGCTTGCCATATTTGCATCCTTGGCATCCCAGTCGCCTGACGATTGCTGGACCACCAAGTCAGAGTCACCATAGCACAAGATCCAGCGAATGCCGAGTTCCTTGGCAAGTCAGAGTCCATGTATGAGTGCCTCATATTCTGCTATGTTGTTGGAGACGGCAAAAAGGACTTGCAACACGTATTTGAGCTTGTCGCCCTTGGGAGAGGTGAGGACGACGCCGGCTCCCAGATCGGTGTGCATCTTTGAAACATCAAAGTGCATCCGCCAATGGGTGGAGTCTGGTGCTGGCGGCAAGTACTGGGTCTCGGCCCAGTCGACGAGGAAGTCGGCCAACACTTGTGACTTGATGGCGGTGCGGGGCTGGTAGTAGATGGTGTAGGGGGCCAGATCAATGGCCCACTTGGCAACTCGGCCAGAAGCATCCCGGCTCCCAATGATCTCAGCAAGCGGGGCCGTGCAGATGACGGTTATTGGGTGCTCTTGAAAGTAAGGCTTCAGCTTCTTGGCAGCAAAGTGCACACCATAGCACATCTTCTGATAATGTGGGTAGTTTTGCTTGGAGGCGGATAGTACTTCGCTCAAGTAATACACCGGTCTCTAGACCGGCAAGGCTCTGCCCTCCTCCTTGCGTTCTACCATAATGACTATGCTGACAACCCGGCTGGTGGCTGCAATGTAGAGGAGCATGGGTTCCTTCTCAATCGGAGCCGCCAGGATAGGCGGGGTTGCCAGCATCTTCTTGAGTTGGAGAAAAGCTTCATCCGCCTTGTCGTTCCACTCGAAAAAGGTGGTCTTTTTCATGAGCTGGTACAGGGGAAGGGCATTCTCGCCCAACTGGCTGATGAAACGGCTAATTGATGCCAAGTAGCTGGTGAATTTCTGCATGTCCAGCAGTCGGGTGGGCACCTTCATCTACTCAATGGCCTTGATCTTCACAGGGTTGCACTCTATGCCGCACTCCGAGACCAGGAAGCCAAGAAGCTGGCCGGCTGGCACTCCGAAAACGCACTTCTCCGGGTTGAGCTTGATCTGGAATCGGAACAGGTTCTCAAAGGTTTCCTTGAGATCTTCTAGCAGCGTGCCTTGCTTCTCCATCTTCACCACCACATCATCCACATAAACATGAGCATTTCTGCCGAGTTGCTTGAGGAGGCACTTCTGCACGCAACACTGAAACGTGGCGCCAGCATTTTGTAAGTCGAACATCATGGTCAGGTAGCAGAAGGCTCCGAATGGCGTGATGAAGGCGGTCTTCAGCCTGTCGGCAGGGTTCATCTTTATCTGGTGGTACCCTCAGTATGCATCCAAGAAACTCAACAGCTCGCATCCGGCTGTGGAGTCTATCACTTGATCAATCCTTGGCAGAGCAAAGGGATCTTTGGGGCAGGCTTTGTTGAGGCTGGTATAGTCAATGCACATGCGCCACTACTTATTCTTCTTCATCACTAAGACTGGGTTGGCCAGCCACTCTAGAAAGAAGACTTCCATGATGAATCCGACTGTTAGAAGCCGGGCTATTTCTTCTTCGACAACTCTTCTCTTCTCTTTCGACAGGCGGCGCAAGGGCTTCCTGACCGGCTTGGCATCTGGTCGGACATGTAACTTGTGCTCGGCGAAATCCGTCGGAACACCCGACATGTGTTTGGGAGACCATGCGAAGATATCCCGATTCTCATGGAGGAAATCGACGAGCTCGCTTTCCTATTTGCTGTCAAGGTTTGCACTTATGATAGCGTGCCTCTCCGGGTGCTCGGGTCCGAGGGTATCTTCTTTGTTTCCTTGGCCGGCTTGAATGAGCCCTCAACCTCCAACTCCTTGGGGATGGGTGACATTTCCGGCTTCTTGCCTGCCAACGCCACCACCCGGTCAAGGAGCTGTTTCTCAGCTACAATCACGAGGGACTCGGCCAGCCGGCTACTGTCTGTGGCGCAAGCGACCGACTTCTTGTAGTCTTCGACTATGGTTAGGATCCCCTTGGCACTCGGCATCTTCATCTTGAGGTAGGCATAGTGGGGGACTACCATGAACTTGGCCAGAGCTGGTCGGCTAAGCAATGCATGATAGGGGCTTTCAAGGTCCACCACTTCAAACCACACTGGCTCACGGCAAAAATGACTCCTGTCTCCGAAGAGAGCATCAATTTGGACTTTGTCGATTGGTGAGCAGGAAAGACCAGGGACTATGCCATGGAATACAGTCCGACTGGGGATGAGCTGCTTCTGCTTGATTCCCAACTTCTCCATCGTGTCACGGCATAGGATATTGATGCTGCTGCCGCCATCTATCAGAACTCTGGAGAAACGTGCCGCCCACCTCTCCGTTGCAAAGGTAGCATCTAGGACCAGGGCATATGAACCTGGGGAAGGCATCACCTCCGGGTGGTCGGCCCTGCTCCAACTGATAGGCTTCTCGGACCAATGCATGAATTCTGGAGTACTTGAGGCCACTGCTTGCACTTCTTGTTGTTGCTGCCGTCTGCTGCGTCTATCATCGGCCACACTGATGAACACAACATAAGCTCCGTGCTCTTCTGGATACTTGTCTTGTATGGCGCCGACTGGTCGGGCCGCCTCCTGCTGGGGCTGAGGAGGCGGCGGGCCGGCAGGCGGAGGAGGTAGGAGGCCATCTCCCTTAGCAATCCTGGTGAGCCAATGACATTTTCGGGTGGTGTGGTTGGACGGCTTCGCGCCGCTATGGAACTTGCAGGGTGCATCAAGAGTCTGCTCATAGGAGAAGGCAGGCAACCAATTGGACTTGCCGCCCTTCTGCCGCTTGGGTATCGGCTGCCCTTCCGGCTGCTGATCCTCGATTGTCGCCACTTGCCGGCTCGTGGAAGCCGGCTGGGTGGGCTTCCGCTTGTTGTCACTTGGTTGTTGTCGCCGACTGGTGTCACTAGCCAGAGTCCGAGGGGCCTAAGGTACCACCTTGCCGGATGCATCAACTAGGATTTCTGCCTTCATGGAGGAGTTGGCCGTGGCGGGCTTGTCGGCGATGATCAGCAGCTCGTCGATCGTCGCAGGCTCATCGCAGAGGAGTCGATGCTTGATGAGGGTGCCCTGTCGGCACTGGACGGTGAAGTACTCGATCACCTACACCTCGTGCATGCCTTCGCAGGAGTTTCGCAGCTCGGCCCAGCGCGTGAGGTAGTCGCGAGTCGACTCTGTGGGCCCTTGGACGCACAAGGAGAGCTATTGGGGCTTGGGAGGCCGCTTGTAGGTGCTGGTGAAGTGGCGGATGAAGGCCTCGGTGAAATCAACCCAGTTGTTGATGCTGCGGTGCTTCAGGCTGTTGAGCCACGTTCGGGCAGTGCCCTGAAGCATGAGTGGAACGTACTTCACGGCAACACTGTAGGACCTTGAAGTATG
>NC_041385.1:572576543-572580257 GCF_002162155.2 Triticum dicoccoides | reverse complement strand
GGGGGGGGGTGATTAGACTACTTGACCAATTAAAAACTTAACCTTTTCCCAATTTTAGAGCTTGCAGATTTTAGCAATCTTTGGAGAAGTCAAGCAATCATCACACAATTCAAGCAAGCATGCAAAGAGTATATGAGCAGCGGAAATTAAAGCATGCAACTTGCAAGAAAGTAAAGGGAAGGGTTTGGAGGATTCAAACGCAATTGGAGACATGGATGTTTTTGGCGTGGTTCCGATAGGTGGTGCTATCGTACATCCACGTTGATGGAGACTTCAACCCACGAAGGGTAACGGTTGCGCGAGTCCACGGAGGGCTCCACCCATGAAGGGTCCATGAAGAAGCAACCTTGTCTATCCCACCATGGCCGTCACCCACGAAGGACTTGCCTCACTAGCGGTAGATCTTCACAAAGTAGGCGATCTCCTTGCCCTTACAAACTCCTTGGTTCAACTCCACAATCTTGTCGAAGGCTCCCAAGTGACACCTAGCCAATCTAGGAGACACCACTCTCCAAGAAGTAACAAATGGTGCGTTGATGATGAACTCCTTGCTCTTGTGCTTCAAATGATAGTCTCCCCAACACTCAACTCTCTCTCATAGGATTTGGATCTGGTGGAAATAAGATTTGAGTGGAAAGCAACTTGGGGAAGGCTAGAGATCAAGATTCATATGGTAGGAATGGAATATCTTGGCCTCAACACATGAGTAGGTGGTTCTCTCTCAGAAATGGTAAGTTGGAAGTGTAGGTTTGTTTTGATGGCTCTCTCCACGAATGAAGAGGAGGTGGAGGGGTATATATAGCCTCCACACAAAATCTAACAGTTACACACAATTTACCAAACTCGGTGGGACCGAATCAACAAACTCGGTCGGACCGATTTAGTAAACCTAGTGACCGTTAGGATTTTCGGTGGGACCGACATGCAACTCGGTAGGACCGATATGGTTAGGGTTAGGGCATAACGTAATCTTGGTAAGACCGATTACACAAACTCGGTGAGACCAAATTTAGTAATAAGCTTTCCAGAGAGTTGGTCAGGTAAACTCGGTGGGACCGATTCGCTCATTTCAGTGAGACCGAAATGTTACGAAAGGGAAATAGGGAGTTTACATTGCAATCTCGGTGGGACCGATCACTCACTTCGGTTAGACCGAAACGTTACGAAGGGAAACAAAGAGATTACAATCCCATCTCGGTGAGACCGAGATCCCTATCGGTAAAACCGATTTGCCTAGGGTTTGTGGCAGTGGCTATGACATTTGAACTCGGTGGCGCTGGATAGAAAGAATCGGTGTGACTGATTTTGACTTTGGGTTTAGGTCATATGTGGATGTGAGAAATTAGTTGAGGGTATTTGGAGCATATCACTAAGCACTTGAAGCAAGAGGCTCATTAAACAACACCTCATCCCTCCTTGATAGCATTGGCTTTTCCTATAGAATCAATGTGATCTTGGATCACTAAAATGTAAAATGAAGAGTCTTGAGCTTTTGAGCTTGAGCCATTCCTTTGTCCTTGATATTTTGAGGGATCCACTTTCATCATCCATGCCATGCCATTCATTGAGATTTTCTTAAATAATAGTCTTGGAATAGCATTAGCTCAATGAGCTATATGTTGTTATGAATTACCAAAACCACCCAGGGATAGTTGCACTTTCAAACACGCTTGTTGCCGTTTGCTATGCTGACGGCTGTCGAGTAGTCGACCAGCCAGTCCTCCGGCTTCACGGAGCCGCTGTACTTGGGCGTATCTCGCGGGAGGATGAACCCTTTGGGAAAGGGCTCATCCCGGATTCATGGGCCGAAACAGGGCGGGCCCAGTGCGTCTTCTTCTTATAGCGCCAGGGATCAGTTGAGGTGGTCAATCCGATGGCGAGCGTCGTTCTCTCCGACTCCCTCTCGGCGGCCAAGGCGTTCGCCGAGTGTCAGGTGCGTGACAGGCGGCGGAGTGGGATGCCTCATTCCACGAGGCGAGGGAGGAGGCGGATCACCTTGCCGCTCCACCGCTCGAGGGCGGCCGTCTGCGTCTCGCTCGATGGAAAGGCGCGTCCGGCTGCGGCTGGCAGTCCGCTCGTCGCCCCTTCTTCTGCGGGCGCCGCCAGTCAGCGTCCGGGATGTCGCGCCGTGATCCTGTCAGTGGGGCGGATCCTCGTTCCACTGCGCGGGCACCTCAGCGCGGCAGCCGCGTCTAGGAGCTGCTGGACTCGCTCCGTCATGTGGCGACGCTCGTCGCCGTCGTATTTGTCCAGCTCATCCGTCACCTCCTGGGCGTCCCGGATGTTCTCAACAGGCGTGGCGTAGACGGGGCGTTCTGCCCCGAACATGCTGGCGACGGTTATGCCACGCCGCCGGACCGTGCCGAGGTGGCTAGGCCTCTCAAGGGCCGGCGTGC
This sequence comes from Triticum dicoccoides, assembly GCF_002162155.2. NCBI lineage: Eukaryota > Viridiplantae > Streptophyta > Magnoliopsida > Poales > Poaceae > Triticum > Triticum dicoccoides. The sequence continues at coordinate 572,577,861 of NC_041385.1, read as the reverse complement.
TGCCAACGGTCCGATCCATCTCGCGCCGGTAGGCGTCCGAGAGGCGTCACACGCTGGCCAGTCGGCCAGCGCTCTCGAGAAGCTGGACGCGGCATGCTTCCAGAACCTCAGCATCTGCGCCTTCTGGGATAGGCGCCGATAGGTCTCGCAGAGCCGCGTCGAGTGGGTCTTGAGCATGTCCGTCCGAGTGCTCGCCGCTGTGAATGACGAGCACCTCCGTGACGGTGCTCCCACCGCTGTGCTCGTGAGGAGGCAGCTCATCGTAGACCAGCACGTTGGTGGGAAACGCGTCTATCGACGCCGTGTCGGAGTCGACGATCATCGGGTCGGTGGAGCCATTGGACTCCAAGTCCACAGCAGGCTCGCTGGTGATGTTGAGCTGGTCGAGGAGGCTGACGAGGCGGCTCACGGGGCAGTCGGTGCCCGCGTCGGAGTACGGCTCGTCGGAGAGGTGGATCTCACCAACAAGGTCAGCGAGGCAGCTTGCCGCACAGGCGATCTCCGCGCCGTTCATCACGTCGAGGCTGACGCCGTTGGGCGTGCTGGGCTGGCTTCGGTCACCAGGAAGGAACAAAGTTCCTGTCTAGAGCAGATCCCATGGTGGGCGCCAAATGTCGGGGGTTGGGTGCGACATATGCTACAGTCCTGGTGGGAGCGAGTAGAACGTCGCCGGTGCCTGGAAGCGGGATAAGGCGTAGACACGTACGCCAGCAAACTTTACCCAGGTTGGGGGCTCTTAGTGGAGATAATACCCCTACTCCTACTCTACGGGGTCTCCGCATGATCACTAAGGCACTAGTGATACAAGGTGCTCCTTGAGCTGTGTCTAGAGGTAGGAGAAGGCATGGCTAGCTCTCTCCTGCTCTATGGAAATGACTAGTTCTATCGAGGGCCCAACCCTTTGCATGGGTGGCCTGGGGGGCTTGTATAGGCCTGCCCCCCAGGGGTACAATGGTAATCGGGCCGGCTGCTGGGGCCCGTCTGTCAGCGTCTCCAGCCTCCAGCTTCTCCACCGACTACTGGGGCCCGCCGCCTAGTGGGCCCCACCGACTGGTTGGTGGCTGCTTACTGTAGCTGTGCCGTCTATGACGAGGGCTTGGTCATCTTATCATGGCTACAGTCCCGCCGCCTGGCGGGAGGTTACTGTAGCCACACTGGTCTCATCAGGTTAATGGCATGCATGCCTCGGGGCGAGGGACGGCCGCCTGCTGGAGGCCGGCCTCCCCCAAGCCCGACTGGCTGGGCATCCGCCGTCTTCTGCGATGTCACTGCCTGATAGGGCCCGCGGCTGGCAGGCCGTACCGACAGGCCGTCGTGG
>NC_041385.1:572569503-572576217 GCF_002162155.2 Triticum dicoccoides | reverse complement strand
GCCACACCGTGCGGAGATCTCCGCCTGTAAGGGGCACTGTAGCCATGCCCATCCCGGGATTCGGGGGCGAGAGGCTTCACTGTAGCCACGCTCTATCTTGTACTCTTGATGGGGCCCCAGATGCTCTGAGGCCGCGAGGTGGCCGCCTTCCTGATGCCGCCCTCTCTAGAGGCCGGCGGGCTGGAGCTGGCTGCTCGTAGCGCCGTTGGCTGGTGGATGGCCGCCCTCTGGTAGCCGGCCGTCGAGCTAGCCGCCCCCCAGAGGGCGGAGCTTCAGCTTGGGGCCCAGCTAGGCGGAGCTGGCCCAAAGTCTTGATAAATCCTGGGACCTGGGTGAGGCTACCCATGGCCCATTACTCCGACACTTAGTGAAATCTTCTACTTCAAAGGGAGACCTGTATTATTTCAAGCTTGGGCAGTCGGTGGCTAATTCTTCCGGATCATGTTCTGCTTGCCATGCCTTTGCCCGGCTCAGCGCGGTGATGGCACCGGCTCTGGCAGCTGATCGCTTCAGTTCTTCAACTCTTTGCGACGGCACAGACAGTTTCTCCAACACTTCCTTGATGAGGGAAGGTGGTTGCTTCTTATGTGAGACGGTATAAATAGCCCGTTGTGCATTGGTGTACAATTGCTCCACAAGGGTATATGCAACTTTAAGCTTTACGCGCATGTCTTGACCTAGCTTGGAACTTCTGGAGCCTGCATCAACAAAGATATTGATAAGCCGGCTAATGATCGTTATACATTGGTGGTGAACGTTTGAAGTACAACATTACTTACCAAAGATGGCGGATGTCATGCTATTAGTCTGATGCCTTAAGCCGGATAACTCGTCAGTCACCGGCTTAACAGCAACCTCAACATCTTCATCTCTTTTCAATAGAGCCGCCTTCTCTGTATCCCAGCTGGTTCTCTCGGTGTTGAAGTCGCTTTTCAGCTTTTCAGTCTCTTCTAAGGCAGTTTTCAGCGCTGACTTGGCCTTTGTGGTATCTGGTTGTTGGGACTTGATGTTCTGTCGCAGATCAGTGACTTGGGATTCCTTCATACTTAATTCAGCCTGCAAAATACAAAAGACAGGCAGCATAATGATCACCTTATTTGAAGTCCCAAGCACAATACAAGTATTTTACTTGGCACTTGGGGGCTAATGATGTTGCTCTTTTTCAAGACAATATTTTAATGACCCAGTTAGTTTCTTCAACTACAATCGGTCCATTGGGGCTACATATGTGGATTTGATCATAAATATAGTGATAAGTCCCAGCTTAGCTATGTAGCTTAAGCCGGCCCTTGGGGGCTACATATGTGGATTTTAGCACTACAATTTGAAGTCCCAGCTTAACCTTCCAGTTTAAGCCGGCCCTTGGGGTATTCCTGTTTTGATTCAGCAGTTACAAATTTCTATGTCATAGCTACAAGATCAAAGAGGCTATCTAAGTCTACAACATATTCAATTCTTTCATGTTCAGTAGACTTGGCGGCTGACAGTTAAATATATGAGAAGAGTTTTTTCTGTGTTTACATCAAAGCGCTCATTCATTAGATTGACTAAGCCGGCTTCGAAGTCACGGCTAGTATGAAGGCGGTTTAGATAACCCGCGTGAATCTCATGAGCGTTGAACTGAGCATAACTCTCCAAGTCCAGCTTCCACTTGCCCTTTTCAGCAGCTGAAAATTCTTCTTTGGCACTGTGTTTTGCGAAGACTGTGGGGTGATACGTCCATATTGCATCATGCCTTGATATTGATATTTATTGCATTATGGGTTATTATTACACATTATGTCACAATACTTATGCCTTTTCTCTCTTATTTTACAAGGTTTACATGAAGAGGGAGAATGCCGGCAGCTGGAATTCTAGGCTGGAAAAGGAGCAAATATTAGAGACCTATTCTGCACAACTCCAAAAGTCCTGAAACTTCACGGAGGCACGTTTTGGAATTAATAAAAAATACTGGCGAAAGAATCAACTAGAGGGGGCCCACACCCTGGCCACGAGGGTGGGTGCGCGCCCTACACCCTGGGCGCGCCCCCTGTCTCGTGGGGCCCCTGGCAGGCCTCCGGTGCCCATCTTTTGCTATATGAAGTCTTTCGCCCTGGAAAAAAATCAAAAGAAAGCTTTCGGGATGAAGCGCCACCGTCTCGAGGTGGAACCTTGGCGGAACCAATCTAGGGCTCCGGAGGAGCTGTTCTGCCGGGGAAACATCCCCCCCCCCGGGAGGGGGAAATCATCACCATCGTCATCACCATCGATCCTCTCATTGGGAGGGGGTCAATCTCCATCAACATCTTCACCATCACCATCTCCTCTCAAACCCTAGCTCATCTCTTGTATCCGATCTTTGTCTCAAAACCTCAGATTGGTACCCGTGGGTTGCTAGTAGTGTTGATTACTCCTTGTAGTTGATGCTAGTTGGTTTATTCGGTGGAAGATTATATGTTCAGATCCTTAATGCATATTAATACCCCTCTGATTATGAACAGGAATATGATTTGTGAGTAGTAACGTTTGTTCCCGAGGACATGGGAGAAGTCTTGCTATAAGTAGTCATGTGAATTTGGTATTCGTTCGATATTTTGAAGAGATGTATGTTGTCTCTCCTCTAGTGGTGTTATGTGAACATCGACTACATGACACTTCACCATTTTTTGGGCCTAGACGAAGGCATTGGGAACACTAGTAGGAAAACACCTATTAGTCCCGGTTCGTAAGGGCCTTCAGTCTCGGTTCATGAACTGGGACTAATGGGTCGTTACTAATACCTCCACCCATTAGTCCCGGTTCAAACATGAACCGGGACCAATGTGCCTCCACATGGCCTGTGCGCTGAGCCCAGTCAGGGGGGCCTTTGGTCCCGGTTGGTGGCACCAACCGGGACCAAAAGTCCATGTTTTTTAGAAAAGTGGCTGCTTTATGGGTTTTGGGGGTTATTTTTAGTGTGTTATTAGCTAGCTAATAGAGAGAAGTGTCCTCTCTTATATCTTCGTCCTTGGTTTACCAACGCTGCTGCTATATATGTTCATTTCACCCGCTGATATAATAACTCATGCATGCTCACATAATACATCATCATATATAATAACAAGTCCTACTAATCATGCATCATCGTACAACTTCTACTCGTTATTAATAATAAGTCATACGATCATCATCCTCATAGTCGTCGAACCCAACCCTACATAATTGTTCTTAGCACATGATCATCAGTATCAGGTAGGACCTAAACACCCTTAAGGTAAAATAGTATAAAACAATATAGACCCTGACTCTCCATTATGAAGAATGGCGATCATCCTGTCTCCAATTCTTGCCCTTCGCTGCTTTTTGCTTCCAAGAAGCTCCTTACGACTGTCCATACATTTTTCCATTCTTTGATTGTGATGTCTCCACTTCTTTTAGAAACCCGGTATGGACAGTTGAGATTCGTAGGAAGACCTGGTTGTATGTTCAAAACATGAAGGGTACCATGCATATACATCAGATGAGGCACACAATCATTCGGGATTATCTGTTGAAAAACATAGTAATAACTTCGTAGTTAGCAATGATGTACTAGTTTTAGAAGTGTGCAAAAAGATGCATGGATGTCGTAATAGTAAAAAATCTTAGCAGGGTATCTCCATGGTAGTTACCGTAGTTCAACACGTGCACTAGTGGCACGTATTGACCATAATGTTGAGGAGTTTGATTGTAGATATTGTAATTCTCAAGATCAGTACAAAATGCGACCAGATGATTTTTCTCCTGATAAGTTAATTCGGAGCCTTCGGTGTAGTAGGTTCTGTCTACCATCTTCCGCACATTCTTTGAAGAATGAAAATAAGCTGTCAATGGATATAAGTTGTCAACTATTTTGAAATAAACAATATAAATTACTTAATAACTATGTTAAGCTCACATGGGGGAAGAATTGGAGGTGTCCACAAGGACGCAAATCGAAGGTCTCTCTTGCTCGATTGTAGGATCACCAAGATCCATGGTGACAAGCATACCCTCATCAAAACCATACATCTTGCAAAGTGCTTCCCAATTTTTGCAACCAAAATGGGTTACACTCTAAGCATTGTACAACTTTACTTGAAAATCCACACCATGATGGGTACTTAGGATAATTTTTTTGGTTTCCATACTTTCATGGTCTTAAAAACCCATCCTCTCCAAGACATAGCGTCTTGCAAAGCATGGGATAAGCTAGTCGAATTGGAAAATATAAAAAATACACATTAAAATAGTTGAAGTCGTGCTTAATTACGAAAAAAACTATTGTCGTCGTTGCGTACCGTATGAACATCGAAGGTCTCCTCGAGCTTAATGTTGAAGCGCCGATCTTCGTCCAGCTCAATGAACCTGTCGCACATACCTCGGTCGTCGTGGCACCAGTCGCACTCCCTCGGGCGGTTTTTGTCATCCGGGTACGACATTTCCGGCCTATGTTCATAATTCAAATATTAAACTAGATCATTATTATTAATCACGGGCTAACTATCGGTGCTGTACGTAGCTCCTCCTTTCATTCCCGAGTGCATTATTACACCAAATTGTCTAGCACACGGGAATGAAGGAGAACTTATCCAATATGAGCATTCAATAAGCAAAACCAAATCATAAAATAAGCAAAACCAAATCATAAAATAAAGTAGTATTCAAATTAGCATGCATTCAATAATTATAAGCGAAAGTACATCATCTCTTGGTGTCTGTACATCGTCGAATATTATCACTAATATAGCATCACTAATACAACTAGAACCATAGCGCCCGACGGGTATCGTCGCGGGCGGTGGACACCCAAAGATAAGGAACCATCACAGGATCATAGCTCTAGTGAGATCCCTAAAGAACCTGCCAGGTATTGTCGAATCTGCCCTCCAATGCAACCATGTAGCGACGGACGTGCTCGTCCTCCTTGCTGACACGGTGACGTACCACCTCCGCGGTGTCCGGAAGCCTCAGCACCATCACTGGCCCACGCGACCGCCACCAAACAAGGATCGGGTCAACAATGGGCTGCCTCCTCACCAACCTACGTCCCCCGAAAGGTAGCACCTCCCAATACCAGGCCGGCGGAGCCCAGTCCCGAACATGGCCCTGATCAAGCAGGCTTCCACCACCGAGTCGACGACGACGAGGATGCGGGATAGGCATTGCCGACGTCGATGCGGGAACTACTTCTATATATAGTTAAATAAAGTAGTTTTATTAATTAAATCAACTATCTAGTTCAACTACTAAGCACTTACTATAAATAAATAAAGTAGTACTTACTAAAAACAAACTACTTCTATATATAGTAAAATAAATTAGTTTATTAAATCAACTAGCTAGTTGAACTATATATGAAGCACTTACTATAAATAAAATAAAATAGTACTTACTAAAAATAAACTAGTATTTTTCTAACTAATTATATTAAACACTTTCTCTTCTTATTTTTCCCTTTTTCTAAATACTATGAACAAAAAAATCATTAAAATTCTATGAAAAAAATTAATTACACAATCTAAATATCACCAAAAAAATCTATTAACAATAATATCACCAAACATGCATATATATTCAACAATAATATCACCAAAAAAATCTATTAACAAAAAAAATCTAACACAATATGAACAAATTAATTACACAATCTAAATTAACATACTATGAACTACATATCTAAATTACTACACATCTAATCTAACAAAAAAATCTAAAAAAATCTAACAAAAATAATAAAAAGTTGCTCAAGGCGACGGCGAAGTGCGGCGCGGGGCGGCGACGGCGATGTGGCGGCAGGGGACGGCGCGCGGTGTTAGGAGAGGAGGAGGAGAGATCGAAGTGGGGATGTGGTTCTGAAATTTTCCTAAGTGCTACTTATATAGGAAAGGCTTTGGTCTCGGTTTGTGGCACAAACCAGAACCAATCCCCACTTTAGTCGCGGTTGGTCACACCAACCGGGACCAAAGGCCTCTTTTCAGCAGCCCAAAGGGCGGGAAACAAAGACCTTTGGTCCCAGTTGGTGCCGCCAACCGGGACTAAAGATGGGCATTGGTCCCGATTTGAGCCACCAACCGGGACTAAAGGGAGGCATTGGTCCCAGTTGGCGCCACCAACCGGTACCAATGGACTCGTCTAATTACTTATTTATTTTCTACAGTTGTTTTTTAGTTGATTCTTTCTGCAGCTGTTTTTTTAGTCCCACCTCGCCAAGCGAGAGGCACTCGCAGCTGTTTATAAGCCCTGAGTGCAGAGACGATGAAGAAGAGGCTCAATGCTCACCTGCACGTTGGTTAGCTTCAAGCCTTGAGGAATAGGGTAGACTGCATGGAGCTATGTGCAGTGCAGTTGACACTATTCCGAAAGGCTTGAAGCAAATTAACGAGCATTGCGCCTCTTTTTTATTTTTAATGACTTTTTACAACTCATAGATAAATAGAAAAATATATATATAGCAGAAAAGAAAAAAAACTATATAAAAAACTACTCAGAAATAAATAGAAGAAAAAATAGTTGTGATTAACTTTACTAAAAAAATGAGCATAGATGCTTATTTTTAATGACTTATTACCACTCAGAAAAAAATAGAAAAAAAATAAATGTAGCAGAAAAGAAAAAAACTATATAAAAAACTACTCAGAAATAAATAAAAGAAAAAATAGTTTTGATTAACTTTACTAAAAAAATGAGCATAGATGCTTATTTTTAATGACTTATTACAGCTCAGAAATAAAT
>NC_041385.1:572465679-572568988 GCF_002162155.2 Triticum dicoccoides | reverse complement strand
TAGATGCTTATTTTTAATGACTTATTACAGCTCAAAAATAAATAGAAGAAAAAATAGTTGTGATTAACTTTACTAAAAAATGAGCATAGATGCTTATTTTTAATGACTTATTACAACTCAGAAATAAAAAGAAAATAAATAACTATAGCAGAAAAGAAAAAAAACTATATAAAAAACTACTCAGAAATAAATAGAAGAAAAAATAGTTGTGATTAACTTTACTAAAAAAATGATCATAGATGCGCTTATAGAGAAAATTCAACCTAAATTCATAATAAATTTCTACTAACTTTAGAGAAATTCAGTATGAATTTAGGTCAAATTCCCTGTATAAGGGCATCTATTTTCATTTTGAGAGGAGCTCAACAAGGCAGAGAGGGAGGGGCTTATAAACCGGTGTGAGCCCCCTTCGGTTGGCGAGGTGGGACTAAACTCTGGCCGCAACAAGGACCAACCCTTTAGTCCCGGTTGGTGGTATGAACCGGGACTAATGGGCGGCCTTTGGTCCCGGTTCATGCCTCCAACCGGGACCAATAGTGGTGGGCCAGGAGCGAGGACCATTGGTCCCGGTTCGTCCCACCAACCGGGACCAGAAGGTCCAGACGAATCGGGACCAATGGCCCACGTGGCCCGGCCGGCCCCCGGGGCTCACGAACCGGGTCCAATGCCCCCATTGGTCCCGGTTCTGGACTGAACAGAGACTAATGGGCTGGCCCTGCCTGGACCATTGCCCCCTTTTCTACTAGTGGAAGTAATAAGTAGATGATGGGTTGCTAGAGTGACAGAAGCTTAAACCCTAGTTTATGTGTTGCGTCGTAAGGGGTTGATTTGGATCCATATGTTTCATGCTATGGTTAGGTTTACCTTAATTCTTCTTTCATAGTTGCGGATGCTTGCGAGAGGTGTTAATCATAAGTGGGATGCTTGTCCAAGGAAGGGTAGTACCCAAGCACTGGTCCACCCACATATCAAATTATCAAAGTAACGAACACGAATCATATGAGCATGATGAAAACTAGCTTGACGATAATTCCCATGCGTCCTCGGGAGTGCTTTCCCTTATATTAGAGTTTGTCCAGGCTTGTCCTTTGCAACAAAAAGGGTTGGCCCACCTTGCTGCACCTTGTTTACTTTTTTTAATTGTCACCCATTATGAATTACCTTATCACAAAACTATCTGTTACCGATAATTTCAGTGCTTGCACAGAATGCCTTACTGAAAACTGCTTGTCATTTCCTTCTGCTCCTCATTGGGTTTGACACTCTTACTTATCAAAAGGACTACTGTAGATCCCCTATACTTGTGGGTCATCAAGACTCTTTTCTGGCGCCGTTGCCGGGGAGTGAAGCGCCTTTGGTAAGTGGAAATTGGCAAGGAAAAATTTATATAGTGTGCTGAAATTTACTGTCACTTGTTACCATGGAAAGCAATCTTTTGAGGGGCTTGTTCAGGGTATCTTCACCCTGACCAGTAGAGCAAAGAGTTTCTCCTCAACTTGCTTTATCTACTGAAAATGTTTACTTTCAAATTCCTTCGGGTATGATAGAGAAACTGCTAGCTAATCCCTTTAAAGGAGATGGAACATTGCATCCCGATTTGCACCTAATCTATGTGGATGAAGTTTGTGGATTATTTAAGCTTGCAGGTATGCCCGAGGATGTTATCAAGAAGAAGGTCTTCCCTTTATCTTTGAAGGGAGAGGCATTGACATGGTTTAGGCTATGTGATGATATGGGATCATGGAACTACAACCAATTGAAATTGGAATTTCATCAGAAGTTTTATGCTATGCATCAGGTTCATCATGATCGTAATTATATGTATAATTTTTGGCCACGCAAAGGAGAAAGTATCACTCAAGCTTGGGGGAGGCTTAAGTCAATTTTATATTCATGCCCCAATCATGAGCTCTCAAGAGAAATTATTATTCAAAACTTTTATGATCGGCTTTCTCTCAACAATCGCTCCATGCTCGATACTTCTTGTACTGGTTCTGTTATGATGAAGACTATTGAATTAAGATGGGATTTATTGGAAAGAATTTAACACAACTCTAAAGATTGGGATCTCGACGAAGGCAAGGAGTCGGGTATGACACCTAAGTTTGATTGTGTTAAATCTTTTATGAATACCGATGTTTTCCGTGAATTTAGCACTAAATATGGACTTGTCTCTGAGATAGTAGCTTCTTTCTGTGAATCATTTGCTACTCATGTCAATCTCCCTAAGGAGAAGTGGTTTAAATATCATCCTCCCATTGAAGTAAAAGTAGTTGAACCTATTAAAGTTGAAGAAAAGACTATCACTTATAATGTTGATCCTATTGTTCCTACCGCTTATATTGAGAAACCACCTTTCCATATTAGAATAAAGGATCATGCTAAAGCTTCAATTGTGGTTTGTAAGAGTAATACTAGAACACCTACACCCCTAAGAAAATTAAAGTTGAACCTAGTATTGCTATGGCTAAAGATCTCTTGGCTGATAATATCAATGGGCATGTTATTTAGTTCTGTGATGAAGCTGCTAGAATTGCTAGACCCGATACTAAAAATAAACATAGACTTGTTGTAGGCATGCCTGTTATTTCGGTTTAAATAGGAGATCATTGCTATCATGGCTTATGTGATATGGGTGCTAGTGCGAGTGCAATACCTCATTCTTTATACGAAGAAATTATGCATGATATTGCACCTGCTGAGTTAGAAGGCATTGATATTACAATTAACCTTGCCAATAGAGATATTATTTCACCAGTTGGGATTGTTAGAGATGTTGAAGTCTTGTGTGGGAAAGTTAAATATCCTGCTGATTTTCTTGTTCTTGGTTCCCCACAAGATGACTTTTGTCCCATTATATTTGGTAGACCCTTCTTGAATACTGTTAATGCTAGGATAGATTACGAAAAGGATATTGTTACGACTGGGTTAGGGGATATGTCTCATGACTTTAACTTTGCTAAATTTCGTAGACAACCCCATGATAAAGAATTTCCTAGTAAGGATGAAATTATTGGTCTTCCTTCTATTGTCGTGCCTCCTAATGATGCTTTAGAACAATATATGCTAGACCATGAAAATGATATGTTTATGAATGAAAGAAGGGAAATAGATGAAGTATTCTTTAAACAGGGACCCATTTTGAAACACAACTTGCCTGTTTAAATCCTAGGAGATCCTCCACTACCCAAGGGTGATCCCATGTTTGATCTTAAACCAGTACCTGATACTCTTAAATATGCTTATCTTGATGAAAAGAAGATATATCATGTTATTATTAGTGCTAACCTTTTAGAGCAGGAAGAGGAGAAATTATTGAATACTCTAAAGAAGCAATGTGCTGCTATTGGATATACTCTTGATGACCTTAAGGGCATTAGTCCCACTCTATGCCAACAGAAGATAAAATTGAAGAAAGACGCTAGACCGGTTGTTGATCACCAACGACAGTTAAATCCTAAGATGAAAGAAGTGGTAAGAAAAGAAATACTAAAGCTTCTGGAGGCAGGTATAATTTGTCCCATTGATGATAGTCAGTGGGTAAGTGAAAGGATCGAGAAGAGGTGTCTAGAGGGGGGGGGGGTGATTAGACACTAAGTGAGAAAAGTTGCAGTTTTAACTTCTTTAAGTTTAAGTGGAGTTTTGGCACAAGTTTAACAATCACAATACATAACAAGAAAGCATGCAAAGAGTATATGAGCAGCGGAAAGTAAAGCATGCAACTTGCAAGAATGTAAAGGGATGGGATTGGAGTGTGCAAACGGAATTGGAGACATGGATGTCTTTGTCGTGGTTCCGATAGGTGGTGCTATCGTACATCCACGTTGATGGAGACTTCAACCCACGAAGGGTAACGGCTGCGCGAGTCCACGGAGTGATCCACCCACGAAGGGTCCATGAAGAAGCAACCTTGTCTATCCCACCATGGCTGTCGCCCACGAAGGACTTGCCTCACTAGCGGTAGATCTTCACGAAGTAGGCGATCTCCTTGCCCTTACAAACTCCTTGGTTCAACTCCACAATCTTGTCGGAGGCTCCCAAGTGATACCTAGCCAATCCAGGATACACCACTCTCCAAGAAGTAACAAATGGTGTGTTGATGATGAACTCCTTGCTCTTGTGCATAAAATGATAGTCTCCCCAACACTCAACTCTCTCTCACAGGATTTGGACTTGGTGGAAAGAAGATTTGAGTGGAAAGTAACTTGGGGAGGGCTAGAGATCAAGATTCATATGGTAGGAATGGAATATCTTGGCCTTAACACAAGTGTAGGTGGTTCTCCCTCTGAAAATGTAAGTTGGAAGTGTAGGTTCATTCTGATGGCTCTCTCCACGAATGAAGAGGAGGTGGAGGGGGTATATATAGCCTCCACACAAAATCTAACTGTTACACACAACTTGTCAATCTCGGTGGGACCGAATTGAGAAACTCGGTCGCACTGATTCAGCAAATCTAGTGACCGTTAGGATTTTCGGTGGGACGAACATGCAACTCGGTAGGACCGATATGGTTAGGGTTAGGGCATAACGTAATCTTGGTGAGACCGATTACACAAACTCGATGAGACCGATTTTGGTAATAAGCTAACCAGAGAGTTGGTCAGGTAAACTCGGTGGGACCGATTCACTCATCTCGGTGAGACCGAAATGTTACGAAAAGGAGACAGAGAGTTTACATTGCAATCTCGGTAGGACCGATTACGCAAACTCGGTGAGACCGATTTTGGTAATAAATACATACAGAGAGATTACAATCCCATCTCGGTGAAACCGAGATCCCTATCGGTGAGACCAATTTGCCTAGGGTTTGTGGCAGTGGCTATGACATCTGAACTCGGTGGCACCGAGTTTGACTTTTGGTTTAGGTCATATGTGGATGTGAGAAAGTAGTTGAGCGCTTTGGAGCATATCACTAAGCATTTTGAGCAAGAGCCTCACTAAGCAACACCTCATCCCTCCTTAATAGTATTGGCTTTTCCTATAGACTCAATGTGATCTTGGACCACTAAAATAGAAAATGTAGAGTCTTGTTCTTGGAGCTTGAGCCAATCCTTTGTCCTTAGCATCTTGAAGGAGTTCCACATCCTCTAGTCCATGCCACTTCATTGTTGAACTTATCTGAAACATACTAGGTAAAAGTGTTAGTCCAACAAGAGATATGTTGACATTAATTACCAAAATCACCTAGGGAGCACTTGTGCTTTCAATCTCCCCCTTTTTTGTAATTGATGACAACATACATCAAGGCTTTAGATAAATATATAGAGAATAACAAGTAAAGCTTTGGAAAGACATGTAACATGCATAGGCTCCCCATACATGTATGCAATCATGTGAATATGGAATATAGGAACAAGTGAATGCATAAGCATGACATAGTAGGCAATGTGTTACATGTATCTTGGCTATATGCATCAGAGCAGAAGATGTGAATATGGGAAATGTACCTTCATGCTCATGAGTCCTTCTTGCAAACAGTATGTACATCAGCAAGAATTCCTCATACACATGACTGTGATGCATATACTTACCTTGTGGTCTTGAGTTGGCTTAGGATGGAGTGAACCTGTGAAAATGAGGTTAGATAACACAGATGCACCTACTAGCCAGAGCAAATGAAAGAAACCACAAGAGTACAAAGATTTGGATGACATGTAGAGAGTGAGTATTGAGTACCACATTGGATATAGACATGTCCCCAATGGTAAAGATGTGCAATGAATTCAAGGATTTCCTTCCCTTAGATGTCCTGCTGCCCCTAAATCTAGCATGGGATACTGGGAGAAGATAGGGAACAGAAAATCAGAGCTCAAAGAAACAAATGAATAGAGCTAATGCAAATAACCACGTATGAACATGTATTTCCCCTCTTGAAGACATGTGACTTCTCTTCTCTTAAACACCAAGCATTTGGGGTCCTTGATGATTACTATCTCTCCTTGAGTATTCTCTCCCCCTAGAGATATGATTAAGCTTTGATGTGATCTCTGTCTCCCCCTTTGACATCAATTTCCAAGAAGGGACTTCTGGAATTTTGCCACGATGTGTTTGGTCCTTGAGTCACAGAACAAAGCAGCAAGTTAAATGTGATGCTGGTAGAGGACAAGATTCATTGAGTGGAGCTGGTTCAAAAGAACACAGGAACAAGTGGCAAGTTGTTTTTCCTGTAGTGAAATCGGTGGTACCGAGTTGTATGCTTCGGTTGCACCGAAAGGATTCGGTTGGACCGAAAACAATAGACCGGTGTGACCGAGTTCATCATAGTGAAAACACTTGTCACCTCAGCTCACTAGACAAGTAAGATCTCACAAGGATTTGCAAGGAATTAACTGAAAGATTTGCAATGAATTGGATGCAGGGAATGCAGAACAAATAGAAAGGAAAAGAAATCTAGATGAAGTTTTTTTTTTGAAAGGGGAAAACAAATATGCATGAGAGAAATGCAAGAGCATAGAAAAGAACACAAGAGAACTTCATCTAGAATTGGTCAGCGACAAAGTTACCTATGTTAGAGTATATTGACTTAGGAGTCAAGTGAGATCACTTGATCATAGGTCATACTCATCGTTTAAGCTCAAAATGGGGTTACCATTTTTCGTTTAAGCATCTTGATGTATTCACATCTTGTCGAGTTGCTTTGACTCATGACTTGGAGTAAAGCTTCTCTAAGATGGAATAACATACCTTGGGTGGTGGTGTTGATTGTGATCATGTAGTTGAACTTATGTGGGTTGCTCAAAGTTGATGTAGCTCATCAAGAGTTGGGAGCACCACTTGGAATTTGAGTTCATCTACCTACATGAGTTAGTTTTTTGCAAGGAAGAGCACTTGTGTATCCAAAATGACAATCATGAATTTCAATAATAAATTTGTCAAAGGATATGTTTGAATGGTTCCATGCTTCCTTGTCGTCAACCACCGTTGTGTAGAGACTTGGTGATGTAGAGATTGCTCAAGATATGAGTGAGTTGCAATCTCATAGACTTAGATTCATCCAAGTACCTACAAGGGTTAGATAACATGCAAGGTGCAAATGTATCCAAGACATAAGATAGTCATCATAAGAGGAATATCAAGGATTAGTCATTGGCTCATGCCTTGCATGTATCAAATGGAGTTCATACTCCAAGTTTGAAGCATCAATGATGTTCAATTCACCTATTAACCTGCAAAACACTTTCTCATCAAGTTGTTTAGTGAAAATATCCGCTAATTGCTTATCAGTGTGAACATGCTTAAGATTAATGTCCCCTTTGGCAACATGATCTCGAATGAAATGATGACGAACTTCAATATGCTTAGTTCGAGAATGTTGCACATGATTGTGAGCAATCTTGATAGCACTTTCATTGTCACAAAGCAATGGAACATGTTTCACATATATCCCATAATCTTTAAGAGTTTGGGTCATCCAAAGTAATTGAGCACAACATGAACTAGCGTCAATGTATTCCGCTTCGGCGGTGGATAAGGATACCGAGTTTTGTTTCTTGGAAGACCAAGACACAAGAGATCTACCTAGAAATTGACAAGTACCCGAAGTGGACTTTCTATCAACCTTGTCACCGGCATAGTCCGAGTCAGAGTAGCCAACAAGATCGAAAGAGGCCCTCTTTGGATACCAAATGCCAAAGTTTGGTGTATGGATTAAGTATCTCACTATCCTTTTCACGGCCTTAAGATGACATTCTTTAGGTGCAGCTTGATATCATGCACACATGCACACACTTAGCATAATATCGGGACGTGAAGCACATAGATATAACAATGGACCAATCATAGAGCGATAAACCTTTTGATCAATCGGTTCACCATCTTTAGTCAAACCAAGATGTCCACTAGTAGGCATGGGAGTAGTCATACATTTGCATTCTTGCATATTGAACTTCTTGAATAAGTCCTTGGTGTACTTCGTTTGAGATACAAAGGTACCTTCCTTAGTTTGCTTGATTTGCAAACCAAGAAAGAATTTGAGTTCACTCATCATAGACATCTCAAACTTCTCCGACATTAGCTTTCCAAACTTTTCACTAAAATGAGGGTTAGTTGATCCAAATATAATATCATCGACATAAATTTGGCACACAAATAGTTCTCCATTAGCCCTTTTAGTAAAAAGAGTAGAATCTATTTTTCCAATTTCAAAGCCTTTTTCAATAAGGAACTTGGTCAAGCATTTATAACAAGCTCTAGGAGCTTTTTTGAGTCCATAAAGAGCTTTGTGAAGTTTGTAACCATAATTAGGTTTCTTAGGATTGACAAATCCGGGAGGTTGCTTAACATAGACTTCCTCCTCTATTTCACTATTTAGAAAGGCACTTTTAATGTCCATTTGGTATAAGGTGATATCATGGTGATTAGCATAGGCAAGTAAGATGCGAATGGACTCATGTCTAGCAACGGGAGCATATGTCTCACCATAGTCCATACCTTCGACTTGTGTGTAGCCTTGGGCGACGAGATGTGCTTTGTTGCGAACTACTTGTCCATCTTCATCTTTCTTGTTGCAAAACACCCATTTGGTACCGATGATGTTGTGGTTGTTATCGGGCTTCTCAACTAATGTCCAAACTTGATTTCTCTCAAAGTTGTGTAGCTATTCATGCATAGCGTTTATCCAATCTGGATCTTCCAATGCTTCTTCAACCTTCATAGGTTCAATGCTAGAGATGAATGAATAGTGTTCACAAAAGTTAGCTAAACAAGTTTTTGAGCGAGTGATTCTCCCGGTTTGGATATCATTGTAGATTTGCTCGACGGGATGGTCTTTATCAATTCTTGTTCGAACTCGTGAAAACTTTTGCTTGGGTCTTGGTTGAACATCTTCTTCATCTTGTTCTTCTTCTTGGCCTTCTTCATTGTTGGCGTTGTCGTTCTCTTGTCATGGTGGAGAAGGAGGTTGTTGAGGTTCATCTTGGTGTACTTCCTCGTTTTCTTCATCTTGGTGTGTCCCACTTGTGAATGCTTCCGTATCAACTCTTTTTTCACCTTGTCGTGAGGTAGAAGCTTCCACTTGGACGGACGAGGTACTCTCCTTCACCTCCATTGGACGAATCTTGCCAATGGACAAGTCTTTGCTTCTGAGGGGTCTGTGTCTCCTACATCAATTGGCAATTGCTCTACTTACGAGCCGTTAGATTTATCAAACTTCACATCTACCGTCTCTTCAACCTTTCGGGTGAAATTATTATAGACATGGTAAGTGTGAGAGTTTGAGCCGTAACCAAGTAGGAAACCTTCATGATACTTAGGAGCAAATTTAGAGCGACGATGCTTATCAAGAATGTAGAACTTTGAGCCGAATACTCGAAAGTATCCAACTTGTGGTCTATTACCGGTGAGGAGCTCGTATGCCGTCTTGCCGAGTAGCTTGTGAAGATACAAGTGATTTGTTGCATGACAAGCTGTCTCAACTGCTTCTGCCCAAAAGTGCTTTGGCGTCTTGTACTCATCAAGCATCGCTCTTGCCATTTCGATGAGCGTTCAATTCTTCCTCTCAACAACTCCATTTTGTTGAGGTGTGTACGTAGCCGAGAACTCATGTGAAATCCCTTCTTCGTCAAGAAAGGTGTCCACATTTGCGTTCTTGAACTCCGTTCTGTTGTCGCTGCGAACCTTCTTGATCTTCACTTCAAATTGATTTTGGGCCTTCCTAGCGAAGTTTTTGAAGATCTTTTGGACCTGCGATTTATCATCTAGAAAGAACACCCACGTAAATCTTGAAAAATCATCAACTATAACTAGACCAAAAGAATTTCCACGGAGACTTTTGTAGGCATTGGGACCAAAAAGATCCATGTGAAGTAGCTCGAGTGGCCTCCTTGTGGTCATGATGTTCTTCTAGGGATGCCTCCCTCCAACTTGTTTACCTGCCTGACAAGTGCTGCAAAGTCTATCCTTATCAAATATGACATTGTTAACACCAAGGATATGATTTCCTTTAACAAGCTTGTCAAGATTCCTCATGCCAACATGACCTAATCGTCTATGCCACAACCAACCTTTAGAAGATTTAGTAATAAAGCAAGTTCTAGGTTGATCATTTTTAGTGAAATCAACAATGTAAAGATCACCACTACGTATACCGGTAAAGACCATTTTATGATTATCTCTACGAAACACTTGGCAATCTACTTCAGTAAATAGGACATTGAAACCGAAATCAGCAAGTCTAGATACTGAAAGTAAGTTGTAGCCAAGAGATTCAACGAGCATGACATTTTGTATGGTGCTATCATGTGATATGGCCACCTTACCGAGGCCAACCACCTTACCCTTTGAGTTGTCACCGAAAGTGACATACTTTCGAGGACCGTCATTTTCAGCAAGCTCATGAAACATGTCTTTATCTCCGGTCATGTGATCGGTACATACACTATCAAGAACCCATTCCTTTGCTCCTGCCATATATCCCCGAAGATTTGCCATCAGACCAAAGTGTCTCATTGCATCATCAAGATCAAAGTTACTATCATCATCCTCGTCATATTATCCATGTTCAACATCGTCATGTGGTGGATCAAATCCTAGAGAGGGTGATTTGTTAGAGCGAGTTTGACAATGATCTTCTTTATGAATTTTAATAGCTTCGGAAATAATATCACTAATAATTCCAACATTTCCTTTGACATGCATAAGATTTGTAAGCTCAAATAGACAATCACCAAACATAGGATCATTGGAATTCATCTTACTCAAGGCAATAGACTTATGGAGAATTTCATCTAGATTTTTCAAGGAATAATTCGGAAATCGTTCCTCAAGAAATTTCCATATAGTGTAGGCACACTCAAGAGTAGGCAAGTTTCCAATCAAGTTTCTAGGCAAGCCTCTAGTGATAAGATTAACAGTTCTAAGATTTCTGATCATATCAACTGACTCATCAAGGGTGGGATGCATAGGATCAACATGAGGTGCACAAGGGTTAGCAATGTACTTGTTCAAATGATATTGATTGAAAATCACAAGCATCTCATTTTTCTACTCATGAAAATACTCTCCATCAAGTATAGGTACTCTATGTCTAAGACTCCCCAAAGTAGACTCATCCATCTTCCTCCAATTGTGTTTAAACCAAAGCAATGGAGACCAAAGCTCTGATACCAATTGAAAGGATCGAGAAGAGGTGTCTAGAGGGGGGGGGGGGTGATTAGACACTAAGTGAGAAAAGTTGCAGTTTTTAACTTCTTTAAGTTTAAGTGGAGTTTTGGCACAAGTTTAACAATCACAATACATAACAAGCAAGCATGCAAAGAGTATATGAGCAGCGGAAAGTAAAGCATGCAACTTGCAAGAATGTAAAGGGATGGGATTGGAGTGTGCAAACGCAATTGGAGACACGTATATTTTTGTTGTGGTTCCGATAGGTGGTGCTATCGTACATCCACGTTGATGGAGACTTCAACCCACGAAGGGTAACGGCTATGTGAGTCCACGGAGGGCTCCACCCACGAAGGGTCCATGAAGAAGCAACCTTGTCTATCCCACCATGGCCGTCGCCCACGAAGGATTTGTCTCACTAGCAGTAGATCTTCACGAAGTAGGCGATCTCCTTGCCCTTACAAACTCCTTGGTTCAACTCCACAATCTTGTCGGAGGCTCCCAAGTGACACCTATCCAATCTAGGAGACACCACTCTCCAAGAAGTAACAAATGGTGTGTTGATGATGAACTGCTTGCTCTTGTGCTTCAAATGATAGTCTCCCCAACACTCAACTCTCTCTCACAGGATTTGGATTTGGTGGAAAGAAGATTTGAGTGGAAAGTAACTTGGGGAAGGCTAGAGATCAAGATTCATATGGTAGGAATGGAATATCTTGGCCTCAACACAAGTGTAGGTGGTTCTCTCTCAGAAAATGTAAGTTGGAAGTGTAGGTTCATTCTGATGGCTCTCTCCATGAATGAAGAGGAGGTGGAGGGGTATATATAGCCTCCACACAAAATCTAACCGTTACACACAATTTGCCAATCTTAGTGGGACCGAATTGAGAAACTCGGTCAGACCGATTCAACAAATCTAGTGACCGTTAGGATTTTCGGTGGGACCGACATGCAACTCGGTAGGACCGATATGGTTAGCGTTAGGTCATAACGTAATCTCGACGAGACCGATTACACAAACTCGGTGAGACCGATTTTGGTAATAAGCTAACCAGAGAGTTGGTCAGGTAAACTCAGTGGGACTGATTTGCTCATCTCGGTGAGACCGAAATGTTACGAAAAGGAGACAGAGAGTTTACATTGCAATCTCGGTAGGACCGATTACGCAAACTCGGTGAGACCGATTTTGGTAATAGATACATACAGAGAGATTACAATCCCATCTCAGTGAGACCGAGATCCCTATCGGTGAGACCGATTTGCCTATGGTTTGTGGCAGTGGCTATGACATCTGAACTTGGTGGCGCCGAGTTTGACTTTTGGTTTAGGTCATATGTGGATGTGAGAAAGTAGTTGAGGGCTTTGGAGCATATCACTAAGCATTTTGAGCAAGAACCTCATTAAGCAACACCTGATCCCTCCTTGATAGTATTGGCTTTTCCTATAGACTCAATGCGATCTTGGACCACTAAAATAGAAAATGTAGAGTCTTGTTCTTGGAGCTTGAGCCAATCCTTTGTCCTTAGCATCTTGAAGGAGTTCCACATCCTCTAGTCCATGCCACTTCATTGTTGAACTTATCTGAAACATACTAGGTAAAAGTGTTAGTCCAACAAGAGATATGTTGACATTAATTACCAAAATCACCCAGGGAGCACTTGTGCTTTCACTAAGTCATGTCCATTGTGTCCCTAAGAAGGGAGGTATTACTGTTGTTCCTAATGATAATAAAGAATTGATCCCACAAAGAATTGTTACAGGTTATAGGATGGTAATTGATTTCCGCAAATTAAATAAAGCTACTAGAAAAGATCATTACCCTTTACCTTTTATTGATCAAATGCTAGAAAGATTATCTAAACATACCCTTTTTTGCTTTCTAGATGGTTATTCTGGTTTCTCTCAAATACCTGTGTCAAAAGAGGATCAGGATAAGACCACTTTTACTTGCCCTTTCGGTACCTTTGCTTATAGACGTATGCCTTTTGGTTTATGTAATGCATCTTCTACCTTTCAAAGATGCATGATGGCTATATTCTATGATTTTTGTGAAAAGATTGTTGAGGTTTTCATGGATGATTTTTCCGTATATGGAACTTCTTTTGATGATTGCTTGAGCAACCTTGATCGAGTTTTGGAGAGATGCGAAGAAACTAATATTGTCTTGAATTGGGAGAAGTGCCACTTTATGGTTAATGAAGGTATTGTCTTGGGGCATAAAATTTCTGAAAGAGGTATTGAGGTTGATAAAGCTAAAGTTGCCGCTATTGAAAAGATGCCATGTCCCAAGGGCATTAAAGGTATAAGAAGTTTCCTTGGTCATGCCGGTTTTTATAGGAGGTTCATTAAAGACTTCTCTAAAATTTCTAGGCCTCTGACTAACCTATTACAAAAAGATATTCCTTTTGTCTTTGATGATGATTGTGTAGAAGCATTTGAAATACTTAATAAAGCTTTGATTTCCGCACCTATTGTTCAGCCACCTGATTGGAATTTACCCTTTGAAATTATGTGTGATGCTGGTGATTATGTTGTAGGTGCTATTCTAGGACAAAGAGTTGATAAGAAAGTAAATGTTATCCAATATGCTAGTAAAACCCTAGACAGTGCCCAGAGAAATTATGCTACTACTGAAAAAGAATTTTTAGCAGTTGTATTTGCTTGTGATAAGTTTAGACCTTACATTGTTGACTCTAAAAGTAACCATTCACAATGATCATGCTGCTATTAAATATCTTATGGAAAAGAAAGATGCTAAACCTAGACTTATTAGATGGGTTCTCTTACTACAAGAATTTGATTTGCATATTATTGATAGAAAGGGAGCTGAGAACCCCGTTGCAGACAACTTGTGTAGGTTAGAAAATGTTCTTGATGACCCACTACCTATTGATGATAGCTTTCCTGATGAACAATTAGTTGTCATAAATGCTTCTCGTACTGCTCCATGGTATGTTGATTATGCTAATTACATTGTTGCCAAATTTATACCACCTAGTTTCACATACCAGCAAAAGAAAAGGTTTTCTATGATTTAAGACATTACTTCTGGGATGACCCACACCTTTATAAAGAAGGAGTAGATGGTGTTATTAGACGTTGTGTACCTGAGCATGAACATGAACAGATCCTACGCAAGTGTCACTCTGAGGCTTATGGAGGACACCACGCTGGAGATAGAACTACACATAAGGTATTGCAATCCGGTTTTTATTGGCCTACTCTCTTCAAATATGCCCGTAAGTTTGTCTTGTCTTGTGATGAATGTCAAAGAATCGGTAATATTAGTAGACGTCAAGAAATGCCTATGAATTATTCACTTGTTATTGAACCATTTGATGTTTGGGGCTTTGACTATATGGGATGGTTTCCTTCCTCTAATGGGTATACACATATTTTAGTTGTTGTTCATTACGTTACTAAGTGGGTAGAAGCTATTCCAAGTAGTAGTGCTGATCATAACACCTCTATTAAGATGCTCAAAGAAGTAATTTTTCTGAGGTTTGGAGTCCCTAGATATTTAATGATTGATGGTGGTTCACATTTTACTCAAGGTGCTTTGCATAAAATGCTTGGTAAATATGATGTTAATCATAGAATTGAATCTCCATATCACCCACAGTCTAGTGGCCAAGTAGAACTGAGTAATAGAGAGCTCAAATTAATTTTGCAAAAGGCTGTAATTGGTCCAAGAAAATTGATGATGCATTATGGGCCTATAGAACTGCATATAAAAATCCTATGGGTATGTCTCCTTATAAAATGGTTTATGGAAAAGCTTGTCACTTACCTCTCAAACTAGAACATAAGGCGTATTGGGCTATGATACGTCTCCAACGTATCTATAATTTTTTATTGCTCCATGCTACTTTATCTACTATTTTGGACTATATTGGGCTTTATTTTCCACTTTTATATTACTTTTGTGACTAACCTATTAACCGGAGGCCTAGCCCAGAATTGTTGTTTTTTGCCTTTTTCAGTATTTCGAAGAAACAGAATATCAAACGGAGTCCAAATGGAATGAAAACTTCGGGATCATGATTTTCCAACCGAACGTGATCCATGAGACTTGGACCCTACTCCAAGAAGTGTTCGAGGAGGTCACGAGGGTGGAGGGCGCGCCCCCCTACCTCGTGGGCCCCTCGGAGCTCCACCGACATACTCCTTCCTCCTATATATACCTATGTATCCCCGAACGATCAGAACAGGAGCCAAAAACCTAATTCCACCGCCGCAACCTTCTGTATCCACGAGATCCCATCTTGGGGCGTGTTCCGGAGCTCCGCTGGATGGGGCATCCACCACGGAGGGCTTCTACATCATCACCATAGCCCCTCCGATGAAGTGTGAGTAGTTTACTTCAGACCTTCGGGTCCATAGCTAGTAGCTAGATGGCTTATTCTCTCTTTTTGGATCTCAATACAATGTTCTCCCCATCTCTCATGGAGATCTATTCGATGTAATCTTGTTTTTGCAGTGTGTTTGTTGAGACCAATGAATTGTGGGTTTATGATTCAATATTATCTATGGAAAATATTTGATTCTTCTCTGAATTCTTTTATGTATGATTGAGTTATCTTTGCAAGTCTCTTCGAATTATCTTTTTGGTTTGGCCAACTAGATTGGTAGTTCTTGCAATGGGAGAAGTGCTTAGCTTTGGGTTCAATCTTGCGGTGTCCTTACTCAGTGACAGAAAGAGTTGCAAGGCACGTATTGTATTGTTGCCATCGAGGATAACAAGATGGTTTTTTTATCATATTGCATGAATTTATCCCTCTACATCATGTCATCTTGCTTACGACGTTACTCTGTTTTTACTTAATACTCTAGATGCATGCTGGATAGCGGTCGATTAGTGGAGTAATAGTAGTAGATGCAGAATCGTTTCAATCTACTTGTTTTGGACGTGATGCCTATATACATGATCATTGCCTAGATATACTCATAACTATGCTCAATTCTATCAATTGCTCAATAGTAATTTGTTCACCCACCGTAGAATACTTATGCTCTTGAGAGAAGCCACTAGTGAAACCTATGGCCCCCGGGTCTATTCTCATCATATCAATCTATATCACTTTATTTACTTGCTTTGTTTTTACTTTGCCTTTACTTTTTTTACTTTGCATCTATCTATCAAAAATACCAAAAATATTATCTCTATCAGATCTCACTCTCGTAAGTGACCGTGAAGGGATTGATGACCCCTAAGCGTTGGTTGCGAATTGCTACCGTTTTGTGTAGGTACGAGGGACTTGTGCATGGTCTCCTACTGGATTGATACCTTGGTTCTCAAAAACTGAGGGAAATACTTATGCTACTTTACTGCATCATCCTCTCCTCTTCGGGGAAATCCAACGCAGTGCTCAAGAGGTATCAAGAAGAATTTCTGGCACCGTTGCTGGGGAGGCTCACGCAAGCAAGTCAACCATACCAAGTACCCATCGCAATCCCTATCTCTCGCATTACATTATTTGCCATTTGCCTCTCGTTTTCCTCTCCCCCACTTCACCCTTGCCGTTTTATTTGCCCTCTTTTTCCCAATCTCCTCCTCTCTTTCCCGTTTGCCTTTTCCTCGTGGCCTTTCTGTTTGCTTGTGTGTTGGATTACTTGTTGCCATGGCGCAAGATAATACCAAATTGTGTGATTTCTCGAATACCAATAATAATGATTTCCTTAGTACTCCGATTGCTCCTCTTAATAATGATGAGTCTTGTGAAATCAATACCACTTTGTTGAATCTTGTTACGAAAGATCAATTCGCCGGCCTTCCTTGTGAAGATGCCGCTACTCATCTAAACAATTTTGTTGATTTGTGTGATATGCAAAAGAAGAAAGATACGGATAACAATATTGTCAAATTGAAGTTATTTCCGTTGTCACTTAGAGATCATGCTAAAGTTTGGTTTTCATCTTTGCCTAAAAATACTATTGATTCTTGGAACAAGTGCAAACATGCTTTTATCTCTAAGTATTTTCCTCCCGCTAAGATTATCACTCTTAGGAACGATATCATGAATTTTAAACAACTTGATCATGAGCATGTTGCCCAATCTTGGGAAAGAATGAAATTAATGCTTCGCAATCGCCCTACTCATGGTTTGAATTTATGGATGATCATACAAAATTTTTATGCCGGATTGAATTTTGCTTCTAGAAATCTTTTAGATTCGGCCGTGGGAGGTACTTTTATGGAAATTACTTTAGGGGATGCTACCAAATTTCTTGATAATATTGTGGCTAATTATTCTCAATGGCACACCAAAAGATCTTCTAGTAAAAAGGTGCATGCTATAGAAGAAATCAATGTTTTGAGTGAAAAGATGGATGAACTTATGAAGATGTTTGCACTTAAAAATACTCCTCTTGATCCCAATGATATGCCTTTATCTACCTTGCTTGAGAATAATAATGAATCTATGGATGTGAATTTTGTTGGTAGGAATAGTTTTGGAAACAACGCTTATAGAGGGAATTTTAATCCTAGGCCTTATCCTAGTAATCGTTCTAATAATTATGGAAATTCCTACAATAACTCTTATGGAAATTTTAATAAGATGCCCTCTGAATTTGAGAGTAGTGTTAAAGAGTTTATGAATTCACAAAAGAATTTTAATGCTTTGCTTGAAGAGAAATTGCTTAAAGTTGATGATTTGGCTAGGAACGTTGATAGAATTTCTCTTGAAATTGATTCTTTAAAGCTTAGATCTATTCCTCCTAAGCATGATATCAATGAGTCTCTCAAAGCCATGGGAATTTCCATTGATGAGTGCAAGGAAAGATCCGCTAGGATGCGTGCTTCCAAAGATGCCTTTATTAAAGCGTGTTCTTCCAATCCCTATGAAAATCAAGATGAAGATCTAAAAGTTATTGATGTGTCCCCCATTAAATCTATGTTTTGCAATATGAATCTTGATGAATCTGAAGATTATCTTCCTTTACCTAGAAGGCGTTCTAAGAATTCAGAGTTTCTAGATCTTGATGATGAAATTGATGAAAGTGGGATTGAAATAAATAAAAACCGTGATGTTGCTAAACCCACTTGTCGGTGTCAAAACCGGCGGATCTCGGGTAGGGGGTCCCGAACTGTGCGTCTAGGCGGATGGTAACAGGAGACAAGGGACATGATGTTTTTACCCAGGTTCGGGCCCTCTCGATGGAGGTAAAACCCTACTCCTGCTTGATTAATATTGATGATATGGGTAATACAAGAGTTGATCTACCACGAGATCAGAGAGGCTAAACCCTAGAAGCTAGCCTATGGTGTGATTGTTGTTCGTCCTACGGACTAAAACTCTCCGGTTTATATAGACAGCAGAGAGGGCTAGGGTTACATAGAGTCGGTTACAATGGGAGGAGATCTTCATATCGTATCTCCAAGCTTGCCTTCCACGCCAAGGAAAGTCCCATCCGGACACGGGACGATGTCTTCAATCTTGTATCTTCATAGTCCGGGAGTCCGACCAAAGGTCATAGTCCGTCCATCCGGACACCCCCTAATCCAGGACTCCCTCAGTAGCCCCCGAACCAGGATTCAATGACGATAAGTCCGGTGCGCAAGTTTGTCTTCGGCATTGCAAGGCAGGTTCTTCTCCAAATTCTATGTACCTGTCGGATAGTGTCCGACTTCTGGTGCGTGTTGCTCTCCTCAGCTTCTGTGCCCCATAATGACCATCTTCCACGTGTTGAACGAATGCGAAAAGCCAGGTTTTTTTTTCATTTATCCCCCTAGTTGCGTAAATGAGCTGCCCATAAAAGAGACGGGGGTTTAGATCCAATTCACACCACCTTCCCTCCGCGAGTATTCATCAGAGCGCTTTCGATAGAGATCCATTCCACCATGGCCGGTCGAAGCAGCTCCTCCTCTCGCCTCTCCAGCCCTCGGCCCGGAGATTGGGAGCGGTGTTCCATCCCGCATAGCGAGCTAGTAGTGCTTCAATCCAAGGGGCTCCTCCCCCCAGCATATATGGTTCCAGTTCGAGCCGGGATCGCCACTTATAGCGGCGGAGAGCAGGCAGAGAGCGTCCCCAATCCCTCTCAAGGAGAGAGGGTATGCCTAGTCGCTTATTTAATAAGAGGACTCGGATTTCCAATTCATCCGTTTCTCCGAGGGTTACTAGAGTTCTATAGCCTCCAGCTACACAACTTCATGCCTGCCTCCATACTGCATGTTGCGGGCTTCGTGGCCCTCTGCGAGCTGTTCTTGGGCATCGAGGCCCATTTTGCGCTGTGGAAGAGGTTGTTCTGCCTTGTGCCCCGCTCTCAGGAGGGGTCAATTTATCAAGTGGGCGGAGCCGAACTATGGCGCATCGCCGGGACCGGATATCTATCTGGTACCCCAAAGAAGGCGTCCGAGGACTGGCCTTCGGAATGGTTTTATATGGATGACGTCCCCCTGCCGGACCCTGTACGGATCGGCCTCCCTGAGTTTAATAACGCTCTGTTGAAGAAACGCCTGAGCTGGCGCCCACGGAACCCTCACAGGGAAACTGACAGGGTCGTTCTTTACCTGATGAGCCGGATAAGATTGTTGGCTCATTCCGGATTGACCATAATCGAGGTCATGGCCACATGCATTACACGGGGGGTGCAGCCGCTTCAGTACAGAGGCCACCCCATGTGGGATTTCAACGGGGAGGACGACGCCACCCGGTGCGGTCGCAAGGGGCTGGATTCGGCTGCCACTCTAACGAAGATCTTATCCGCTTTGTACAAGGGAGAAGAAGAGGAATTCCTCCATGTCAACCCACGGGGCGGATTCTCTATGCACAGTCCTCCAAGCTGGGTGAGCGAACACTTTCACTTGTCTACCCGCATTCGAAATTCCCATAATTGAGTACTTAGTCTAGCGATGTTAACGCAGGAGCTGCGCCAGACTGTGAAGGAGATAAACAGCCCTCCTCCGCAACCCGAGGACCCAGAACGGTCCCTCGATCCGGACTCCCAAGAGGACCTGGACTTATGTGTGGAGTTAATTGATGGGGTGTTTCATCAATTGAGTAAGGACAATACCTTAGTGGCCATTACGGCCGACTATCCCGGACTACTTCCAGCCTCAAAGGTAACCGAGACTGAAGTCCCAGTACTTTCAAGAAGATCCATCCATGCCTTATTTTGAATGCCGTAAACCAATAGTGTTTCATTTTGCAGGGGAAATCCTTGAGGCGGAGGGCCGAGCCCGCGGTGGGCAGCCAACAAGGGCCGCTGAAGCCAGGCGGGCTAAAAAGAAGTGCGGACTAGATCGAGATTCTGGCGCAACGGTACGGCGTGCAAATTTAACACCTAGGGTTTATGCCCTCAAGTCACACTAACGCTCATGCTCTCCTCAGGAAGAAGAGAGCCCGCCGGACTATATCCACCGGCCAGGCTTCAAGGCTGGGTCCGGAAGCGGAGGCGAACACGGGGCGCGCATCGGGCGTTCCTCCGACAGAGGATGCAGACGGGCTATCTGCCACTAATTCAGAGGTGGAGAGTGCCATGAACCACAGGCGTCGCCGGACTGTTCTTTGTGACGCATGTTTTTCCCCAGACGCGTTGGACGCCTTTAATATGGGAGATGCGTACCTCCGTGCCGCTCAAAATGGTCTAGCCAGAGCCACAGAGCAGTATGTGAAAGATATACGGGTGAGTAAATCTGATGGTTATATATGTCAGTATCCCCCGAGACTTGAAACAGTTAAGATAACTGATTTAAGGATCATATGTTATGCAGGATCTTACAAAAAAGAACACGCAACTGTCCCAGGAGCTAGAAGAGTGCAAGGCCCAACTCGAGGCCGCACTGGCCGCTTTAGATAGTGCCAAGGGGACCCCTCAGGTAATATATGCTTCGAAAGATAATTCCATTGTGAAGTGCGGCATGTGTGCAATTCTGACAATAATAGTGCAGATGGGGCCGGAGTAAATCCGGACAAGCAACAACTCCTACGCCAACTAAAGGCTGGCGAGAGCGTGCTGACGAGGATGAGGTAAGAGAAGAACAAACTTCAAGACGCCAATACCCAGATGGGCGAGGAACTAAAGGATGTTCATGCTCAGCTGTCTGATTCTGTAAAGGAGAATCGGCGACTTTGACGCGACATTTTTAGTAAGTGCTGGAATGAATCTTCGAAAAAAGAGTTCGGCGAGGAAGTCGATTGACAGAGCTATGTCTGTAGATATGCTGACAGGTCGTCCTGCGGAGGAAATGCCCGGTTCGGCGGGGGACCTTCTTCCCGAGCTGTTGCAACTGCACGAACGAGTTCGGCAGGCGATGCAAGGCATCGTCCAGGCTATGTGGCCATCCCTCTCCATGCCCGAAGGCCTTGGAGAGCTTGCGGAGAAGCTGGAGGGAGTGCGGCAGCGCTTCCGGCTGTGGAAGATATCGGCCGGCCGTCAAGGTGCCAGGGAGGCCTGGGCCATGGTGAAGACTCGGTACACGAAGGCTGACCCGAACCACATGGCCGAGGTCGGCCCTGTGGGGCCTGACGGAAAGGGGATCCCTATTAGTTTAGTGTATGGCCAGGTAGAGCTGGCTGCCAAGTATTCTCAACAAGACTGTAAATTAGACAGCCTATTGGATGGTATTGAAGAAGAATATACCGAGTCGAATTGACTATGTAATTTAAAATGACATGAAAAATGCCTTCTAGCCGG
This sequence comes from Triticum dicoccoides, assembly GCF_002162155.2. NCBI lineage: Eukaryota > Viridiplantae > Streptophyta > Magnoliopsida > Poales > Poaceae > Triticum > Triticum dicoccoides. The sequence goes on along the minus strand of NC_041385.1, from coordinate 572,547,250 downwards.
ATTGTAGATCGTTTGTCATTGCGGACCTTTTCGCTTCAACCTCTGGACCCGATAGTCCGGAGTGTGTCCGAATACCCTCTCGGTTATGTAAGAACCGGGGCATGCATGGAGACCAGGCGTAGCGGTCATAAGTGCTTTAGCAGACAAGTGCCCAACTAGTTATGTTATATTACATGGTTAGTAAGAAACATCTTCTAGGGAGAATAGTCCCATTAGGGGTTCCTTTCCCTAGGAGGCATGCCCTAAAGTGCATGTCCGGACTGCGAGAAAAAAGCAGAAAAAGCATCTGGGGGCAGATAAATAAACAAGAAAAATCATCTTTTAGTTCACCGACCGAATATTCCCTTAAGAATGCTAGCTTTCTACTTCACCCAGTCTGAGGTACACATCCGGGTGACCCGGCAGTAACAATCGCAGAGGTGCTCCCTTTACCACCTAGCCGAACAAACGGGAACGTAGAGGTAAGCACAGGAGCCAAGAAACCCAGCTTGGCCAAAACTTAAATCATATCGATGCATATAATGGTGTATAAAAGGTTCATGCGGAAGTGTCACACATGTTTTGGGCATGAGGCCCGTTTATATAAACTTCTGATAAAGAAGCCCCCAGGTATAATGAGCGTGGGTGGTGCGTCAAGTATGTGCGAAAAATGCGCAGGCAAGTCCCTAAGGGCTTGGGAGAAAAAAGGTAGGGAGAAGGAGAGAAATACCAGGCAGCTAATTTGAAAAAATAAAAAAAGGGACAGAGGAATGAGACGAACATGGAGTTCGGCGCTAGGCGTAGAATCTTCGTAGGCGTGCTGCGTTCCATGGGTTTGGCTCGAGTCGGTTGTCCGATGCGTTTCGCTGACGGTATGCTCCACCAGTCTGTACTTGGTCGATTATGAAGGGACCCTCCCATTTGGGCTTTAGTTTGTCCTTTTTCTTGTCCGGCAGGCGTAGAACTAGTTTGCCAACGTTATAAGTTTTGGCCCGTACTTCTTTGCTTTGATATCTTCGAGCCTGCTGTTGATAGAATGCGGAACGGGCTTTTGCCACGTCGCGCTCCTCCTCCAATGCGTCCAAGCTGTCCTGCCGATCGAGCTCGGCTTCTCTTTCTTCGTACATGCGCACGCGAGGTGAGTCATGAATTATGTCGCAGGGCAGGACTGCCTCTGCGCCGTATACCATAAAAATGGTGTGAATCCGGTAGTGCGATTCGGCATGGTCCGCAACCCCCAGAGTACGGAGTCAAGCTCCTCTACCCAGTGCGTGTTAGATTCTATAGGGGTCACACTAGTCTGGGTTTGATGTCGCTCATGATGAGGTCGTTGGCTCGCTCGACTTGACCGTTAGTTTGTGGGTGATAGACTGAAGCGTAGTCGAGCTTGATGCCCATGTTTTTGCACCAGAGTTTAACTTCGTTAGCCGTGAAGTTTGTGCCGTTGTCAGTTATGATGCTGTGGGGGACGCCGTAACGGTGTACAACCCCGGATATGAAGTCTATCACTGGTCCGGATTCGACCGTCTTTACAGGCTTGGCCTCTATCCATTTGGTGAATTTGTCCACCATGACCAGTAGATTATTTTTTCTTGTGGGTTCCTCCTTTAAGCGGTCCAACCATGTCAAGCCCCTAGACGGCAAAAGGCCAGGTAATGGGTATGGTTTGTAGGGCGGTAGGCGGCATGTGGCTTTGATTAGCGAATAATTGGCAACCGACGCATCGCTGCACTAAGTCCTGAGCATCTGCCCGGGCCGTCGGCCAATAAAATCTGGTACGGAAGGCCTTGCTTACAAGTGCGCGGGCTGCGGCGTGGTGTCCGCCGAGTCCGGCGTGAATTTCCGCCAAAAGGTTCCGCCCTTCTTCTTCGGAGATACACCTTTGAAGGACTCCGGTGGTGCTTTTCTTATAAAGCTCTCCTTCGTGAACTTTGTAGGCTTTAGATCGCAGCACTATGCAGCGCGCCTCATTTTGGTCCTCGGGGAGTTCCTGCCTAGTTAAGTAGGCTAAGAATGGTTCTGTCCATGGGGCAATTACTGCCATTATTACATGGGCTGAGGGTGTGACTTCATTGACGGAGTCTTCCGTTGTGTCATGGTGTTCGGGGTCAGGTAATGCGGCCTGGTCCGGTTTGTTAATTCCGGATTCCCCTTCCCACTGTACGGATGGCTTGAATAACCTTTCCAGGAAAATGTTGGGGGGACTGCATCGCGCTTTGCACCGATGCGCGCCAGGACGTCTGCTGCCTGATTATTTTCCCGGGCTATATGGTGGAATTCCATCCCTTCGAACCGAGCTGACATATTTAGGACGGCGTTGAGGTAAGCTGCCATTTTCGGATCTTTGGCGTCAAAGTCTCTGTTTATTTGGGATATCGCGAGGTTCGAATCCCCACGCACCTCTAGGCGTTGAATGCCCATTGAGAGTGCCATCCGGAGGCCATGTAGGAGGGCCTCGTATTCGGCTGCATTGTTGGAGTCCGTATACATTATCTAGAGTACATATTGGACTGTATCTCCTGTTGGGGACGTCAGGACGACACTAGCCCCTAGACCTGCTAGCATTTTGGAGCCGTCGAAGTGCATGATCCAGTTGGAATATGTGTCGTACTCTTTAGGGAGTTCGGCTTCAGTCCATTCCGCGACAAAGTCGGCCAAGGCTTGCGACTTGATGGCTCGCCGTGGCTTATATGTTATGTTGAACGGGAGGAGCTCAATGGCCCATTTGGTAATCTGGCCTATTGCGTCGCGGTTGTTTATGATATCGTTAAGAGGTACTTCGGAGGCTACTGTTATCGAACACTCTTGAAAGTAGTGTCGTAGCTTCCGGGATGCCATGAACACTGCGTATGCTATTTTTTGGTAATCTAGGTACCGGGACTTGCATGGAGTGAGGACAGTGGACACGTAGTACACTGGTTTCTGTACAGGGAATTTGTGTCCATCCGCTTCTCGTTCGACGACGAGGACTGCGCTTACAACTTGGTGAGTTGCTGTGATGTATAACAACATTGGTTCGCTGATGTTTGGCGCGGCCAGGACAGGGTTTGTTGCCAGTATGGCTTTTATTTCTTCGAGTCCGGCCGTGGCGGCATCCGTCCACTCGAAGTGTTCGGTGCGCCGGAGGAGGCGGTAAAGGGGTAAAGCCTTTTCCCCCAAGGGGGAGATGAAGCGGCTTAGAGCCGCCACGTATCCAGTCAATTTTTGTATTTGCTTGAGATCTTTTAGAATATCTAATTGTGACAGAGTTCCGATCTTGGCTGGGTTTGCTTCAATTCCCCTACCGGATACAATGAAGCCCAAGAGCTTTCCGGCTGGTAAGCCGAAAACGCATTTTTCCGGGTTAAGCCTAATGTCATATGTTCGGAGGTTATCGAACGTGAGCCTCAAGTCATCTATTAGAGTTTCGACGTGTTTTGTTTTGACGACCACGTCATCCACATATGCTTCAACCGTTTTGCCGATCTGGTTGGCCAGACATGTCTGAATCATGTGCTGATATGTTGCACTGGCGTTTTTGAGCCCGAAGGGCATTGTGTTGAAGCAGAATGGGCCGTATGGGGTGATGAATGCCGTTGCGACTTGGTCTGACTCTGCCATCTTGATTTGGTGGTAGCCGGAGTATGCGTCGAGGAAACACAACGAATCGTGTCCTGCAGTGGCGTCAATGATTTGATCAATGCGGGGGAGGGGGAAGGGATCCTTTGGGCAGGCCTTATTTAGGTCTTTAAAATCGACGCATAGGCGCCAAGATTTGTCCTTCTTTGGTACCATCACCAGGTTTGCTAGCCAGTCCGGATGTTTTATATCTCTGATGAATCCGGCTTCCAGTAGTTTGGCTAGCTCCTCTCCCATGGCTTGTCTCTTGGGTTCGGAGAAACGCCGAAGAGTCTGCTTAACGGGCTTGAATCCTTTTAGGATGTTCAGGCTGTGCTCGGCCAGCCTGCATGGCTTTCCTGGCATGTCTGAAGGGTGCCAGGCAAAAATGTCCCAATTTTCTCATAGGAATTCTCTGAGTGCGGCGTCTACATCTGGGTTTAGTTGTGCCCCGATGGAGGCCGTTTTTGTAGTGTCCGTTGGATGGACTTGGAACTTGACTATTTCGTCTGCCGGCTTGAAGGAGGTGGACTTGGATCTTTTGTCGAGTATCACGTCATACTTATCCACCATGGAGTGCAACACAGTTAGTTCCTCGGCCGCTAGGGCTTTGGACAATGCCTCGAGGGCCAGTGCGGCTGTCTTGTTTTCGGCACAGAGCGCTGTGTCTGGATCACTAGCAAGGGTGATGATTCCGTTGGGTCCGGGCATTTTGAGCTTCATGTACCCGTAATGGGGTATAGCTTGAAAAATTGTGAATGCTTCTCGCTCTAACAGAGCGTGGTATCCACTGCTGAACGGGGCCACTTGAAATGTGACCTCCTCGGATCTGTAATTATTCGGCGTGCCGAACACCACATCCAGTGTGATTTTTCCTGAACAACATGCTTCCCGGCTGGGGATTATTCCTCTAAAGGTTGTGTTGCTTCGCTCAATGCGGCTCCAGTCTATTTCCATTTTTCGCAGGGTTTCCTCATAGATGAGGTTCAGTCCGCTGCCACCGTCCATGAGTACCTTTGTAAGCCGGAAGCCGTCCACTATCGTACTGAGGACCAGTGCGGCTGGTGCTCGGGCTGTCCGGAATTTAGGTTCGTCACTGACATTAAAGGTAATAGCCGTGTCACTCCATGGGTTTATTGTTGCTACTTGGTAGACTTTGGTAAGGCTATGGAGCGTTCCTTTCCTCGCATTGTTTGATGTGAAAGTCTCAAAGATGGTTGACACTGTACTGGCGTTTCTGGGGTGGTGATCTGCGGATTCTGGAGTTAAAAGCTCCTCGCCACTTTTGGCCACCTGCCGGAGTATCCAACATGCTCTAAGGCTATGAGTTGGTGTGACTTCCCCTGAACTATGAATTTTACAGGGTCCATTGAGCCATCCCTCCAGTACGGTTCCATACCCTATAGCGGGTTTTTGTTTTTTGCTGTTTGGCCCAGGTGCCTAGCGATAATGCGCCCTTTTGTTTTGGACTGGGATTGTATTCAGGGTCGGATTGTCCCAGAATTTTGTTTCGGTTTTTCGAATGCTTTCTGTTGCACAGTACTTTCGCACTATGGATGTCAAGTCGGCGAAGCGTGTAATTTCGCGGTGACTTATAGCGTTTAGGATTCCGATGTCCGTGGAGTTGTTACAGAAGAATGAAATTGCATCCCTCTCACGGCAGTCCTTTATCCTGTTCCTAACCAGGAGGAATCTGGCTCAGTAATGGTGTACTGTTTCCCCGGGCTCTTGCCGAATTTGGGATAGATCCCTCGTATTTGGGTGGGCGGGGGGATTTAAATCCGGAACCTCGCCCGATCTAAGATTCAGGGGCCAAGAAATTTCCGAATTCGGAAGCTTGTTTTCTTGGATGTTATTCAACGAATCAGGCCTGCTGCCTGACTTTAGGTTCAGGGCTTGGGCGATGTCCTCCCCTCCGCAGATGTCCGGCTTGGAGGGGTTGGGAATCCGGACACATGTGGTCCTTAGGATGGGAGAAGATTCGCCGCATTGTTCTTCCACCACTTCAACATGGTGGGTGACCTGGGGAGAGTCGATCTCTCTCTGATCGGGTTTAAGCCCAATCTGGCCGTAATCTGTAGTGACTCCCAGGGCGGCGATGCGATCCAAGAGCTCGTTTAGGGAAGAGAGCTCCATCGGATCTAACTGCTTGGCAAGTTCCGAGCTGATCTGGAGATTGCTTTCGATGACCCAAGAGGTCATCGCCGGCGCAGCGGCCGAACAGGCGGTCATCAAAAAACTGCCTAGCCGGAGAGTTTGGCTGACAGCCAAAGCTCCTTTAGCAACAACGCCGTCTTTAAAGACGGGGTGCGGCATCCTTCCTGTCGGTGACGATACAGAGGAACTCTCAATGAAAGCACCAATGTCGGTGTCAAAACCGGCGGATCTCGGGTAGGGGGGCCCGAACTGTGCGTCTAGGTGGATGGTAACAGGAGACAAGGGACACGATGTTTTTACCCAGGTTCGTGCCCTCGAGGTAAAACCCTACTCCTGCTTGATTAATATTGATGATATGGGTAGTACAAGAGTTGATCTACCACGAGATCAGAGAGGCTAAACCCTAGAAGCTAGCCTATGGTATGATTGTTGTTCGTCCTACGGACTAAAACTCTCCAGTTTATATAGACAATGGAGAGGGCTAGGGTTACATAGAGTCGGTTACAATGGGAGGAGATCTTCATATCGTATCGCCAAGCTTGCCTTCCACGCGAAGGAAAGTCCCATCCGGACACGGGACAAAGTCTTCAATCTTGTATCTTCATAGTCCGGGAGTCCGGCCAAAGGTCATAGTCCGGCCATCCCGACACCCCCTAATCCAGGAGTCCCTCACCACTATTTTGGACCTCAAGGAATTTAATTATGAAAATTGCTCTTTGATTGGTTGTATTTTCTTGTTGTAATCCGTACTAGATTCTCCTCATGCTTATAGTCAAAATAAGGCCTTTACCGAACATATTGTTGATGCTTTGATGCAATCTTATGAAGAAAAACTTGAGTTGAAAGTTTCTATCCCTAGAAAACTCTATGATGAGAGGGAACCTACTATTAAAATTAAAATTAAAGATTTTGAGTTTCATGCTTTGTGTGATTTGGGTGCTAGTGTCTCTACTATCCCCAAAACTTTATGTGATTTGCTAGATTTCCGTGATTTTGATGATTGCTCTCTAAACTTGCATCTTGCGGATTCCACTATTAAAAAGCCTATGGGAAGAATTAATGATGTTCTTATTGTTGCAAATAGGAATTATGTGCCTGTAGATTTTATCGTTCTTGATATAGATTGCAATCCTTCATGTCCTATTATTCTTGGTAGACCTTTCCTTAGAACGATTGGTGCAATTATTGATATGAAGGAAGGGAATATTAGATTCCAATTTCCCTTAAAGAAGGGTATGGAACACTTCCGTAGAAAGAAAATAAAATTACCATATGAATCTATCACGAGAGCCACTTATGCATTGCCTACCAAAGATGGCAATACCAAGATCTATCCTCGCTTTTATGCCTAGCTAGGGGCGTTAACCGATAGCGCTTGTTGGGAGGCAACCCAATTTTATTTTGTGTTTTTTGTTTTTGCTTCTGTTTAGGAATAAATCATCCATCTACCTTCAGTTTGGATGGGGTTTTATGTTTTAATTAGTGTTTGTGCCAAGTAGGACCTATAGGATAACCTACGATGATAGTTGATTTGATTTTGCTGAAAAACAGAAACTTTGCGCGCACTAATTTAGTTATTATAAATCATAGGAACGTGATTTTGTGTTGATTCTTTTTGCTGCTGATCAATAAACAAATTGTACAGGACTTCCTATTTTGGTAGAATTTTGTCACACCCTAGCTAGCTCATGCATTAGAGTGTTGCATCATGTCTATTTTTCTCAACAGAAACTTGAAATGGGGATGACAGAACCCCCAGCCCCCTCTGAAACCAACTAGGGTTTACTAAAAATATTTTCAATGAACCCGAAATGCCCTTCTAAAATGTCCATCATTTTTGCCTTGGTTCAGAGCCTCTGCCAAAAGTGGTGCACAATTTTCTAGGTCATCCTAAGGTTTTTGAATTAAATCATAAGTATTTGAGTTTGGGCATTTAAATTATATAAATTATTTTAAATGCTCAAATAATCCCAAACTAAAATGTTCCATGCTGGATATATTCCAGTTATGGCAATGAGCAGTTTGGTGAATTTTGGAGTTGTTTAGGTATTTTTAGTATGTTCACAATGTTACAGAATAAAAAAAGATAAATAAAGAGAGAGAGAGGGAACTAACCTGGGAGCCCAACTACCCAGCCCACCTAGCCGGCCCAGCCCAAAAGCCGCTCCAGCGAGCTGCTTGCCTTCGCCAGGCAGGCAGGCAGGTGCTCGACGGCGGCTATAGCACGCGCCACGCAGCTGCTCGCCGCCCTGCTTCCTCCCCTCGCCTCTCTGCTGACCGGTATGAGATCCACGTCGTGCCCCGAACCCCCTGGACACCTCACTCGCTCACCTGCCTCTCTCCCTCGCTCTCCCACGCCATGACCGACGCCACCGTAGCCGCACCGTCGCCGTAGTCGCGCTCTCCGTCGTCCTTGAGTCGTGCCGTCGTGTCCAGGAGCTCCGCCGCCCTCCTCTTCGTAGAGCTAGCCGAGCCCCGAGCGCTCGCTTGCCCCGAGGCCTCTGCACCGACCTTGCCCGACTCCGCCATCGCCGGAGATCCCCTTCGCCATCGCCGCCGCACCAGCTCGTCCCCGACCGCGCCGTCTGCTCCCTCGAGACCGCCGTGAGCCCAGCTACCTCTTCCCCCTTTCCTTTCTCGCTCCCGAGCCCCGTACCGACTGCACGTAGCTCACCCGCACGCGCCGCCGGGAGCTCGTCGCCGACGTGACTCCGGCCACCCACTGGCCACACCACCATGTCCAACGCACTCACCGCGCTCGTAGGAACCCGTAGCACCTCACCACGAGCCTCGCCGTGCTCTGTAGCCTCGGTTTCATCATCACCTGAACTTCGGCGACCGCCAAAGTCGTCGCCAGCGCCGTTTCCGGCCACCCCGAGCTCAACCACCACCACCAAGAGCTGCGGCTTGCTCCCAACTACGCATAGATGCCCTCCGCGGCTCTTTTGATCACCGGAATGCACAAAACCACTCTCGCCGCCGCGTTCGGCCTCGCCGGTGGCTAAACACCGGTGAGTTGACCCCGCTGACCCCTTGTTTGACCCACGGGTGGGCCCAGTTTGACCCCTGGGTCAATGACAGGTGGGGCCCAGCTCTGTTAACTAATCAGGATTAGTTTTAATCAATATTTAGTTAAACTAATTACACTGACACACGGGACCCACTAGTCAGGGTTGACCTGGACTGTTCCTTGACCGCTGACGTCATCCTGACGTAAAGCTGATGTAGTAATTTATTTACTGGAATTATTTTTATACAGGAAATTCTAGGAAATACCACAAACTTAAAAAATTCATAGAAATTAATTTGTAACTCCAAATGCAAAGTTTTAGATATGAAAAATGATCAGAAAAGTCCAATCTATCCATCTGTACTGGTTTCATGCATGTTTAAACAACTTAACCTGCTGTTTAGTGCAGAACAAGATAAAGCACTTAAAAGTGCCATTTATTAGTTTGAAATTTGAATCTTTGATTCAAAATGGTTCAAACCCATCTGGTGTTAGTTGCATTAGCCCAATACACTCATTTTGCCATGTCTCATGCATGCATCATATTGTTGCATATTGTTTGGTGATGTTGTGTATCGGTGCTCTTTGCGGTAGGTTCTGCCTCCGAGGAGTACCACAATTACCCTAAGAAGAACAATACCAGAGCACCGACCCATCAGGCAAGCAACCAACCATTTGATCATATCGATACAATCCCATGTTCTCGCTTCTGCTCTCTTTTACTGCATTAAGACAACGTGTTTCAAACTGCTGTGTGCTACGGTAGTTGAACCCATTTCCTCTGCATGACCTGTCATTGCCACAGTAACTAGATGAAACCCACTAGCATGTGTAGGAGTTGATTGAGCCATATGTATGTGTTGTTCCTACCTTGCTATGCCTACTATGCTTAGAGTCGTGTCAGGTCTGGTTCATCTGGGTGATGGGCTTGAGTGAAATGATCATGACCGGTAATGAGAGTGATGTGTTGAACACGATTTGGTAAAGGTATCGATGAGAGGCCATGTAGGAGTACATGGTGGGTTATTTCATTGAAGCCGACCTTAAGCACTAAGATCTGTATTTGTGATTTAAGATTCAACTACTACCATACATTGGGCCCTGAAATATGACCCTGCTCGACTTCTTATTCACCCTAGTCCTCTGTCCAGGAGTTGCAAGTAGTTTCTGGTGTTTGTAGCTTACTGGAGGCCGTGGACAGCGCTGACCCGCGGGGTGGGCTGTGATGCAGTAGGTACGTGGCTGGGTACATGGGCACCCGTTAGGTGTCTCGGAACCCTGTACACATCGTTCGGGGCCGTATGTGGAAACCTCGGCCGGACTCCCTGCGGATGGAACCTGAATAGGCGATAAACCTGGACTAGAGACTTAGGTGTTTAGGTAGGTCGTGGTCCACACCCACGTCAGCTTTTGCTTGAAGTCTGCCGAGCACATGTCGTGTGCAGACGCTAAGGGGTGGAAACATGTATGAAGAAGTACACCCCTGTAGGGTTAACATCATCTATTCGAATAGCAGCGTCCGCGGTAAAGGACTACTTGGTTGCCTATACAGTTCATAGACAAGTAAATGGATACTACTAAAAATCTCAAGATAAGCGTGAGTGCCGAGGATGGCTCTTCAGTAGCAAGACGGAGGTGGATCCCCGGTAGTGTATTGAAGTGGTGTGTAGTGGACTCGTGTGTGCAAAACCATTTCAAGTTGGTGTCTCGTAAGATACCTTAGCCAAGAGTCAAAGCTGGCTTGCTGCAATAACCCCACCAACCCTTCTTGATAATGTGCATGTATGTAGGATCTGATGTAAGTCTTGCTGAGTACCTTTGTACTCATGTTGCTTTAAATTACATTTTTTCAGAAGACGCTGCAACCCCTTCTGATGGGTTCTTCGTAGACGTTGACATCGATGAGTAGACTGAGGCCCAGGTGGTGATCCTGAGCTTGTGAAGGACCATGTAGTATAGCCAGGCTTCCCCAAGCCTCTTTTATTTTAGTAGTTGTCTGTACTCAGACAAGTTACTTTCGTTGTTGGCTTGTATGCTTGTATGACTTGAATGCTGGGTCGTGTGACCCGTACTTGTGTGTATGCTATGTATGGCTCTCTGAGCCTTTAAATAAAGTACTTGTGTCATAGAGTCATGTTGTGATGCCTTGTTGTATTTGCACATATCGAGCATATTGTGTGTATGATTGAAATGCTTGGTATGTGTGGGATCTGACTATCTAGTTGTTTATTCTTAGTAGCCTCTCTTACCGGGAAATGTCTCCTAGTGTTTCCACTAAGCCTTGGTAGCTTGCTACTGCTCCGGAACACTTAGGCTAGCTGGCATGTGTCCTTCTTCATTCCTATGTCTGTCCCTTCGGGGAAATGTCACGCGATGGATACCGGAGTCCTGTTAGCCCTCTACAGCCCGGTTTACCGGAGTCCTGCTAGCCCAATGCTACAGCCCGAATTCACTTGCTGATGACCGACACGTTCGATGCTGGGTCATGGATGCCTGTCCCTGTAAGTTTGTGCCACGTTGGGTTTACGACTAGCCATGTCAGCCCGGGCTCCTTACCATATGGATGCTAGCGACACTATCATATACGTGTGCCGAAAGGCGCAAACGGTCCCGGGCAAAGGTAAGGCGACACCCATGGGAATACCGTGCGTGAGGCCGCAAAGTGATATGAGGTGTTACATGCTAGATCGATGTGGCATTGAGTCGGGGTCCTGACAGCGTTGGCATCAGAGCCGGACTGTCTGTAGGTCCTCCATGCCAAACTGGTCGATGTTGAGTCTAGAAATGCTTTAGTTATATGTAGGGGAATTGATTGTGGGATGGAACGTAAGGCTCTTTTTAATCCTTTATCTCATGACATTCTGATCTGAGTCAGTCTATTCTTCCACCGGGGGATAAGGAATTAGGATCTCTTCTCTCTATCAGGTTCACATGTTACTAATCAGTAGTACCTTATAGGTTTGATGGTTACAAGCCTAGTTCAGTTCTACTACCCCATTGTGTGCTAAGATGGACCCAGAACCTTGATATGATGTTGTTGAGTGTCTATGCAATTCTTTGCAAAATGCCTCAAAATCCTTTTTGAGCAATTACAGCCGTTATGTTGTCCAATTTCTGCTAGGAATTCTAATGTCTTGTGTTTATCATGTTCCAGATGGCTTCCCGTCCTCATAATCAAGTGGTTAATTTGACTCGATGCCTAGATGTACCCGACCATACTGCCATGTTGGTCAGGGTAATGACTGAGGCAGGATACCGTTGGTATCTTGAGTACACGGTCGAAGAGCAATTCCGAGACTTTAATCAAAGTCAATATTTTTGCAATGTCAGGATATTTCCATCTTATCCTGGATCTACCGAGCCCCTCCACTGCTCCTATGGACTCGGGGTTACTATTGAGATGGCTGTGCAGGATGCTGCCTACTCTATGATGACCATCATGCGAGTCAGGACTGGCCTATTTCGGGACTCCAACTTCCGATATATGCCAGCTTCACTTCCGGGAGCACAAGGGTATCTCTAGGCTATCTATGCTGACTCCACTCAGGAGGACTCACTAACCCGCACCACTGCACAGTTGCTTGAAGACAAGGACCGTGAAAATCAGGCCTTGAGACTGGAGCTTTTCAATACCCGTGCTGATCATTGGGCCACTTTGACTCGGTTTGCACCGGCTGTGCAAGCTGGATATATGGATATGCGAGATCTCTATCCTGTGAGATCCGCTCTGCCAGACATGATGGATTGTCGTGATGTAGGAGGCATCACCCCACCTCGTGGTCCCCGCAGGCCACCGTTTGTTGGTCCAAGACCTCATCCTAGCCCCTATGGTCCACAAGCTCCACGGGACCGACTGTTTCCGGATGATCACGTTGAGCTTCCAGGCTATGGAGGTGACTTATATGAAGACTACTACGGAGCTGCCTGAGTTAGTAGTAGTATCACTAGTATCGTATTAGTTGTATCGTCCACCGTCCCGCGTGACTCGTGGGATATGACCTAGCTTGTACCACCTTCCGGAGGTGTAGAAAAATAATGTATAGGAGCTTGGAATGCCTCCGATGAGATGTAATCTTCCTTTCACCGTAGTAGTACTTTGTTTGGTTTTGTACTAAACCTTGTATGGTGTGTATGACGAGGGAATAAAAGAAGCAGTTTCTGTATCTACCATGTCATACGGATGATCATCTTACATTCCAAGTTATCCATTACATTCTACATTTCTATGTCGGAATATTATCATCCTGGACTAAACCATTGTCTTGTTTTCCTAGGATGGTTAACACCCGCACCAACCCTGCTCCCCCAGAGCAGGCCGAAGGCAGCAGAGTTGGGGAAACAAACCTGCCTCACCCTCCTTCTCTGGCCGAGGTTATGCTGGAAGCCGAGAGAAACAAGCAGGAGACCAACCCTTTGTTGGAGCGCATCGAGCAAAACACAGCACACCATCAGAGGAATAACTTGGTGTCGCTCAGTGACTTCATCAAGTTACATCCACCCACTTTCCACCACTCCGTCGAGCCTCTCGACGCTGATGACTGGCTTTGCAGTATTACTCACAAGCTACGCTCTACACTTGTAGCTGAGGCTGACAAGGTCACATTTGCTGCATATCATCTTGAAGGCCTCGCCAGTCTCTGGTGGGAGAACTATGGAGCCATGCGCCCAGTGGGCCAGGTCACTACTTGGGCTGAATTCAGCGAGGCTTTCCGTGAACATCACAATGGACCATAAACGTGAGGAGTTCTGCAGTTTCACTCAAGGTCGACTCTCTGTGGATGCATACAGCAGGGAGTTCGGTAACCTAGCACGGTATGCAACTGAGGAAGTTTCCACTGATGCCAAGAAGCAAGCAAGCTTCCGCAAGGGACTTAGCACTGAGCTTCACCGTGACCTCCGTCTGCATGAGTGCACATCATTTCAGAAGCTTGTTAACAAAGCCATCAGTGCTGAGTCTGGTCAGACTGATTATGAAGCAACATGCAAGCATGGCCGTGACATGGGTTCCTCATCCGGTGCTGGTCCTCAGAAGCGCCGGGTGTGGGTGCCTAACACCCCCTACCACCCAGGTTCACACCGAGGCCATCCTACCAGGCGCCTCACCCAGCTCAACAGTATGCACCAGCCAAGCCCTATGGTGGGCCAACCAACAATGCTCCTCCACGCACTAGCTCGGTGACATGCTTCAAGTGTGGGGAATCGGGCCACTACCTGCGCGAGTGTCCCCAGACCAACCCCAACCAGTCTGGAAAAGCTGTTGGCCGTCGCAACCCGACAGGGAAAGTGTTCTACGCCAAGCCGGCCACCGCTGCACGTGGCCATGTAAACTATATATCTGTTGAAGAAGCTCAAGAGGATCCAAACGTCGTTCTTGGTACGCTCCTTGTTAACTGCCACCCGACATCTGTTCTTTTCGATACTAGAGCATCTCATTCATTCATATCCGAAAATTATGCTCGTTTGCATAACACCGCATTCTGCGACATGCCGTCCACTATGGAAATTTCTACTCCTGGTTCTAGATGGCAAACCTCTAGAGTAAGCCATGGGAATGAAATTCAAGTCGACAGACTTGTTTTTCTCGCATCTTTGATAGCACTCAAATCTTCGGATATTAATATCATTTTGGGTATGGACTAGATGTCAGCCCATCATGCTAAGATTGATTGCTTCTCTAGGACCGTTCAACTCACCCATCCTTCGGGAAAGATAGTCAATGTCTTGACCCGAGTAGCCAAGCGACAGCTATATTCTCTTAACGCCAGTCCTTTGCCAGACCTCAACTACGTTCCGGTAGTCCGTGACTTTTCGGATGTCTTTCCAGAAGAATAGCCAGGTATTCCACCTGACAGAGATGTCGAGTTCGTAATAGATCTCATTCCAGGAACTGTCCCAATTTCTATAAGACCCTATAAGATGGCACCCCTAGAACTAGCCGAGCTTAAGAAACAACTCGATGAGTCCTTGAAAAAGGGTTTCATCCGTCCTAGTTCGTCTCCATGGGCTTGTCCCGTTCTCTTCGTCAAAAAGAAGGATGGTACGGATCGGATGGTTGTAGATTATCGACCAGTCAACCTGGTCACAATCAAGAACAAGTATCCGCTCCCCAGGATCAACGATCTGTATGATTAACTCGCTGGATCCTCCATCTTCTCCAAAATGGATTTGAGGTTGGGCTACCATGAAATCAAAATCAGGAACGGGGACATTCCTAAAACGGCCTTTGTTACTCGTTATGGCCAATACGAGTACACCGTCATGTCCTTTGGTTTAACCAATGCTCCAGCCACTTTCCTCGCTTAATGAACTCAATCTTCATGGAGTATTTGGATAAATTCGTTGTGGTTTACCTCAATGATATACTCATCTACTCCAAGAACGAGGAAGAACATGCCGAGCATCTAAGGCTAGTGTTGATGAAACTCCGAGAGCATCGCCTTTATGCCAAGTTCTCTAAATGCGAATTTTGGTTGCCAGAAGTGACCTATCTAGGACATGTAATTTCTGGTAAGGGTATTGCTGTCAATCCCGAGCGAGTTCAAGCCATCCTTAATTGGACTCCACCTGAATCGGTCAAGCAAGTTCGGAGTTTCCTTGGCTTAGCGAGCTATTGTCGCCGCTTTGTCGAGAACTTCTCCAAGGTTGCCAAACCTCTAACTGAACTCCTCAAGAAAGATAAAAAGTTCGAGTGGACTCCACAATGTGAGCACAACTTTCAGGAACTGAAAAGACGCCTGACATCTGCTCCCGTACTGGTACCACCAGATTTCTCTAAGGACTTTGTTATCTATTGCGACACCTCGCGACAAGGACTAGGTTGCATTCTTATGCAAGATCGTCACGTAATTGCTTATGCTTCACGGAAATTGCACCCACATGAGGAGAATTACCCTACTCATGATCCAGAGCATGCAGCTGTAGTCCATGCACTCAAAACCTGGCGACATTACCTCCTCGGTAATCGTTGCGAAATCTTCACCGATCATCAAAGTCTGAAGTATATATTCACCCAACCGGATTTGAATCTTAGACAAAGACATTGGGTCGAGTTGACCACAGATTTCGACTTAGGGATAACTTACACCCCAGGAAAAGCCAATGTCATGGCTGATGCACTAAGTCGTAAATCTTATTGTAACAATCTGATGTTACAACAAAGTCAACCGCTTCTCCATGAGGAATTTCAGAAGCTTAATCTTCACATCGTTCCTCAAGGATTTCTTTCCACCTTGGTGGCGAAACCTACTCTTACGGATCAAATCATCGCTGCCCAAAAAACGAGATAAAGGAATATCTAAGATCAAGGAGAACATTGCTAGCGGAGATGCTAAATGTTTCTCTACAAATGACCATGGTGTTGTGTACTTTGAGAACCGTTTAGTGGTTCCCAAGAACCAGCATCTATGGCCATTGATCCTTAAGGAAGCTCATGAATCTCCTCTCACCATTCATCCCGGTAGCCCTAAGATGTATCAGGACCTATGCCAGAGGTTCTGGTGGACTAGGATGAAGAGAGACATTGCTCAGTTTGTTGCTAGTTGCGACGTTTGTCGTCGTGTAAAAGCAGAGCATCAACGGCCTGCTGGCACCCTTCAACCCTTAGCTATTCCTAAATGGAAATGGGATAAAATTGGTATGGATTTCATCACCGGTTTTCCCAGGACCAAGAGAGGGAATAACGCTATCTTTGTCGTTGTCGATCGTCTTTCCAAAGTGGCCCATTTCTTGCCTGTTCGCGAGAGTATAACCGCTAGTCAGATAGCAGACTTGTACATCTCCCGAATAGTGTCCCTCCATGGTGTTCCGTTGGAAATTAACTCGGATCGAGGAAGTCTCTTCACCTCTCGATTTTGGGAAAGTTTCCAAAATGCTATGGGAACCCGCCTTTCCTTTAGCACTGCCTTTCACCCTCAATCAAGTGGTCAAGTAGAACATGTCAACCAGATATTAGAAGACATGCTTCGAGCTTCTGTTATCTCATTTGGAATGGATTGGGAGAAATGCCTTCCATTTGCCAAATTTGCTTATAACAACAGCTATCAATCTAGCTTGGGTAAAGCCCCTTTTGAGGTTCTCTATGGACGAAGGTGTCAAACGCCTCTTAACTGGTCAGAAACTGGCGAAAGACAATTCTTTGGCCCGGATATGATCCAGGAAGCGGAAGAGCAAGTTCGCGTCGTTCGTGAAAAGTTGAAAACAGCCCAATCTCGTCAAAAGAGTCAATATGACAGAAAACATAAGGCTATGACTTTTGAGGTTGACGAGAAGGCTTACCTTCGGGTTACTCCTCTGAAGGGAACCCATCGTTTCGGTATCAAAGGCAAATTGGCTCCTTGCTACATTGGACCCTTTCGCATTCTAGCTAAACGAGGAGAAGTTGCCTACCAATTGGAACTACCTCCGCATCTCTCCAGAGTCCACGATGTCTTCCACGTTTCTCAACTCAGGCATTGCTTCTCGGATCCTATCCATGGAGTGGACCACGAAATGCTTGATCTTCAAGATAACCTCACATATCGAGAGTACCCCATTCGTATCCTCGATCAAGCCGAGCGTACCACTCGACGTCATAATATCAAGTTTCTCAAGGTTCAATGGTCGCACCATTCTAAGAAGGAAGCAACTTGGGAAAGGGAGGATCATCTTCGACTTGAGTACCCCGCCTTCTTTCCGGAGGAACCTAAATCTCGGGACGAGATTCTTTTGAGTGGGGGTGAGTTGTCACACCCTAGCTAGCTCATGCATTAGAGTGTTGCATCATGTCTATTTTTCTCAATAGAAACTTGAAATGGGGATGATAGAACCCCCAGCCCCCTTTGAAACCAACTAGGGTTTACTAAAAATATTTTCAATGAACTTGAAATGCCCTTCTAAAATGTCCATCATTTTTGCCTTGGTTCAGAGCCTCTGCCAAAAGTGGTGCACAATTTTCTAGGTCATCCTAAGGTTTTTGAATTAAATCATAAGTATTTGAGTTTGGGCATTTAAATTATATAAATTATTTTAAATGCTCAAATAATCCCAAACTAAAATGTTCCATGCTGGATATATTCCAGTTAATGGCCATGAGCAGTTTGGTGAATTTTGGAGTTGTTTAGGTATTTTTAGTAAGTTCACAAAGTTACAGAATAAATAAAAAAAGATAAATAAAGAGAGAGAGAGAGGGAACTAACCTGGCAGCCCAACTAGCCAGCCCACCTAGCCGGCCCAGCCCAGCAGCCGCTCCAGCGAGCTGCTTGCCTTCGCCAGGCAGGCAGGCAGGTGCTCGACGGCGTCACCAGCACGTGCCACGCAGCTACCCGCCGCCCTGCTTCCTCCCCTCGCCTCTCTGCTGACCGGTATGAGCTCCACGTCGTGCCCCGAACCCCCTGGACACCTCACTCGCTCACTTGCCTCTCTCCCTCGCTCTCCCACGCCATGACCGACGCCACCGTAGCCGCACTGTCGCTGTAGTCGCGCTCTCCGTCGTCCTTGCATCGTGTCGTCGTGTCCAGGAGCTCCGCCGCCCTCCTCTTCGTCGAGCTAGTCGAGCCCCGAGTGCTCGCTTGCCCTGAGGCCTCTGCACTGACCTCGCCCGACTCCGCCATCGCCGGAGATCCCCTTCGCCGTCGCCGCCGCACCAGCTCGTCCCCGACCGCGCCGTCTGCTCCCTCGAGACCGCCGTGAGCCCAGCTACCTCTTCCCCCTTTCCTTTCTCGCTCTCGAGCCCCGCACCGACTGCACGTAGCTCACCCGCATGCGCCGCCGCGGAGCTCGTCGCCGACGTGACTCCGGCCACCCACTGGCCACACCACCATGTCCAACGCACTCACCGCGCTCGTAGGAACCCGTAGCACCTCACCACGAGCCTCGCTGTGCTCCGTAGCCTCGGTTTCATCATCACCCGAACTCCGGCGACCACCAAAGTCGTCGCCGGTGCCGTTTCTGGCCACCCCGAGCTCAACCACGACCACCAAGAGCTGCGGCTTGCTCCCAGCTACGCGTAGATGCCCTCCGCGGCTCTTTTGATCGCCGGAATGCACAAAACCACTGTCACCGCCACGTTCGGCCTCGCCGGCGGCTAAACGCCGGTGAGTTGACCCTGCTGACCCCTCGTTTGACCCACGGGTGGGCCCAGTTTGACCCCTGGGTCAATGACAGGTGCGGCCCAGCTCTGTTAACTAATCAGGATTAGTTTTAATCAATATTTAGTTAAACTAATTACACTGACACATGGGACCCACTAGTCAGGGTTGACCTGGACTGTTCTGTTAACCGCTGACGTCATCCTGACGTAATGCTAATGCAGTAATTTATTTACTGGAACTATTTTTATACAGGAAATTCCAGGAAATACCACAAACTTAAAAAAATCATAGAAATTAATCTGTAACTCCAAATGCAAAGTTTTATATATGAAAAATGATCAAAAAAAATCCAATCTATCCATCTGTACTGGTTTCATGCATGTTTAAACAATTTAACCTGCTGTTTAGTGCAGAACAAGATAAAGCACAGAAAAGGGCCATTTATGAGTTTGAAATTTGAATCTTTGATTCAAAATGGTTCAAACCCATCTGGTGTTAGTTGCATTAGCCCAATACACTCATTTTGCCATGTCTCATGCATGCATCATATTGTTGCATATTCTTTGGTGATGTTGTGTATCAGTGCTCTTTGCGGCAGGTTCTGCCTCCGAGGAGTACCACGATTACCCTAACGAAGAACAATACCAGAGCACCGACCCATCAGGCAAGCAACCAACCATTTGATCATATCGATACAATCCCATGTTCTCGCTTCTGCTCTCTTTTACTTCATTAAGACAACGCGTTTCAAACTGCTGTGTGCTACGGTAGTTGAACCCATTTCCTCTGCATGACCTGTCATTGCCACAGTAACTAGATGAAACCCACTAGCATGTGTAGGAGTTGATTGAGCCATATGTATGTGTTGTTCCTACCTTGCTATGTCTGCTATGCTTAGAGTCGTGTCAGGTCTGGTTCATCTGGGTGATGGGCTAGAGTGAAATGATCATGACAGGTAATGAGAGTGATGTGTTGAACACGATTTGGTAAAGGTATCGATGAGAGGCCATGTAGGAGTACATGGGGGGTTGTTTCATTGAAGCCGACCTTAAGCACTGAGATCTGTATTTGTGATTTAAGATTCAGCTACTACCATACATTGGGCCCTGAAATATGACCCCGCTCGACTTCTTATTCACCCTAGTCCTCTGTCCAGGAGTTGCAAGTAGTTTCTGGTGTTTGTAGCTTACTGGAGGCCGTGGACAGCGCTGACCCGCGGGGTGGGCTGTGATGCGGTAGGTACGTGGCCGGGTACACGGGCACCCGTTAGGTGTCTCGGAACCCTGTACACATCGTTCGGGGCCGTATGTGGAAACCTCGGCCGGACTCCCTACAGATGGAACCTGAATAGGCGATAAACCTGGACTAGAGACTTAGGTGTTTAGGTAGGTCGTGGTCCACACCCACGTCGGCTTTCGCTTGAAGTCTGCCGAGCACATGTCGTGTGCAGATGCTAAGTGGTGGAAACATGTATGAAGAAGTACACCCCTGCAGGGTTAACATCATCTATTCGAATAGCCGCGTCCGTGGTAAAGGACTACTTGGTTGCCTATACAGTTCATAGACAAGTAAATGGATACTACTAAAAATCTCAAGATAAGCGTGAGTGCCGAGGATGGCTATTCCGTAGCAAGACGGAGGTGGATCCTCGGTAGTGTATTGAAGTGGTGTGTAGTGGACTCGTGTGCGCAAAACCATTTCAAGTTGGTGTCTCGTAAGATAGCTTAGCCAAGAGTCAAAGCTGGCTTGCTGCAATAACCCCACCAACCCTTCTTGATAATGTGCATGTATGTAGGATCTAATGTAAGTCTTGCTGAGTACCTTTGTACTCATGTTGCTTTAAATTACATTTTTTTAGAAGACGCTGCAACCCCTTCTGATGGGTTCTTCGTAGACGTTGACATCGATGAGTAGACTGAGGCCCAGGTGGTGATCCTGAGCTTGTGAAGGACCATGTAGTATAGCCAGGCTTCCCCAAGCCTCTTTTATTTTACTAGTTGTCTGTACTCAGACAAGTTACTTCCGCTGTTGGCTTGTATGCTTGTATGACTTGAATGTTGGGTCGTGTGACCCGTACTTGTGTGTATGCTATGTATGGCTCTCTGAGCCTTTAAATAAAGTACTTGTGTCGTAGAGTCATGTTGTGATGCCTTGTTATATTTGCACATATCGAGCATATTGTGTGTATGATTGAAATGCTTGGTATGTGTGGGGTCTGACTATCTAGTTGTTTATTCTTAGTAGCCTCTCTTACCGGGAAATGTCTCCTAGTGTTTCCACTAAGCCTTAGTAGCTTGCTACTGCTTCGGAACACTTAGGCTGGCCGGCATGTGTCCTTCTTCGTTCCTGTGTCTGTCCCTTCGGGGAAATGTCACGCAATGGATACCGGAGTCCTGTTAGCCCGCTACAGCCCGGTTTACGGAAGTCCTGCTAGCCCAGTGCTACAGCCCGAATTCACTTGCTGATGACCGACACGTTCGATGCTGGGTCATGGATGCATGTCCCTGTAAGTTTGTGCCACTTTGGGTTTACGACTAGCCATGTCAGCCCGGGCTCCTTACCATATGGATGCTAGCGACACTATCATATACGTGTGCCAAAAGGCGCAAACGGTCCCGGGCAAAGGTAAGGCGACACCCGTGGGAATACCGTGCGTGAGGCCGCAAAGTGATATGAGGTGTTACATGCTAGATCAATGTGGCATTGAGTCGGGGTCCTGACAAATTTGTAGAGTTCCGGAAGTTTGTGTTAGTTACAGATTGCTACAGACTATTCTGTTTTTGGCAGATTCTGTTTTTCGTGTGTTGTTTGCTTATTTTGATGAATCTATGGCTAGTAAATTAGTTTATAAACCATAGAGAAGTTGGAATACAGTAGGTTTAACACCAATATAAATAAATAATGAGTTCATTACAGTACCTTGAAGTAGTCTTTTGTTTTCTTTCTCTAACGGAGATCACGAGATTTCTGTTGAGTTTTGTGTTGTGAAGTTTTCAAATTTTGGGTGAATTCTTTTGATGGATTATGGAACAAGGAGTGGCAAGAGCCTAAGCTTATGGATGCTCATGGCACCCCCAAGATAATCCAAGGACACCAAAAAGTGAAAGCTTGGGGATGCCCTGGAAGGCATCCCCTCTTTCGTCCACTTCCATCGGTAATTTACTTGGAGCTATATTTTTATTCACCAACATGATATGTGTTTTGCTTGGAGTGCCTTGTATTATTTGTGTCCTTGCTTGTTAGTCTACCACAATCATCCTTGTTGTACACATCTTTTGAGAGAGCCATACATGAATTGGAATTTGTTAGAATACTCTATGTGCTTCGCTTATATCTTTTGAGCTTGATAGTTTTGCTCATAGTGCTTCACTTATATCTTTTGAGCGTGATAATTTTTGCTCTAGTACTTCACTTAGATCTTTTAGAGATCGGTGGTGGATTTGTTTTAAAGAAACTATTTGATCTCTCATCCTTCACTTAGATTATTTTGAGAGTCTTTAATAGCATGGTAATTTGCTTAATGTTAATATACTTGGTATTCAAGATATGTGAAACTTTCTTTTGAGTGAATTGAATACTAAGATAAGTTTGATGCTTGATAATTGTTTTGAGATATGGAGGTGATAATATCAAAGTCGTGCTAGTTGGGTGATTATGAATTTGAGAAATACTTGTGTTGAAGTTTGCAAGTCCCGTAGCATGCACGTATGGTTAAAGTTATGTAATAAATTTGAAACATGAAGTGTACCTGGCTTGTGCATCCTTATGAGTGGCGGTCGGGGACGAGCGATGGTCTTTTCCTACCAATCTATCCCCCTAGGAGAATGCGCGTAGTACTTGAATTTTTGATGACTTCTAAATTTTTGCAATAAGTATATGAGTTCTTTTGACTAATGTTGAGTCCATGGATTATACGCACTCTCACCTTTCCACCTTTGCTAGCCTCTTCGGTACCGTGCATTGCCCTTTCTCACCTTGAGAGTTGGTGCAAACTTTGCCGGTGCATCCAAACCCCATGATACGATACGCTCTATCACACATAAACCTCCTTATATCTTCCTCAAAACAGCCACCATACCTACCTATCATGGCATTTCCATAGCCATTCCGAGATATATTGCCATGCAACTTCCACCATCATCATCATGACATACATTACTTTTGTCATATTGCCATTGCATGATCTTGTAGTTGACATCGTATTTGTGGCAAAGCCACCATGCATTATTTTCCATACATGTCACTCTTGATTCATTGCACCATCCCGGTAAACCGTCGGAGGCATTCATATAGAGTCATATCTTGTTCTAAGTTTCGAGTTGTAATCCTTGTGTTGTAATCAATAGAAGTGTGATGATCATCATTATTAGAGCATTGCCCAAATAAAAAAAAGAGAAAGGCCAAAAAGAAAGAAAGAAAGGCCCAAAAAAAGAAAATAAATAAATAAATAAATAAATAGGGCAATGCTACTATCTCTTTTTCCACACTTGTGCTTCAAAGTAGCACCTTGTTCTTCATGTCGTGAGTCTCATATATTGTGCTTCAAAGTAGCACCTTGTTCTTCATGTAGTGAGTCTCATATATTGTGCTTCAAAGTAGCACCTTGTTCTTCATGTAGTGAGTCTCATAAGTTGTCTTTTTTATACTAGTGGGAATTTTTCATTATAGAACTTGGCTTGTATATTCCTACGATGGGCTTCCTCAAATGCCCTAGGTCTTCATGAGCAAGCAAGTTAGATGCACACCCACTAGTTTTCTTTTGTTGAGCATTCATAGCTCTAGTGCATCCGTTGCATGGCAATCCCTACTCCTCATGTTGACATCAATTGATGGGCATCTCCATAGCCCGTTGATTAGCTTCGTCAATGTGAGACTTTCTCCTTTTTTGTCTTCTCCACACAATCCCCATCATCATATTCTATTCCACCCATAGTGCCATATCCATGGCTCATGCTCATGTATTGCGTGAAGTTTGAAAAAGTTTGAGATTATTTATGTATGAAACAATTGCTTGGCTTGTCATCGGGGGTATAGAAGTTGGGAACATCTTTGTGTGACGAAAATGAAGCATAGCCTAACTATATGATTTTGTAGGGATGAACTTTCTTTTGCCATGTTATTTTGAGAAGACATGATTGCTTTGATTAGTATGCCTGAAGTATTATTATTTTTGTGTCAATATGAACTTTTGTCTTGACTCTTTCGGATCTAAATATTCATATCACAATTAAGAAGATTTACATTGAAATTATGCCAAAATATCACTCCACATCAAAAATTCTTTTTTATCATTTACCTACTCGAGGACGAGCAGGAATTAAGCTTGGGGATGCCTGATACGTCTCCAACGTATCTATAATTTTTGATTGCTCCATGCTACTTTATCTACTGTTTTGGACTATATTGGGCTTTATTTTCCACTTTTATATTACTTTTGGGACTAACCTATTAACCGGAGGCCCAGCCCAGAATTGCTGTTTTTTGCCTTTTTCAGTATTTCGAAGAAACAGAATATCAAACGGAGTCCAAACGGAATGAAACCTTCGGGATCGTGATTTTCCAACCGAACGTGATCCAGGAGACTTGGACCCTACTCCAAGAAGTGTTCGAGGAGGTCACGAGGGTGGAGGGCGCCCCCCTGGGCGCACCCCCTACCTCGTGGGCCCCTCGGAGCTCCACTGACATACTCCTTCCTCCTATATATACCTATGTATCCCCGAACGATCAGAACAGGAACCAAAAACCTAATTCCAGTGCCGCAACCTTCTGTATCCATGAGATCCCATCTTGGGGCCTGTTCCGGAGCTCCGCCGGAGGGGGCATCCACCACGGATGGCTTCTACATCATCACCATAGCCCCTCCGATGAAGTGTGAGTAGTTTACTTCAGACCTTCGGGTCCATAGCTAGTAGCTAGATGGCTTCTTCTCTCTTTTTGGATCTCAATACAATGTTCTCCCCCTCTCTCGTGGAGATCTATTTGATGTAATCTTCTTATTGCGGTGTGTTTGTTGAGACCGATGAATTGTGGGTTTATGATCCAGTATTATCTATGGAAAATATTTGATTCTTCTCTGAATTCTTTTATGTATGATTGAGTTATCTTTGCAAGTCTCTTCGAATTATCTTTTTGGTTTGTCCAACTAGATTGGTAGTTCTTGCAATGGGAGAAGTGCTTAGCTTTGGGTTCAATCTTGCGGTGTCCTTGCTTAGTGACAAAAAGAGTTGCAAAGCACGTATTGTATTGTTGCCATCGAGGATAACAAGATGGTTTTTTTATCATATTGCATGAATTTATCCCTCTACATCATGCCATCTTGCTTACGGCGTTACTCTGTTTTTACTTAATACTCTAGATGCATGCTGGATAGTGGTCGATGAGTGGAGTAATAGTAGTAAATGCAGAATCATTTCGATCTACTTGTTTTGGACGTGATGCCTATATACATGATCATTGCCTAGATATACTCATAACTATGCTCAACTCTGTCAATTGCTCAACAGTAATTTGTTCACCCACCGTAGAATACTTATGCTCTTGAGAGAAGCCACTAGTGAAACCTATGGCCCTCGGGTCTATTTTCATCATATCAATCTATATCACTTTATTTACTTGCTTTCTTTTTACCTTGCCTTTACTTTTTACTTTGCATCTATCTATCAAAAATACCAAAAATATTATCTCTATCAGATTTCACTCTCGTAAGTGACCGTGAAGGGATTGACAACCCCTAAGCGTTGGTTGCGAGTTGCTATCGTTTTGTGTAGGTACGAGGGACTTGTGCGTGGTCTCCTACTGGATTGATACCTTGGTTCTCAAAAACTGAGGGAAATACTTATGCTACTTTACTGCATCATCCTCTCCTCTTCGGGGAAATCCAACGCAGTGCTCAAGAGGTAGCAGGCTATTAAAGAGCTCAATTATGATTTCAAACTTTCCGGTGAGAAGAGGCTATTTGACATTAGCTCACTTGATGAATGGAGAACTCAAGCCTATGCGAATGCCAAACTGTTTAAAGAAAAAGTCAAAAGATGGCATGACAGAAGGATACGAAAGCGTGAGTTTAATGTAGGTGATTATGTTTTACTATACAACTCTCGTTTAAGATTTTTTGCAGGAAAACTTCTCCCTAAATGGGAAGGCCCTTATGTTATCAAGGAGGTCTATCGTCCCCGTGCCATAAAAATCAACAACTTCGAAGTCACAAATCCGAAGGTGGTGAACGGTCAAAGGATCAAACATTATATCTCAGGTAATCCCACGAATGTTAAAACCAATGTTATTGAAACCGTAACCCTGGAGGAATACATAAGGGACACTTTCCAGAATGTTTCAGACTCCGAAAAAGAATAGGTATGTGCTACCTCTTGAGCACTGCGTTGGTTTTCCCTTGAAGAGGAAAGGGTGATGCAACAAAGTAGTGTAAGTAATTCCCTCAGTTTTTGAGAACCAAGGTATCAATCTAGTAGGAGGCTCCTCAAAAGTCCCACGCACCTACACAAACAAACAAGAACCTCGCAACCAACGCGATAAAGGGGTTGTTAATCCCTTCACGGTAACTTGCAAAAGTGAGATCTGGTAGAGATAATATGATAAGATAAATATTTTTGGTATTTTTATGATATAAAATTGGAAAGTAAAGATGCAAATAAAAGTAGATGGAAAACTTATATGATAAAAGATAGACCCCGGGGCCATAGGTTTCACTAGTGGCTTCTCTCAAGATAGCATAAGTATTACGGTGGGCGAACAAATTACTGTCGAGCAATTGATAGAAAAGTGCATAGTTATGTGTTTATCTAGGCATGATCATGTATATAGGCATCAGTCCGCAACAAGTAGATTGAAATGATTCTCCATCTACTACTATTACTCCACACATAGATCGACTCCTGGCTGCATCTAGATTATTAAGTTCATAAGAATAGAGTAATGCATTAAGCAAGATGACATGATGTAGAGGGATAAACTCAAGCAATATGATATAAACCCCATCTTTTTATCCTCGATGGCAACAATACAATACGTGCCTTGCTGCCCCTGCTGTCACTGGGAAAGGACACCGTAAGATTGAACCCAAAGCTAAGCACTTCTCCCATTGCAAGAAAGATCTATCTAGTAGGCCAAACCAAACTGATAATTCGAAGAGACTTGCAAAGATAACCAATCACACATAAAATAATTCAGAGAAGATTCAATTATTTCTCATAGATAAACTTGATCATAAACCCACAATTCATCGGATCTTGACAAACACACCACAAAAAGAGTTACATCGAATGGATCTCCAAGAAGATCGAGGAGAACTTGGTATTGAGATTCAAAGAGAGAGAAGAAGCCATCTAGCTAATAACTATAGACCCGAAGGTCTATGGTAAACTACTCACAACTCATTGGGGAGGCCTTGGAGATGATGTAGAGGCCCTCCATTGTCGATTCCCCCTCCGGCGGAGCACCGACGAAGGCTCCAAGATGGGATCTCACGGATACAGAAGGTTGCGGCGGTGGAAATAGTTTTTCGTGGTACTCCTGTATGTTTTCGGGGTACGTGGATATATATAAGCGAAGGAGGTAGGTCAAGGGAGCCACGAGGGGCCCACGAGGGTGGGGGCGCGCCGGGCACCCTCGTGGCCGCCTCGGTTATTTCTTGACATCCACTCCAAGACTCCTGGATTGCGTTTGTTCCAAAAAGATCGCTCCCGAAGGTTTCATTCCGTTTGGACTCCGTTTGATATTCCTTTTCTTCAAAACACTCAAATAGGCAAAAAAATAGCAATTCGGGCTGGGCCTTCAGTTAGTAGGTTAGTCCCAAAAATGGTATAAAAGTGTAAAGTAAAGCCCATAAACATC
This sequence comes from Triticum dicoccoides, assembly GCF_002162155.2. Classification (NCBI taxonomy): domain Eukaryota; kingdom Viridiplantae; phylum Streptophyta; class Magnoliopsida; order Poales; family Poaceae; genus Triticum; species Triticum dicoccoides. The sequence continues at coordinate 572,519,590 of NC_041385.1, read as the reverse complement.
CAAAATAGGTAATTTAATAGCATGGTATAATCAAAAATTATAGATACGTTGGAGAAGTATCAAGCATCCCCAAGCTTAATTCCTGCTCGTCCTCGAGTAGGTAAATGATAAAAACAGAATTTTTGATGTGGAATGCTACCTAGCATAATTATCAATGTAATTTTATTTATTGTGTCATGATTGTTTAGATCCAAATGATTCAAGATAAAAGTCCAGAAAACATAAAAATAATAATACTTCAAGCATACTAACAAGTAATCATGTCTTATCAAAATAGCATAGCCAAAGAAAGCTCATCCCTACAAAATCATATAGTTGGGCCATGCTTCATTTTTATTACAAAAAATACTCCCATCATGCACAACCCCGGTTTCAGCCAAACAATTGGTTCATACTTTTTAACGCGCTTCAGCTTTTTCAACTCTTACGCAATACATGAGTGCAAGCCATGGACATAACACTATATGTGGCATAGGGTGGTGGTTTTGAAGACAAAAAGGGAGAAGATAGTCTCACATCAACTAGACGTATAAACGGGCTATGGATATGCCCATTAATAGATATCAATGTGAGTGAGTAGGGATTGCCATGCAACAGATGCACTAGAGCTATAAATATATGAAAGCTCAACAAAAGAAACTAAGTGGGTGTGCATCCAAATTGCTTGCTCACAAAGACCTAGGGCATTTTGAGGAAGCCCGTCATTGGAATATACAAGCCAAGTTCTATAATGAAAAATTCCCACTAGTATATGAAAGTGACAAGATAGGAGACTCTCTATCATGAAGATCATGGTGCTACTTTGAAGCACAAGTGTGGAAAAGAGATAGTAGCATTGTCCCTTCTATCTTTTCTCTCATTTTTTTCTTTTATTTTTTTTTCTTTTTTCTTTCTTTCCTTTTTTTATTTTGGTGGGCTTCTTTGGCCTTTTTTTTGTATGGGCTTCTTTGGCCTCTTTTATTTTTATAAAGTCCGAATTCTCATCCCGACTTGTCGGGGAATCATAGTCTTTATCATCCTTTCCTCACTTGGGACAATGCTCTAATAATGAAGATCATCAAACTTTTATTGATTTACAACTCAAGAATTACAACTCAATACTTAGAAGAAAATATGACTCTACGTGAATGCCTCCGGCGGTGTACCGGGATATGCAATGAATCAAGAGTAACATGTACGAAAAATTATGAAGGTGGCCTTGCCACAAATACGATGCCAACTACATGATCATGCAAAGAGAAATATGACAATGATGGGGCGTGTCATAATAAATGGAACGGTGCAAAGTTGCATGGCATTATATCTCGGAATGGCTATGGAAATGACATAATAGGTAGGTATGGTGGCTGTTTTGAGGAAGGTAAATGGTGGGTGCATAATACCGGCGAAAGTTGCACGACATAATAGAGGCTGGCAGTGGTGGAATGGTGAGAGTGCGTATAATCCATGGACTCACATTAGTCATAAAGAACTCATATACTTATTGCAAAAGTCTACTTTGCCTCGAAGCAAAGTACTACTATGCATGCTCCTAGGGGAAGGGTTGGTAGGAGTTAACCATTGCGCGATCCCGACCTCCACTCATAAGGAAGACAATTAAAAGAGCATCCCATGCAACAAATTTGTCACACAACTTTTACCATACGTGCATGCTACGGGACTTGCCAACTTCAACACAAGTATTTCTCAATTTCATAATTACCCAACTAGCATGACTCTAACATTACCACCTTTATATCTCAAAAAAATTATCAAGCATCAAATTGATCATAGTGTTTAATGCACTTTCTATGATAGTTTCTATTATACCCAACTTGGATGCTCATCAATCTAGGACCAAATCTATAACCATAGCAAATACCATGTTGTTCTAAAAGACTCTCAAAATGATATAAGTGAAGAATGAGAGATCAACAATTTCTACAAAATCAAGACACCGTCGTGCTCTAAAAGATATAAGTGAAGTACTAGAGCAATTCTTGTCTAGCTCAAAAAATATAAGTGAAGCACATAGAGTATTCTAAAAAATTCCAAATCATGTATGTCTCTCTCAAAAGGTGTGTACAACATGGATGATTGTGGTAATCTAAAAAGTAAAGACTCATATCACACAAGATGCTCTGTCGTGGAATTGTCACGGAAGATGTCCTAGTGTGAGAACTTAGTCATGAGGCCAACGCATCTATGTGGTAGCTTGAGAGGGGTTGATCGGGACAAGAGATGCAACACACAAGACAAGGATTTAGACAGCTTCGGGCCCCAGGAAACATCATCCGGTAATAACCCTACATGTTGTTTGTGGCTAGGTCTCATTATGATCATGAGGGAATCGCTGCATAAAGCGGCTCTCCTCTTAGTTGTGTCTAACCCTTGAGATTATTGTTCGCCCCCTCTTGGGGTGCCCTGCCCCTCCTTATATAAGTTGGATGGGCGGGTTACATGTGGAGTCCTAGTAGGACTAGGACAATTCTATAACAAGCGGAATCCTAGTCTTGCCCCCTTAAGGGAAAACTCCTTATGCCTTTCCTCTTAAGCCGGCCCACCATAGCATGAGCCGGCCTTCTGGGCCTTGGGCCTTGTCTTCTATCTGACCCGTCGTCAGGGCCATCCGTGAGTCACCATGCTCGTGAGTCGTCAAACCAGTGAGTCGCCAAACTTGTGAGTCGCCAATCCTCCGGTGGGTTACCAATGAAACCCAAGTCCGGCCGGGTCATACTTCCGGCCGGGTCATACCGTAGGGTATATCCCCGACATTAGCCCCAATTTAATTTGGATTTATCCATGTTAAACTGATCATGTAGAATAAACACAAGAACAAACTTGATAGGTTGTGCTCCGGGTTAAATATTTTCCTGAACCGGCACCTGATCATCCTTATGTCCTTGTCATTTCCTCCTGGCTGCGCATTCATGATCTCGTAGCAAATCTCCTTTAGCAGATGTGTTCAAACATTACCAATGCAAAAAATCCGGGCACTTCTTCTGAAAAATCCGGGTCAATAGGCCAGCTTCATAACCAATTTGTTGACATTGGCTTCTTGTAGAGAAATATTATAAGAAATAATCCATTTGAGTTGGCTTTCAATGTTCTGACTTGACAGAAATATTGGTCTTGAAATACTCATCTGATTTTCAGCCGGCTTGAAGATGTAGAAACTTGTCAATTGATGATTACCAAAATTGATGGGTTATAAATAGATGATGCCGAGTCATAATTGTTGCTGACGCCGGGTCATAATTATTGCAGACACCGGGTTAATCTGGTTTGCTCAAAACTGAGAATTTGAAGATTTTTTCTCCCTTATATGGATATCACCTATAGCCCCCAAGTGTCGGGTTGTCATGCTTGCAGCAACCTGGGACTTGTAATTACCTTATGCTCATGAAAACTTCAACCAGTGTAGCCCCCAAAGGTCGGGTCATTATGTAATAATGAGCAGGGACTTTATAAATATGATCATGTAGACTTGAGCAGCAACATGTAGCCCCCAAGGACCGGCTCGGTAAGATAATATTAAGCTGGGACTTTATATATGCTTCTTTGAAAAGAACATCATATGATGTAACCCCATCATGGGGCTTGAACCCACGTCCAGAAGGTTAAAAGCTTTGTGCTTTACCAACTGAGCAGTGGACCCTTGAATATAATGGATTAAGACTTGTGTACCTTGAATTATTTACAGGAGCAATATGTAGCCCCCAAGGGCCGGCTCATTACAATGTGATGAGCCGGGTCTTTGAATAAGGTGATAAAAATGACTTTGCATTAGCCCCCAAGTGCCATGTTGCATGCTGGCAGTGACATGGGACTTGTATATTTGATGTAACCTCAATTTGAATAATATAACCCTCAAGTGCTGGGTCGTAAGCCTACAACGACTCGGGACTACTCCCTCCATTGTAAAAATGAATCATGTCCATTAATAAAATAATAGCCATTGCACTGAAACGACTTTGAAAACCTCCATCAGAATATTGGTTATTGATAACCATAATAAAAATCCAGCCATGTTGGCTATTCAAGATTTGAATAATATAATCCGGTATGAAAACCTCAATCATTCAATATGATTGTGAAAATCCGGCCAAGTTTTGGCTATTAGAAATTTGAATACCTTATCAGTTGACAAGTAGATCCGAAGTTCAAATACTCGGAGGCTCTTGGACGATGGTGACTTAATGCACATTCATTGTAAGCCAGAATTTCATAACCCGACGGCTTATAGCCTTTGAGAAAATCAAGAATTGATAACCCTTTTGAGACACCAATTTAAATCTCTGATGATGGGCTTTAACTTAATCATTTATGTAAGTCATAACTCTGTAAATCCTGCATAGAGTTTAAACAACATATACCCTAGCGACTTAACGTCAAAAGCTAGGGCGGGTAACCACCCAATGTAGTCTTACCCTGCACATAGAAATATATCACAAGAGCCCTTGGCGGTTTACCGTAGGGCGGGTCATAATATCTCACATATAACCACTGATGTGTAAAAAGGAGTCACAGATAAGCCTGTCATAAATCATAACTTTGAAACATCACTATAATAATAATATCATACCTGTGATATTGAATTTGCACTGTCGGTTTATGTGGCCTGTGCAGTAAGGGTGATAACCCAATCTTTAGAAGTCAATATTTCCAAACATTTGATGATTGTCATATGCTGGCGACTTACTATCCAAAGTTAAGCCGGGTTAAAAAGAAACCACATATACATGCCTCAGATATGAACAAAAAAGTCTCAAGACAAAATCAAAGATTGTTTTCAAAAAACTTAAGACAAATAGAAAGAAAAATCGATGCTTCTGATTCGAATACAATCAGTAAACCGTACCAAAGGGGTTAAGCTAGGATTCGAATACGATCATGTAGCCCCTAGTGGCTTTGGCGTTGCACCGATCAAGAGGGTACTGACAGCTATGTTCTCTTTGGTTCAAATACGACCTATGTTTGAACAGGAAGCCCCCAAATGACCTTGAGAGTTTTTTAATGACTCTGATTCGAATACAATCAAAGTCGGACCCAAAAGGGGTTAAGCTATGATTCGAATATGATCAAGAAGCCCCCTAGTGAGTTTGGCATTGTGTCAATCAAGAGGGTACCGACAGCTATGTTCTCTTTGGTTCGAATACGACCTATGTTTAAACAGGAAGCCCCCAAGTGACCTTGATATTTTGTTAACGACTCTGATTCAAATATGATCAATAAACAAATTGTACAGGACTTCCTATTTTGGTAGAATTTTGTCACACCCTAGCTAGCTCATGCATTAGAGTGTTGCATCATGTCTATTTTTCTCAACAGAAACTTGAAATGGGGATGACAGAACCCCCAGCCCCCTCTGAAACCAACTAGGGTTTACTAAAAATATTTTCAATGAACCCGAAATGCCCTTCTAAAATGTCCATCATTTTTGCCTTGGTTCAGAGCCTCTGCCAAAAGTGGTGCACAATTTTCTAGGTCATCCTAAGGTTTTTGAATTAAATCATAAGTATTTGAGTTTGGGCATTAAATTATATTAATTATTTTAAATGCTCAAATAATCCGAAACTAAAATGTTCCATGCTGGATATATTCCAGTTATGGCCATGAGCAGTTTGGTGAATTTTGGAGTTGTTTAGGTATTTTTAGTATGTTCACAACGTTACAGAATAAATAAAAAAAGATAAATAAAGAGAGAGAGAGAGGGAACTAACCTGGCAGCCCAACTAGCCAGCCCACCTAGCCGGCCCAGCCCAAAAGCCGCTCCAGCGAGCTGCTTGCCTTCGCCAGGCAGGCAGGCAGGTGCTCGACGGCGGCACTAGCACGTGCCACGCAGCTGCCCGCCGCCCTGCTTCCTCCCCTCGCCTCTCTGCTGACCGGTATGAGCTCCACATCGTGCCCCGAACCCCCTGGACACCTCACTCGCTCACCTGCCTCTCTCCCTCTCTCTCCCACGCCATGACCGACGCCACCGTAGCCGCACCGTCGCCGTAGTCGCGCTCTCCGTCGTCCTTGCGTCGTGTCGTCGTGTCCAGGAGCTCCGCCGCCCTCCTCTTCGTCGAGCTAGCCGAGCCCCGAGCGCTCGCTTGCCCCGAGGCCTCTGCACCGACCTTGCCCGACTCCGCCATCGCCGGAGATCCCCTTCGCCGTCGCCGCCGCACCAGCTCGTCCCCGACCGCGCCGTCTGCTCCCTCGAGACCGCCGTGAGCCCAGCTACCTCTTCCCCCTTTCCTTTCTCGCTCCCGAGCCCCGTACCGACTGCACATAGCTCACCCGCACGCGCCGCCGCGGAGCTCGTCGCCGACGTGACTCCGGCCACCCACTGGCCACACCACCATGTCCAACGCAATCACCGCGCTCGTAGGAACCCGTAGCACCTCACCACGAGCCTCGTCGTGCTCCGTAGCCTCGATTTCATCATCACCTGAACTCCGGCGACCGCCAAAGTCGTCGCCGGCGCCGTTTCCGGCCACCCCAAGCTCAACCACCACCACCAAGAGCTGCGGCTTGCTCCCAGCTACGCATAGATGCCCTCCGCGGCTCTTTTGATCGCCGGAATGCACAAAACCACTCTCGCCGCCGCGTTCGGCCTCGCCGGCGGCTAAACACCGATGAGTTGACCCCGCTGACCCCTTGTTTGACCCACGGGTGGGCCCAGTTTGACCCCTGGGTCAATGACAGGTGGGGCCCAGCTCTGTTAACTAATTAGACTGACACACGGGACCCTCTAGTCAGGGTTGACCTGGACTGTTCCTTGACCGCTGACGTCATCCTGACGTAATGCTGATGCAGTAATTTATTTACTGGAATTATTTTTATACAGGAAATTCCAGGAAATACCACAAACTTAAAAAAATCATAGAAATTAATTTGTAACTCCAAATGCAAAGTTTAAGATATGAAAAATGATCAGAAAAATCCAATCTATCCATCTGTACTGGTTTCATGCATGTTTAAACAACTTAACCTGCTGTTTAGTGCAGAACAAGATAAAGCACTTAAAAGGGCCATTTATGAGTTTGAAATTTGAATCTTTGATTCAAAATGGTTCAAACCCATCTGGTGTTAGTTGCATTAGCCCAATATACTCATTTTGCCATGTCTCATGAATGCATCATATTGTTGCATATTGTTTGGTGATGTTGTGTATCGGTGCTCTTTGCGGCAGGTTCTGCCTCCGAGGAGTACCACGATTACCCTAACGAAGAACAATACCAGAGCACCGACCCATCAGGCAAGCAACCAACCATTTGATCATATCGATACAATCCCATGTTCTCGCTTCTGCTCTCTTTTACTGCATTAAGACAACGCGTTTCAAACTGCTGTGTGCTACGGTAGTTGAACCCATTTCCTCTGCATGACCTGTCATTGCCACAGTAACTAGATGAAACCCACTAGCATGTGTAGGAGTTGATTGAGCCATATGTATGTGTTGTTCCTACCTTGCTATGCCTACTATGCTTAGAGTCGTGTCAGGTCTGGTTCATCTGGGTGATGGGCTAGAGTGAAATGATCATGACTGGTAATGAGAGTGATGTGTTGAACACGATTTGGTAAAGGTATCGATGAGAGGCCATGTAGGAGTACATGGTGGGTTGTTTCATTGAAGCCGACCTTAAGCACTGAGATCTGTATTTGTGATTTAAGATTCAACTACTACCATACATTGGGCCCTGAAATATGACCCCGCTCGACTTCTTATTCACCCTAGTCCTCTGTCCAGGAGTTGCAAGTAGTTTCTGGTGTTTGTAGCTTACTGGAGGCCGTGGACAGCGCTGACCCGCGGGGTGGGCTGTGATGTAGTAGGTACGTGGCTGGGTACATGGGCACCCGTAAGGTGTCTCGGAACCCTGTACACATCGTTCGGGGCCGTATGTGGAAACCTCGGCCGGACTCCCTGCGGATGGAACCTGAATAGGCGATAAACCTGGACTAGAGACTTAGGTGTTTAGGTAGGTCGTGGTCTACACCCACGTCGGCTTTTGCTTGAAGTCTGCCGAGCACATGTCGTGTGTAGACGCTAAGGGGTGGAAACATGTATGAAGAAGTACACCCCTGTAGGGTTAACATCATCTATTCGAATAGCAGCGTCCGCGGTAAAGGACTACTTGGTTGCCTTTACAGTTCATAGATAAGTAAATGGATACTACTAAAAATCTCAAGATAAGCATGAGTGCCGAGGATGGCTCTTCCGTAGCAAGACGGAGGTGGATCCTCGGTAGTGTATTGAAGTGGTGTGTAGTGGACTCGTGTGTGCAAAACCATTTCAAGTTGGTGTCTCGTAAGATACCTTATCCAAGAGTCAAAGCTGGCTTGCTGCAATCACCCCACCAACCCTTCTTGATAATGTGCATGTATGTAGGATCTGATGTAAGTCTTGCTGAGTACCTTTGTACTCATGTTGCTTTAAATTACATTTTTTCAGAAGACGCTGCAACCCCTTCTGATGGGTTCTTCGTAGACGTTGACATCGATGAGTAGACTGAGGCCCAGGTGGTGATCCTGAGCTTGTGAAGGACCATGTAGTATAGCCAGGCTTCCCCAAGCCTCTTTTATTTTACTAGTTATATGTACTCAGACAAGTTACTTTCGTTGTTGGCTTGTATGCTTGTATGACTTGAATGCTGGGTCGTGTGACCCGTACTTGTGTGTATGCTATGTATGGCACTCTGAGCCTTTAAATAAAGTACTTGCGTCATAGAGTCATGTTGTGATGCCTTGTTGTATTTGCAGATATCGAGCATATTGTGTGTATGATTGAAATGCTTGGTATGTGTGGGATCTGACTATCTAGTTGTTTATTCTTAGTAGCCTCTCTTACCGGGAAATGTCTCCTAGTGTTTCCACTGAGCCTTGGTAGCTTGCTACTGCTCCGGAACACTTAGGCTAGCTGGCATGTGTCCTTCTTCATTCCTATGTCTGTCCCTTCGGGGAAATGTCACGCGATGGATACCGGAGTCCTGTTAGCCCGCTACAGCCCGGTTTACCGGAGTCCTACTAGCCCAATGCTACAGCCCGAATTCAGTTGCTGATGACCGACACGTTCGATGCTGGGTCATGGATGCCTGCCCCTATAAGTTTGTGCCACGTTGGGTTTACGACTAGCCATGTCAGCCCGGGCTCCTTACCATATGGATGCTAGCGACACTATCATATACGTGTGCGAAAAGGCGCAAACGGTCCCGGGCAAAGGTAAGGCGACACCTGTGGGAATACCGTGCGTGAGGCCGCAAAGTGATATGAGGTGTTACATGCTAGATCGATGTGGCATTGAGTCGGGGTCCTGACAGCATTGGCATCAGAGCCGGACTATCTGTAGGTCCTCCAAGCCAAACTGGTCGATGTTGAGTCTAGAAATGCTTTAGTTATATGTAGGGGAATTGATTGTGGGATGGAACGTAAGGCTCTTTTTACTCCTTTATCTCATGACATTCTGATCTGAGTCAGTCTATTCTTCCACCGGGGGATAAGGAATTAGGATCTCTTCTCTCTATCAGGTTCACGTGTTACTAATCAGTAGTACCTTATAGGTTTGATGGTTACAAGCCTAGTTCAGTTCTACTACCCCATTATGTGCTAAGATGGACCCAGAACCTTGATATGATGTTGTTGAGTGTCTATGCAATTCTTTGCAAAATGCCTCAAAATCCTTTTTGAGCAATTACAGCCGTTATGTTGTCCAATTTCTGCTAGGAATTCTAATGTCTTGTGTTTATCATGTTCCAGATGGCTTCCCGTCCTCAGAATCAAGTGGTTAGTTTGACTCGATGCCTAGATGTACCCGACCATACTGCCATGTTGGTCAGGATAATGACTGAGGCTGGATACCGTTGGTATCTTGAGTACACGTTCGAAGAGCAATTCCGAGACTTTAATCAAAGTCAATATTTTTGCACTGTCAGGATATTTCCATCTTATCCTGGATCTACCGAGCCCCTCCACTGCTCCTATGGACTCGGGGTTACTATTGAGATGGCTGTGCAGGATGCTGCCTACTCTATGATGACCATCATGCGAGTCAGGACTGGCCTATTTCGGGACTCCAACTTCCGATATATGCCAGCTTCAATTCCGGGAGCACAAGGGTATCTCCAGGCTATCTATGCTGACTCCACTCAGGAGGACTCACTAACCCGCACCACTGCACAGTTGCTTGAAGACAAGGACCGTGAAAATCAGGCCTTGAGACTGGAGCTTTTCAATACCAGTGCTGATCATTGGGCCACTTTGACTCGGTTTGCACCGGCTGTGCAAGCTGGATATATGGATATGCGAGATCTCTATCCTGCGAGATCCGCTCTGCCAGACATGATGGATTGTCGTGATGTAGGAGGCAGCACCCCACCTCGTGGTCCCCGCAGGCCACCGTTTGTTGGTCCAAGACCTCATTCTAGCCCCTATGGTCCACAAGCTCCACGGGACCGACTGTTTCCGGATGATCACGTTGAGCTTCCAGGCTGTGGAGGTGACTTCTATGAAGACTACTACGGAGCTGTCTGAGTTAGTAGTAGTATCACTAGTATTGTATTAGTTGTATCGTCCACCGTCCCGCGTGACTCGTGGGATATGACCTAGCTTGTACCACCTTCCGGAGGTGTAGAAAAATAATGTATAGGAGCTTGGAATGCCTCCGATGAGATGTAATCTTCCTTTCACCGTAGTAGTACTTTGTTTGGTTTTGTACTAAACCTTGTATGGTGTGTATGACGAGGGAATAAAAGAAGCAGTTTCTGTATCTACCATGTCATACGGATGATCATCTTACATTCCAAGTTATCCATTACATTCTACATTTCTATGTCGGAATCTTATCATCCTGGACTAAACCATTGTCTTGTTTTCCTAGGATGGTTAACACCCGCACCAACCCTGCTCCCCCAGAGCAGGCCGAAGGCAGCAGAGTTAGGGAGACAAACCTACCTCACCCTCCTTCTCTGGCCGTGGTTATGCTGGAAGCCGAGAGAAACAAGCGGGAGACCAACCCTTTGTTGGAGCGCATCGAGCAAAACACAGCACACCATCAGAGGAATAACTTGGTGTCGCTCAGTGACTTCATCAAGTTACATCCACCCACTTTCCACCACTCCGTTGAGCCTCTTGACGCTGATGACTGGCTTCACAGTATTACTCACAAGCTACGCTCTACACTCGTAGCTGAGGCTGACAAGGTCACATTTGCTGCATATCATCTTGAAGGCCCCGCCAGTCTCTGGTGGGAGAACTATGGAGCCATGCGCCCAGTGGGCCAGGTCCCTACTTGGGCTGAATTCAGCGAGGCTTTCCGTGAACATCACATTCCGGAGGGTCTTATGGACCATAAATGTGAGGAGTTCTGCAGTTTCACTCAAGGTCGACTCTCTGTGGATGCATACAGTAGGGAGTTCGGTAACCTAGCACGGTATGCAACTGAGGAAGTTTCCACTGATGCCAAGAAGCAAGCAAGGTTCCGCAAGGGACTTAGCCCTGAGCTTCACCGTGACCTCCGTCTGCATGAGTGCACATCTTTTCAGAAGCTTGTTAACAAAGCCATCAGTGCTGAGTATGGTCAGACTGATTATGAAGCAACATGCAAGCATGGCCGTGACATGGGTTCCTCATCCGGTGCTGGTCCTCAGAAGCGCCGGGTGTGGGTGCCTAACACCGCCCTACCACCCAGGTTCACACCGAGGCCATCCTACCAGGCGCCTCGCCCAGCTCAACAGTATGCACCAGCCAAGCCCTATGGTGGGCCAACCAACAATGCTCCTCCACGCACTAGCTCCGTGACATGCTTCAAGTGTGGGGAATCGGGCCACTACCTGCGCGAGTGTCCCCAGACCAACCCCAACCAGTCTGGAAAAGCTGTTAGCCGTGGCAACCCGACAGGGAAAGTGTTCTACGCCAAGCCGGCCACCGCTGCACGTGGCCATGTAAACTGTATCTCTGTTGAAGAAGCTCAAGAGGATCCAAACGTCGTTCTTGGTACGCTCCTTGTTAACTGCCACCCGGCATCTGTTCTTTTTGATACTGGAGCATCTCATTCATTCATATCCGAAAATTATGCTCGTTTGCATAACACCGCATTCTGCGACATGCCATCCACTATGGAAATTTCTACTCCTAGTTCTAGATGGCAAACCTCTAGAGTAAGCCATGGGAATGAAATTCAAGTCGACAGACTTGTTTTTCTCGCATCTTTGATAGCCCTCAAATCTTCGGATATTAATATCATTTTGGGTATGGACTGGATGTCAGCCCATCATGCTAAGATTGATTGCTTCTCTAGGACCGTTCAACTCACCCATCCTTCGGGAAAGATAGTCAATGTCTTGACGCGAGTAGCCAAGCGACAGCTATATTCTCTTAACGCCAGTCCTTTGCCAGACCTCAACTACGTTCCGGTAGTCCGTGACTTTCCGGATGTCTTTCCAGAAGAATAGCCAGGTATTCCACCTGACAGAGATGTCGAGTTCGTAATAGATCTCATTCCAGGAACTGTCCCAATTTCTATAAGACCCTATAAGATGGCACCCCTAGAACTAGCCGAGCTTAAGAAACAACTCGATGAGTCCTTGAAAAAGGGTTTCATCCGTCCTAGTTCGTATCCATGGGCTTGTCTCGTTCTCTTCGTCAAGAAGAAGGATGGTACGGATCGGATGGTTGTAGATTATCGACCAGTCAACCTGGTCACAATCAAGAACAAGTATCCGCTCCCCAGGATCAACGATCTGTATGATCAACTCGCTGGATCCTCCATCTTCTCCAAAATGGATTTGAGGTTGGGCTACCATGAAATCAAAATCAGGAACGGGGACATTCCTAAAACGGCCTTTGTTACTCGTTATGGCCAATACGAGTACACCGTCATGTCCTTCGGTTTAACCAATGCTCCAGCCACTTTCCTCGCTTAATGAACTCAAGCTTCATGGAGTATTTGGATAAATTCGTTGTGGTTTACCTCAATGATATACTCATCTACTCCAAGAACGAGGAAGAACATGCCGAGCATCTAAGGCTAGTGTTGATGAAACTCCGAGAGCATCGCCTTTATGCCAAGTTCTCTAAATGCGAATTTTGGTTGCCAGAAGTGACCTATCTAGGACATGTAATTTCTGGTAAGGGTATTGCTGTCAATCCCGAGCGAGTTCAAGCCATCCTTAATTGGACTCCACCTGAATCGGTCAAGCAAGTTCGGAGTTTCCTTGGCTTAGCGAGCTATTGTCGCCGCTTTGTCGAGAACTTCTCCAAGGTTGCCAAACCTCTAACTGAACTCCTCAAGAAAGATAAAAAGTTCGAGTGGACTCCACAATGTGAGCACAACTTTCAGGAACTGAAAAGACGCCTGACATCTGCTCCCGTACTGGTACCACCAGATTTCTCTAAGGACTTTGTTATCTATTGCGACGCCTCGCGACAAGGACTAGGTTGCATTCTTATGCAAGATCGTCACGTAATTGCTTATGCTTCACGGAAATTGCACCCACATGAGGAGAATTACCCTACTCATGATCTAGAGCTTGCAGCTGTAGTCCATGCACTCAAAACCTGGCGACATTACCTCCTCGGTAATCATTGCGAAATCTTCACTGATCATCAAAGTCTGAAGTATATATTCACCCAACCGGATTTGAATCTTTGGCAAAGACGTTGGGTCGAGTTGATCACAGATTTCGACTTAGGGATAACTTACACCCCAGGAAAAGCCAATGTCATGGCTGATGCACTAAGTCGTAAATCTTATTGTAACAATCTGATGTTACAACAAAGTCAACCGCTTCTCCATGAGGAATTTCGGAAGCTTAATCTTCACATCGTTCCTCAAGGATTTCTTTCCACCTTGGTGGCGAAACCTACTCTTACGGATCAAATCATCGCTGCCCAAAAAACGAGATAAAGGAATATCTAAGATCAAGGAGAACATTGCTAGCGGAGATGCTAAATGTTTCTCTACAAATGATCATGGTGTTGTGTACTTTGAGAACCGTTTAGTGGTTCCCAAGAACCAGCATCTATGGCAGTTGATCCTTAAGGAAGCTCATGAATCTCCTCTCAACATTCATCCCGGTAGCACTAAGATGAATCAGGACCTATGCCAGAGGTTCTGGTGGACTAGGATGAAGAGAGACATTGCTCAGTTTGTTGCTAGTTGCGACGTTTGTCGTCGTGTAAAAGCAGAGCATCAACGGCCTGCTGGCACCCTTCAACCCTTAGCTATTCCTAAATGGAAATGGGATAAAATTGGTATGGATTTCATCACCGGTTTTCCCAGGACCAAGAGAGGGAATAACGCTATCTTCGTCGTTGTCGATCGTCTTTCCAAAGTGGCCCATTTCTTGCCTGTTCGCGAGAGTATAACCGCTAGTCAGATAGCAGACTTGTACATCTCCCGAATAGTGTCCCTCCATGGTGTTCCATTGGAAATTAACTCGGATCGAGGAAGTCTCTTCACCTCTCGATTTTGGGAAAGTTTCCAAAATGCTATGGGAACCCGCCTTTCCTTTAGCACTGCCTTTCACGCTCAATCAAGTGGTCAAGTAGAACGTGTCAACCAGATTCTAGAAGACATGCTTCGAGCTTTTGTTATCTCATTCGGAATGGATTGGGAGAAATGCCTTCCATTTGCCAAATTTGCTTATAACAACAGCTATCAATCTAGCTTGGGTAAAGCCCCTTTTGAGGTTCTCTATGGACGAAGGTGTCAAACGCCTCTTAACTGGTCAGAAACCGGGGAAAGACAATTCTTTGGCCCGGATATGATCCAGGAAGCGGAAGAGCAAGTTCGCGTCGTTCGTGAAAAGTTGAAAACAGCCCAATCTCGTCAAAAGAGTCAATATGACAGAAAACATAAGGCTATGACTTTTGAGGTTGACGAGAAGGCTTACCTTCGGGTTACTCCTCTGAAGGGAACCCATCGTTTCGGTATCAAAGGCAAATTGGCTCCTCGCTACATTGGACCCTTTCGCATTCTAGCTAAACGAGGAGAAGTTGCCTACCAATTGGAACTACCTCCGCATCTCTCCAGAGTCCACAATGTCTTCCACGTTTCTCAACTCAGGCATTGCTTCTCGGATCCTATCCATGGAGTGGACCACGAAACGGTTGATCTTCAAGATAACCTCACATATCGAGAGTACCCCATTCGTATCCTCGATCAAGCTGAGTGTACCACTCGACGTCATAATATCAAGTTTCTCAAGGTTCAATGGTCGCACCATTCTAAGAAGGAAGCAACTTGGGAAAGGGAGGACCATCTTCGACTTGAGTACCCCGCCTTCTTTCCGGAGGAACCTAAATCTCGGGACGAGATTCTTTTGAGTGGGGGTGAGTTGTCACACCCTAGCTAGCTCATGCATTAGAGTGTTGCATCATGTCTATTTTTCTCAATAGAAACTTGAAATGGGGATGACAGAACCCCCAGCCCCCTTTTAAACCAACTAGGGTTTATTAAAAATATTTTCAATGAACCTGAAATGCCCTTCTAAAATGTCCATCATTTTTGCCTTGGTTCAGAGCCTCTGCCAAAAGTGGTGCACAATTTTCTAGGTCATCCTAAGGTTTTTGAATTAAATCATAAGTATTTGAGTTTGGGCATTTAAATTATATAAATTATTTTAAATGCTCAAATAATCCCAAACTAAAATGTTCCATGCTGGATATATTCCAGTTAATGGCCATGAGCAGTTTGCTGAATTTTGGAGTTGTTTAGGTATTTTTAGTAAGTTCACAAAGTTACAGAATAAATAAAAAAAGATAAATAAAGAGAGAGAGAGGGAACTAACTTGGCAGCCCACCTAGCCGGCCCAGCCCAGCAGCCGCTCCAGCGAGCTGCTTGCCTTCGCCAGGCAGGCAGGCAGGTGCTCGACGGCGGCACCAGCATGCGCCACGCAGCTACCCGCCGCCCTGCTTCCTCCCCTCGCCTCTCTGCTGACCGGTATGAGCTCCACGTCATGCCCCGAACCCCCTGGACACCTCACTCGCTCACCTGCCTCTCTCCCTCGCTCTCCCACACCATGACCGACGCCACCGTAGCCGCACCGTCGCTGTAGTCGCGCTCTCCGTCGTCCTTGCGTCGTGTCGTCGTGTCCAGGAGCTCCGCCGCCCTCCTCTTCGTCGAGCTAGTCGAGCCCCGAGCGCTCGCTTGCCCTGAGGCCTCTGCACTGACCTCGCCCGACTCCGCCATCGCCGGAGATCCCCTTCGCCGTCACCGCCGCACCAGCTCGTCCCCGACCGCGCCGTCTGCTCCCTCGAGACCGCCGTGAGCCCAGCTACCTCTTCCCCCTTTCCTTTCTCGCTCTCGAGCCCCATACTGATTGCACGTAGCTCACCCGCACGCGCCGCCGCGGAGCTCGTCGCCGACATGACTCCGGCCACCCACTGGCCACACCACCATGTCCAATGCACTCACCGCGCTCGTAGGAACCCATAGCACCTCACCACGAGCCTCGCCGTGCTCCGTAGCCTCGGTTTCATCATCACCCGAACTCCGGCGACCGCCAAAGTCGTCGCCGGCGCCGTTTCTGGCCACCCCGAGCTCAACCACGACCACCAAGAGCTGCGGCTTGCTCCCAGCTACGCGTAGATGCCCTCCGCGGCTCTTTTGATCGCCGGAATGCACAAAACCACTGTCACCGCCACGTTCGGCCTCGCCGGCGGCTAAACGCCGGTGAGTTGACCCCGCTGACCCCTCGTTTGACCCACGGGTGGGCCCAGTTTGACCCCTAGGTCAATGACAGTTGGGGCCCAACTCTGTTAACTAATCAGGATTAGTTTTAATCAATATTTAGTTAAACTAATTACATTGACACATGGGACCCACTAGTCAGGGTTGACCTGGACTATTCTGTTGACCGCTGACGTCATCCTGACGTAATGCTAACGTAGTAATTTATTTACTGGAATTATTTTTATACAGGAAATTCCAGGAAATACCACAAACTTAAAAAAATCATAGAAATTAATCTGTAACTCCAAATGCAAAGTTTTATATATGAAAAATGATAAAAAAAATCCAATCTATCCATCTGTACTGGTTTCATGCATGTTTAAACAATTTAACCTGCTGTTTAGTGCAGAACAAGATAAAGCACTGAAAAGGGCCATTTATGAGTTTGAAATTTGAATCTTTGATTCAAAATGGTTCAAACCCATCTGGTGTTAGTTGCATTAGCCCAATACACTCATTTTGCCATGTCTCATGCATGCATCATATTGTTGCATATTCTTTGGTGATGTTGTGTATCGGTGCTCTTTGCGGCAGGTTCTGCCTCCGAGGAGTACCACGATTACCCTAACGAAGAACAATACCAGAGCACCGACCCATCAGGCAAGCAACCAACCATTTGATCATATCGATACAATCCCATGTTCTCGCTTCTGCTCTCTTTTACTGCATTAAGACAACGCGTTTCAAACTGCTATGTGCTACGGTAGTTGAACCCATTTCCTCTGCATGACCTGTCATTGCCACAGTAACTAGATGAAACCCACTAGCATGTGTAGGAGTTGATTGAGCCATATGTATGTGTTGTTCCTACCTTGCTATGTCTGCTATGCTTAGAGTCGTGTCAGCTCTGGTTCATCTGGGTGATGGGCTAGAGTGAAATGATCTTGACAGGTAATGAGAGTGATGTGTTGAACACGATTTGGTAAAGGTATCGATGACAGGCCATGTAGGAGTACATGGTGGGTTGTGTCATTCAAGCCGACCTTAAGCACTGAGATCTGTATTTGTGATTTAAGATTCAGCTACTACCATACATTGGGCCCTGAAATATGACCCCGCTCGACTTCTTATTCACCCTAGTCCTCTGTCCAGGAGTTGCAAGTAGTTTCTGGTGTTTGTAGCTTACTGGAGGCCGTGGATAGCGCTGACCCACGGGGTGGGCTGTGATGCGGTAGGTACGTGGCCGGGTACACGGGCACCCGTTAGGTGTCTCGGAACCCTGTACACATCGTTCGGGTCCGTATGTGGAAACCTCGGCCGGACTCCCTGCGGATGGAACCTGAATAGGCGATAAACCTGGACTAGAGACTTAGGTGTTTAGGTAGGTTGTGGTCCACACCCACGTCGGCTTTCGCTTGAAGTCTGCCGAGCACATGTCGTGTGCAGACGCTAAGTGGTGTAAACATGTATGAAGAAGTACACCCCTGCAGGGTTAACATCATCTATTCGAATAGCCGCGTCCGCGGTAAAGGACTTCTTGGTTGCCTATATAGTTCATAGACAAGTAAATGGATACAACTAAAAATTTCAAGATAAGCGTGAGTGTCGAGGATGGCTGTTCCGTAGCAAGACGGAGGTGGATCCTCGTTAGTGTATTGAAGTGGTGTGTAGTGGACTCGTGTGCGCAAAACCATTTCAAGTTGGTGTCTCGTAAGATAGCTTAGCCAAGATCAAAGCTGGCTTGCTGCAATAACCCCACCAACCCTTCTTGATAATGTGCATGTATGTAGGATCTGATGTAAGTCTTGCTGAGTACCTTTGTACTCATGTTGCTTTAAATTACATTTTTTCAGAAGACGCTGCAACCCCTTCTGATGGGTTCTTCGTAGACGTTGACATCGATGAGTAGACTGAGGCCCAGGTGGTGATCCTGAGCTTGTGAAGGACCATGTAGTATAGCCAGGCTTCCCCAAGCCTCTTTTATTTTACTAGTTGTCTGTACTCAGACAAGTTACTTCCGCTGTTGGCTTGTATGCTTGTATGACTTGAATGTTGGGTCGTGTGACCCGTACTTGTGTGTATGCTATGTATGGCTCTCTGAGCCTTTAAATAAAGTACTTGTGTCGTAGAGTCATGTTGTGATGCCTTGTTGTATTTGCACATATCGAGCATATTGTGTGTATGATTGAAATGCTTGGTATGTGTGGGATCTGACTATCTAGTTGTTTATTCTTAGTAGCCTCTCTTACCGGGAAATGTCTCCTAGTGTTTCCACTGAGCCTTGGTAGCTTGCTACTGCTCCGGAACACTTAGGCTGGCCGGCATGTGTACTTCTTCGTTCCTGTGTCTGTCCCTTCGGGGAAATGTCACGCAATGGATACCGGAGTCCTGTTAGCCCGCTACAGCCCGGTTTACAGAAGTCCTGCTAGCCCAGTGCTACAGCCCGAATTCACTTGCTGATGACCGACACGTTCGATGCTGGGTCATGGATGCATGTCCCTATAAGTTTGTGCCACTTTGGGTTTACGACTAGCCATGTCAGCCCGGGCTCCTTACCATATGGATGCTAGCGACACTATCATATACGTGTGCCAAAAGGCGCAAACGGTCCCGGGCAAAGGTAAGGCGACACCCGTGGGAATACCGTGCGTGAGGCCGCAAAGTGATATGAGGTGTTACATGCTAGATCAATGTGGCATTGAGTCGGGGTCCTGACAAATTTGTAGAGTTCCGGAAGTTTGTGTTAGTTACAGATTGCTACAGACTGTTCTGTTTTTGGCAGATTCTGTTTTTCGTGTGTTATTTGCTTATTTTGATGAATCTATGGCTAGTAAATTAGTTTATAAACCATAGAGAAGTTGGAATACAGTAGGTTTAACACCAATATAAGTAAATAATGAGTTCATTACAGTACCTTGAAGTAGTCTTTTGTTTTCTTTCTCTAACGGAGATCACGAGATTTCTGTTGAGTTTTGTGTTGTGAAGTTTTCAAATTTTGGGTGAATTCTTTTGATGGATTATGGAACAAGGAGTGGCAAGAGCCTAAGCTTGGGGATGCTCATGGCACCCCCAAGATAATCCAAGGACACCAAAAAGTTAAAGCTTGGGGATGCCCCGGAAGGCATCCCCTCTTTCGTCCACTTCCATCGGTAATTTACTTGGAGCTATATTTTTATTCACCAACATGATATGTGTTTTGCTTGGAGTGTCTTGTATTATTTGTGTCCTTGCTTGTTAGTCTACCACAATCATCCTTGTTGTAGCCATACATGAATTGGAATTTGTTAGAATACTCTATGTGCTTCGCTTATATCTTTTGAGCTTGATAGTTTTGCTCATAGTGCTTCACTTATATCTTTTGAGCGTGATAATTTTTGCTCTAGTACTTCACTTAGATCTTTTAGAGATCGGTGGTGGATTTGTTTTAAAGAAACTATTTGATCTCTCATGCTTCACTTAGATTATTTTGAGAGTCTTTAATAGCATGGTAATTTGCTTAATGTTAATATACTTGGTATTCAAGATATGTGAAACTTTCTTTTGAGTGAATTGAATACTAAGATAAGTTTGATGCTTGATAATTGTTTTGAGATATGGAGGTGATAATATCAAAGTCGTGCTAGTTGGGTGATTATGAATTTGAGAAATACTTGTGTTGAAGTTTGCAAGTCCCATAGCATGCACGTATGGTTAAAGTTATGTAATAAATTTGAAACACGAAGTGTACCTGGCTTGTGCATCCTTATGAGTGGCGGTCGGGGACGAGCGATGGTCTTTTCCTACCAATCTATCCCCCTAGGAGAATGCGCGTAGTACTTGAATTTTTTATGACTTCTAAATTTTTGCAATAAGTATATGAGTTCTTTTGACTAATGTTGAGTCCATGGATTATACGCACTCTCACCTTTCCACCTTTGCTAGCCTCTTCGGTACCGTGCATTGCCCTTTCTCACCTTGAGAGTTGGTGCAAACTTTGCCGGTGCATCCAAACCCCATGATACGATACGCTCTATCACACATAAACCTCCTTATATCTTCCTCAAAACAGCCACCATACCTACCTATCATGGCATTTCCATAGCCATTCCGAGATATATTGCCATGCAACTTCCACCATCATCATCATGACATACATTACTTTTGTCATATTGCCATTGCATGATCTTGTAGTTGACATCGTATTTGTGGCAAAGCCACCATGCATTATTTTCCATACATGTCACTCTTGATTCATTGCACCATCCCGGTACACCGCCGGAGGCATTCATATAGAGTCATATCTTGTTCTAAGTTTCGAGTTGTAATCCTTGTGTTGTAATCAATAGAAGTGTGATGATCATCATTATTAGAGCATTGCCCAAATAAAAAAAAGAGAAAGGCCAAAAAGAAAAAAAGAAAGGCCCAAAAAAAGAAAATAAATAAATAAATAAATAAATAGGGCAATGCTACTATCTCTTTTTCCACACTTGTGCTTCAAAGTAGCACCTTGTTCTTCATGTAGTGAGTCTCATATATTGTGCTTCAAAGTAGCACCTTGTTCTTCATGTAGTGAGTCTCATATATTGTGCTTCAAAGTAGCACCTTGTTCTTCATGTACTGAGTCTCATAAGTTGTCTTTTTTATACTAGTGGGGATTTTTCATTATAGAACTTGGCTTGTATATTCCTATGATGGGCTTCCTCAAATGCCCTAGGTCTTCATGAGCAAGCAAGTTAGATGCACACCCACTAGTTTTCTTTTGTTGAGCATTCATAGCTCTAGTGCATCCGTTGCATGGCAATCCCTACTCCTCATGTTGACATCAATTGATGGGCATCTCCATAGCCCGTTGATTAGCCTCGTCAATGTGAGACTTTCTCCTTTTTTGTCTTCTCCACACAATCCCCATCATCATATTCTATTCCACCCATAGTGCCATATCCATGGCTCATGCTCATGTATTGCGTGAAGGTTGAAAAAGTTTGAGATTATTTAAGTATGAAACAATTGCTTGGCTTGTCATCGGGGGTATAGAAGTTGGGAACATCTTTGTGTGACGAAAATGAAGCATAGCCTAACTATATGATTTTGTAGGGATGAACTTTCTTTTGCCATGTTATTTTGAGAAGACATGATTGCTTTGATTAGTATGCCTGAAGTATTATTATTTTTGTGTCAATATGAACTTTTGTCTTGAATCTTTTGGATCTAAATATTCATATCACAATTAAGAAGATTTACATTGAAATTATGCCAAAGTATCACTCCGCATCAAAAATTCTTTATTATCATTTACCTACTCGAGGACGAGCAGGAATTAAGCTTGGGGATGCCTGATACGTCTAAAACGTATCTATAATTTTTGATTGCTCCATGCTACTTTATCTACTTTTTTGGACTATATTGGGCTTTATTTTCCACTTTTATATTACTTTTGGGACTAACCTATTAACCAGAGGCCCAGCCCAGAATTGTTGTTTTTTGCCTTTTTCAGTATTTCGAAGAAACATAATATCAAACGGAGTCCAAACGGAATGAAACCTTCGGGATCGTGATTTTCCAACCGAACGTGATCCAGGAGACTTGGACCCTACTCCAAGAAGTGTCCGAGGAGGTCACGAGGGTGGAGGGCGCCCCCCTGGGCGCACCCCCCTACCTCGTGGGCCCCTCGGAGCTCCACTGACGTACTCCTTCCACCTATATATACCTATGTATCCCCGAACGATCAGAACAGGAACCAAAAACCTAGTTCCACTGCCGCAACCTTCTGTATCCATGAGATCCCATCTTGGGGCCTGTTTCGGAGCTCCGCCGGAGGGGGCATCCACCACGGAGGGCTTCTACATCATCACCATAGCCCCTCCGATGAAGTGTGAGTAGTTTACTTCAGACCTTCGGGTCCATAGCTAGTAGCTAGATGGCTTCTTCTCTCTTTTTGGATCTCAATACAATGTTCTCCCCCTCTCTCGTGGAGATCTATTCGATGTAATCTTCTTTTTGCGGTGTGTTTGTTGAGACCGATGAATTGTGGGTTTATGATCCAGTATTATCTATGGAAAATATTTGATTCTTCTCTGAATTCTTTTATGTATGATTGAGTTATCTTTGCAAGTCTCTTCGAATTATCTTTTTGGTTTGTCCAACTAGATTGGTAGTTCTTGCAATGGGAGAAGTGCTTAGCTTTGGGTTCAATCTTGCGGTGTCCTTACTTAGTGACAAAAAGAGTTGCAAAGCACGTATTGTATTGTTGCCATCGAGGATAACAAGATGGTTTTTTTATCATGTTGCATGAATTTATCCCTCTACATCATGCCATCTTGCTTACGGCGTTACTCTGTTTTTACTTAATACTCTAGATGCATGCTGGATAGTGGTCGATGAGTGGAGTAATAGTAGTAAATGCAGAATCATTTCGATCTACTTGTTTTGGACGTGATGCCTATATGCATGATCATTGCCTAGATATACTCATAACTATGCTCAACTCTGTCAATTGCTCAACAGTAATTTGTTCACCCACCGTAGAATACTTATGCTCTTGAGAGAAGCCACTAGTGAAACCTATGGCCCTCGGGTCTATTTTCATCATATCAATCTATATCACTTTATTTACTTGCTTTCTTTTTACTTTGCCTTTACTTTTTACTTTGCATCTATCTATCAAAAATACCAAAAATATTATCTCTATCAGATTTCACTCTCGTAAGTGACCGTGAAGGGATTGACAACCCCTAAGCGTTGGTTGCGAGTTGCTATCGTTTTGTGTAGGTACGAGGGACTTGTGCGTGGTCTCCTACTGGATTGATACCTTGGTTCTCAAAAACTGAGGGAAATACTTACGCTACTTTACTGCATCATCCTCTCCTCTTCGGGGAAATCCAACGCAGTGCTCAAGAGGTAGCAGGCTATTAAAGAGCTCAATTATGATTTCAAACTTTCCGGTGAGAAGAGGCTATTTGACATTAGCTCACTTGATGAATGGAGAACTCAAGCCTATGCGAATGCCAAACTGTTTAAAGAAAAAGTCAAAAGATGGCATGATAGAAGGATACAAAAGCGTGAGTTTAATGTAGGTGATTATGTTTTACTATACAACTCTCGTTTAAGATTTTTTGCAGGAAAACTTCTCCCTAAATGGAAAGGCCCTTATGTTATCAAGGAGGTCTATCATCCCCATGCCATAAAAATCAACAACTTCGAAGTCACAAATCCGAAGGTGGTGAACGGTCAAAGGATCAAACATTATATCTCAGGTAATCCCACACATTATAAAACCAATGTTATTGAAACCGTAACCCTGGAGGAATACATAAGGGACACTTTCCAGAATGTTTCAGACTCCGAAAAAGAATAGGTATGTGCTACCTCTTGAGCACTGCGTTGGTTTTCCCTTGAAGAGGAAAGGGTGATGCAACAAAGTAGTGTAAGTAATTCCCTCAGTTTTTGAGAACCAAGGTATCAATCTAGTAGGAGGCTCCTCAAAAGTCCCACGCACCTACACAAACAAACAAGAACCTCGCAACCAACGCGATAAAGGGGTTGTTAATCCCTTCACGGTAACTTGCAAAAGTGAGATCTGGTAGAGATAATATGATAAGATAAATATTTTTGGTATTTTTATGATATAAAATTGGAAAGTAAAGATGCAAATAAAAGTAGATGGAAAACTTATATGATAAAAGATAGACCCCGGGGCCATAGGTTTCACTAGTGGCTTCTCTCAAGATAGCATAAGTATTACGGTGGGCGAACAAATTACTGTCGAGCAATTGATAGAAAAGTGCATAGTTACGTGTTTATCTAGGCATGATCATGTATATAAGCATCACGTCCGCAACAAGTAGATTGAAATGATTCTCCATCTACTACTATTACTCCACACATCGATCGACTCCTGCCTGCATCTAGAGTATTAAGTTCATAAGAATAGAGTAATGCATTAAGCAAGATGACATGATGTAGAGGGATAAACTCAAGCAATATGATATAAAACCCATCTTTTTATCCTCGATGGCAACAATACAATACGTGCCTTGCTTCCCCTGCTGTCACTGGGAAAGGACACCGTAAGATTGAACCCAAAGCTAAGCATTTCTCCATTGCAAGAAAGATCTATCTAGTAGGCCAAACCAAACTGATAATTCGAAGAGACTTGCAAAGATAACCAATCACACATAAAATAATTCAGAGAAGATTCAATTATTTCTCATAGATAAACTTGATCATAAACCCACAATTCATCGGATCTCGACAAACACACCACAAAAAGAGTTACATCGAATAGATCTCCAAGAAGATCGAGGAGAACTTGGTATTGAGATTCAAAGAGAGAGAAGAAGCCATCTAGCTAATAACTATAGACCCGAAGGTCTATGGTAAACTACTCACAACTCATTGGGGAGGCCTTGGAGATGATGTAGAGGCCATCCATTGTCGATTCCCCCTTCGGCGGAGCACCGACGAAGGCTCCAAGATGGGATCTCACGGATACAGAAGGTTGCGGCGGTGGAAATAGTTTTTCGTGGTGCTCCTGTATGTTTTCGGGTTACGTGGATATATATAAGCGAAGGAGGTAGGTCAAGGGAGCCATGAGGGGCCCACACGGGTGGGGGCGCGCCGGGCACCCTCGTGGCCGCCTCGGTTATTTCTTGACGTCCACTCCAAGACTCCTGGATTGCATTTGTTCCGAAAAGATCGCTCCCGAAGGTTTCATTCCGTTTGGACTCCGTTTGATATTCCTTTTCTTCAAAACACTCAAATAGGCAAAAAAATAGCAATTCGGGCTGGGCCTTCAGTTAGTAGGTTAGTCCCAAAAATGGTATAAAAGTGTAAAGTAAAGCCCATAAACATCCAAAATAGGTAATTTAATAGCATGGTATAATCAAAAATTATAGATACGTTGGAGAAGTATCAAGCATCCCCAAGCTTAATTCCTGCTCGTCCTCGAGTAGGTAAATGATAAAAACAGAATTTTTGATGCGGAATGCTACCTAACATAATTATCAATGTAATTTTATTTATTGTGTCATGATTGTTTAGATCCAAATGATTCAAGATAAAAGTCCAGAAAACATAAAAATAATAATACTTCAAGCATACTAACAAGTAATCATGTC
Source organism: Triticum dicoccoides (assembly GCF_002162155.2). Taxonomy (NCBI): domain Eukaryota; kingdom Viridiplantae; phylum Streptophyta; class Magnoliopsida; order Poales; family Poaceae; genus Triticum; species Triticum dicoccoides. Next base: position 572,493,862 of record NC_041385.1, on the reverse strand, counting down.
TTATCAAAATAGCATAGCCAAAGAAAGCTCATCCCTACAAAATCATATAGTTAGGCCATGCTTCATTTTTATTACAAAAAATACTCCCATCATGCACAACCCCGGTTTCAGCCAAGCAATTGGTTCATACTTTTTAACGCGCTTCAGCTTTTTCAACTCTTACGCAATACATGAGTGCAAGCCATGGACATAACACTATATGTGGCATAGGGTGGTGGTTTTGAAGACAAAAAGGGAGAAGATAGTCTCACATCAACTAGGCGTATCAACCTATGGAGATGCCCATTAATAGATAGCAATGTGAGTGAGTAGGGATTGCCATGCAACAGATGCACTAGAGCTATAAATATATGAAAGCTCAACAAAAGAAACTAAGTGGGTATGCATCCAAATTGCTTGCTCACAAAGACCTAGGGCATTTTGAGGAAGCCCGTCATTGGAATATACAAGCCAAGTTCTATAATGAAAAATTCCCACTAGTATATGAAAGTGACAAGATAGGAGACTCTCTATCATGAAGATCATGGTGCTACTTTGAAGCACAAGTGTGGAAAAGAGATAGTAGCATTGTCCCTTCTATCTTTTCTCTCATTTTTTTCTTTTCTTTTTTTCTTTTTTCTTTCTTTCCTTTTTTTATTTTGGTGGGCTTCTTTGGCCTTTTTTTGTATGGGCTTCTTTGGCCTCTTTTATTTTTATAAAGTCCGAAGTCTCATCCCGACTTGTGGGGGAATCATAGTATTTATCATCCTTTCCTCACTTGGGACAATGCTCTAATAATGAAGATCATCAAACTTTTATTGATTTACAACTCAAGAATTACAACTCAATACTTAGAAGAAAATATGACTCTACGTGAATGCCTCCGGCGGTGTACCGGGATATGCAATGAATCAAGAGTAACATGTACGAAAAATTATGAAGGTGGCCTTGCCACAAATACGATGCCAACTACATGATCATGCAAAGAGCAATATGCCAATGATGGGGCGTGTCATAATAAATGGAACGGTGCAAAGTTGCATGGCATTATATCTCGGAATGGCTATGGAAATGACATAATAGGTAGGTATGGTGGCTGTTTTGAGGAAGGTAAATGGTGGGTGCATAATACCGGCGAAAGTTGCACGGCATAATAGAGGCTGGCAATGGTGGAATGGTGAGAGTGCGTATAATCCATGGACTCACATTAGTCATAAAGAACTCATATACTTATTGCAAAAGTCTACTTTCCCTCGAAGCAAAGTACTACTATGCATGCTCCTAGGGGAAGGGTTGGTAGGAGTTAACCATTGCGCGATCCCGACCTCCACTCATAAGGAAGACAATTAAAAGAGCATCCCATGCAACAAATTTGTCACACAACTTTTACCATACGTGCATGTTACGGGACTTGCCAACTTCAACACAAGTATTTCTCAATTTCATAATTACCCAACTAGCATGACTCTAACATTACCACCTTTATATCTCAAAAAAATTATCAAGCATCAAATTGATCGTAGTGTTTAATGCACTTTCTATGATAGTTTCTATTATACCCAACTTGGATGCTCATCAATCTAGGACCAAATCTATAACCATAGCAAATACCATGTTGTTCTAAAAGACTCTCAAAATGATATAAGTGAAGCATGAGAGATCAACAATTTCTACAAAATCAAGACACCGTCGTGCTCTAAAAGATATAAGTGAAGTACTAGAGCAATTCTTGTCTAGCTCAAAAAATATAAGTGAAGCACATAGAGTATTCTAAAAAATTCCAAATCATGTATGTCTCTCTCAAAAGGTGTGTACAACATGGATGATTGTGGTAATCTAAAAAGTAAAGACTCATATCACACAAGATGCTCTGTCGTGGAATTGTCACGGAAGATGTCCTAGTGTGAGAACTTAGTCATGAGGCCAACGCATCTATGTGGTAGCTTGAGAGGGGTTGATCGGGACAAGAGATGCAACACACAAGACAAGGATTTAGACAGCTTCGGGCCCCAGGAAACATCATCCGGTAATAACCCTACATGTTGTTTGTGGCTAGGTCTCATTATGATCATGAGGGAATCGCTGCATAAAGCGGCTCTCCTCTTAGTGGTGTCTAACCCTTGAGATTATTGTTCGCCCCCTCTTGGGGTGCCCTGCCCCTCCTTATATAAGTTGGATGGGCGGGTTACATGTGGAGTCCTAGTAGGACTAGGACAATTCTATAACAAGCGGAATCCTAGTCTTGCCCCCTTAAGGGAAAACTCCTTATGCCTTTCCTCTTAAGCCGGCCCACCATAGCATGAGCCGGCCTTCTGGGCCTTGGGCCTTGTCTTCTATCTGACCCGCCGTCAGGGCCATCCGTGAGTCACCATGCTCGTGAGTCGTCAAACCAGTGAGCCGCCAAACTTGTGAGTCGCCAATCCTCCGGTGGGTTACCAATGAAACGCCAAGTCCGGCCGGGTCATACTTCCGGCCGGGTCATACCGTAGGGTATATCCCCGACATTAGCCCCAATTTAATTTGGATTTATCCATGTTAAACTGATCATGTAGAATAAACACAAGAACAAACTTGATAGGTTGTGCTCCGGGTTAAATATTTTCCTGAACCGGCACCTGATCATCCTTATGTGCTTGTCATTTCCTCCTGGCTGCGCATTCATGATCTCGTAGCAAATCTCCTTTAGCAGATGTGTTCAAACATTACCAATGCAAAAAATCCGGGCACTTCTTCTGAAAAATCCGGGTCAATAGGCCAGCTTCATAACCAATTTGTTGACATTGGCTTCTTGTAGAGAAATATTATAAGAAATAATCCATTTGAGTTGGTTTCAATGCTCTGACTTGACAGAAATATTGGTCTTGAAATACTCATCTGATTTTCAGCCGGCTTGAAGATGTAGAAACTTGTCAATTGATGATTACCAAAATTGATGGGTTATAAATAGATGATGCCGAGTCATAATTGTTGCTGACGCCGGGTCATAATTATTGCAGACACCGGGTTAATCTGGTCTGCTCAAAACTGAGAATTTGAAGATTTTTTCTCCCTTATATGGATATCACCTATAGCCCCCAAGTGTCGGGTTGTCATGCTTGCAGCAACCTGGGACTTGTAATTACCTTATGCTCATGAAGACTTCAACCAGTGTAGCCCCCAAAGGTCGGGTCATTATGCAATAATGAGCAGGGACTTTATAAATATGATCATGTAGACTTGAACAGCAACATGTAGCCCCCAAGGCCCGGCTCGGTAAGATAATATTAAGCTGGGACTTTATATATGCTTCTTTGAAAAGAACATCATATGATGTAACCCCATCATGGGGCTTGAACCCACGTCCAGAAGGTTAAGAGCTTTGTGCTTTACCAATTGAGCAGTGGACCCTTGAATATAATGGATTAAGACTTGTGTACCTTGAATTATTTACAGGAGCAATATGTAGCCCCCAAGGGCCGGCTCATTACAATGTGATGAGTCGGGTCTTTGAATAAGGTGATAAAAATGACTTTGCATTAGCCCCCAAGTGCCATGTTGCATGCTGGCAGTGACATGGGACTTGTATATTTGATGTAACCTCAATTTGAATAATATAACCCTCAAGTGCTGGGTAGTAAGCCTACAGCGACTCGGGACTACTCCCTCCATTGTAAAAATGAATCATGTCCATTAATAAAATAATAGCCATTGCACTGAAACGACTTTGAAAACCTCCATCAGAATATTGGTTATTGATAAGCATAATAGAAATCCAGCCATGTTGGCTATTCAAGATTTGAATAATATAATCCGGTATGAAAACCTCAATCATTCAATATCATTGTGAAAATCCGGCCAAGTTTTGGCTATTAGAAATTTGAATACCTTATCAGTTGACAAGTAGATCCGAAGTTCAAATACTCAGAGGCTCTTGGACGATGGTGACTTAATGCACATTCATTGTAAGCCAGAATTTCATAACCCGACGGCTTATAGCCTTTGAGAAAATCAAGAATTGATAACCCTTTTGAGACACCAATTTAAATCTCTGATGATGGGCTTTAACTTAATCATTTATGTAAGTCATAACTCTGTAAATCCTGCACAGAGTTTAAACAACATATACCCTAGCGACTTAACGTCAAAAGCTAGGGCGGGTAACCACCCAATGTAGTCTTACCCTGCACATAGAAATATATCACAAGAGCCCTTGGCGGTTTACCGTAGGGCGGGTCATAATATCTCACATATAACCACTGATGTGTAAAAAGGAGTCATAGATAAGCCTGTTATAAATCATAACTTTGAAACATCACTATAATAATAATATCATACCTGTGATATTGAATTTGCACTGTCGGTTTATGTGGCCTGCGCAGTAAGGGTGATAACCCAATCTTTAGAAGTCAATATTTCCAAACATTTGATGATTGTCATATGCTGGCGACTTACTATCCAAAGTTAAGCCGGGTTAAAAAGAAACCACATATACATGCCTCAGATATGAACAAAAAAGTCTCAAGACAAAATCAAAGATTGTTTTCAAAAAACTTAAGACAAATAGAAAGAAAAATCGATGCTTCTGATTCGAATACAATCAGTAAACCGGACCAAAGGGGTTAAGCTAGGATTCGAATACGATCATGTAGCCCCTAGTGGCTTTGGCGTTTCGCCGATCAAGAGGGTACTAACAGCTATGTTCTCTTTGGTTCGAATACGACCTATGTTTGAACAGGAAGCCCCCAAATGACCTTGAGAGTTTTTTAATGAGTCTGATTCAAATACAATCAAAGTCGGACCCAAAAGGGGTTAAGCTATGATTCGAATACGATCAAGAAGCCCCCTAGTGAGTTTGGCATTGTGTCAATCAAGAGGGTACCGACAGCTATGTTCTCTTTGGTTCGAATACGACCTATGTTTAAACAGGAAGCCCCCAAGTGACCTTGATATTTTGTTAATGACTCTGATTCAAATATGATCAAAGTCGGACCAAAAAAGGGTTTAAGCTAGATTTGAATACGATCAGCCCCAGTGGTCATTGAAGTAGGGTACCTATGTTTGAGTTGTGCTTTGCAACAGGCTCTCTTTGGTCCCTTTAATTTTTTCTTAGAACTCGAACTTGCGAGAGATTGATTCATTTAAGCCGGGACTTTAGTCCGGATATTGAGAGATTCAAAGTTGTGTAGGAGAGAGATGTCTCTTGAGCCGGATATTCTTTTGATAACCCGGAACTCTTCCATTGAGCTGGAAATTTTTGTTTGCCAAGCACATTTTAAGCCAGAAAGTTTCTGACGGCCTTTAAATCAATGCAGCAGTAGCCTCCGGGACCGGGTTATTTTCGCTCCAATGACCTGTGGTTCTTGATTTTTGCCGAAACTGGCAATATTTGCTGAGTCATGTCATCATAGCCCCCGAGTCTTAAGATGACTCAAAGAGTTGGCTTGAGATTCTTCATATTTTGACCATAGCATAAGGTGTATATCATTGGGTTGATAGCGCGATGTGAATCCAGAGAAGGTTGAGGTGACTGCGGCGGGTTATAAATGATCTCGTATGAGCCGTGTCAGCAACTCAGCCAATGGTTCCTTCCAACTGGCTATTTGAAGTTAACTAAACTGTAAGGGTGGTGACTTGTGCGCCTGCCCATTGAGCCATCCAATGCAGATGGTGGATGATAATATAATAATTTGCCTCCAAATTGTTAGAAGAAAACCGGGCTACCCAAGCAGTGACTTGCTCATACTCAATAAATAGCTCATCACTACAAAAAAATACACTTCCGTGATGATACGTGTTTGTCATAGTAGGTCGTGTTTTTTGTCATGCATGTACATCCATGACGATTTTATGACAGAATCAAGATAGTCATACTTGTGCTGTCGTAGAAGTGTTCCATGACATTACCAAAATTATCATCACGGAAGTGTCTACTTCCAAGACGATAAATCGCGCATCACAGAAGTGCTTTCGTCAAGGGTGACCGACACGTGGCATCCACCGTAACGGAACGCCGTTAAGCTATCGGGTCGGGTTTTGGACCCGATAACCCGTTAACAGCCCCGACCTATGGGAAATTTTCACGTGTAAAATTCTTATTGGCCGGACGAAACACGTGTCAGCTCGTCAGTGGGTCGGATAGGCGCCTATGATATGTCGACACGTGCCACGGCCCACCACTGGCCCATTTAGCTTACAAAGCCGGCCCATTTGACTTGGTCAAAAGTTAACAGGCTGGCCCATGAAAAGCATGTTACTGGTCTCTTTGCAAATAGCCCATTTTACGGCCCGTTAACTCACGTCCTGTTAGGCCCTAAAGGAAATCGGCCCAACAACGTCATGTGGACCGTCGAATATAACACCAGCCCATTTCACTTTCGGCCCATGTATGGCCCACGACGTCTTTCGGCCCATATGAGGCCTTCGTATCTTTCGGCCCTTTACAGGCCCACGGTGTCTCTAGCCCATAATGAACAATAATTTTCTTTATACCCATTAACGGCCCGTGATTTACATGGGCCGTTTCCAGCCCATGTTAGCTTTCGGCCTATTGACGGCCCATACGTTCTTGGGCTCCTTTTCGGCCCTCGATTACTTTCGGCCCGTTACTTGCCTATTCCCCTAACGGGCCAAATTCGGCCCATGGCAAGAGTCGGCCCGCTACTGGCCTGTTCCCCTAATGGGACAAATTTTGCCCATGGCAAGAGTCGGCCCGTTACTGGCCTGTTACCCTAATTGGCCAAATTCGGCCCAAGGCAAGAGTCGGCCCGTTTCTGGCCTGTTAACCCGTTGCGCCGTTTCCAGCCCGTCCTATATTTTGGCCCATTAACGACCCATTATGCCTGTGACAGAATTAAGCCTTTGTTGTCCTACGGCCTGTTAATGGCCCGTTACCGTGCTGGGCCGATACCAATTATGCCCGATTACGGCCCATGTAGACCCATTTATCCGACGGCCCGAAGCCCACCGATTACAGGCCCATTTATCGACGGCCCATAGGAGACCCATGGATCCTACGGCCCGTATATGGCCGTCACTAGCAAACCAGGGAAAAAGAAGACTAGGAAATAAATAAGGCCGAAACTAACGCTAGGCTATTAAGGCGATTGCACAGATTACATCCACTCGGCATCAAAGATCGCCATCAGTGCAAATATAGGGAACACCCTACACTATACCAAAATGGCTTGCTATTTTCTTCAGCCGGTGGCTGCACGTTAAGAATAAATTTTCTATCGCACCAAAACAAATTACAACTATATGACAAAAGGAAGGTTGGCATAAAACTTAATAGTCTAGCAGATAAATGCACCACCAGAAGTTCAGAAGCTCAGTTCATTTGACCTGACTGTTACGTTTTCATGTTGTATTGTCCGATGGAACACCATAATCCTCGCCTTCATTTCCCCTAGGCTCCTGAACAACATAGCAAATGTCTAATAGTCTGGTTTCAAAACCATGCATATCTTGACGACATCGAACAATTTCTCTCCTTGTTTCACAAAGGGTCTCTGTTAGGGAATGGACTTGTGTCTAGAGCGCAGATACAATATTGCTTTGAGCTTGCATATCTTGATCATGAGGCAGTTTGGACGATATTGCCTTAACAACCAACCCAGTATTACGCAGGAACGTGCTTTTGGCACTGTTAGTGGACAGGTACTGACCCACTGCAGCAAGAGCTGACATTGCGGTTATAGTTGCCTCGCTACCTTCAGAAGGTGGCGGTTCCACCATTTTTTCCATAGCTCGCTGAAAAGTTGAGGTTTTACATTAGTAGTACCTGAACAGAAGATATTAAGGAGGCAGCAAAACCAAACAAAATAGCTTTGTTCTATATACAGAACTTATTCTGGTGAACCCATATAAAATATTAGTTGTATTTTATTGCAAAGTACATAATAAAACCAGGTTCCAAACATATGACCATGTACCATTGCTAATGTATTGTCTATTTCTTCACATTGTTTTGAGGGCTAAGGATAAAGAGACGAAGTTTATAATACGGTAAGCATAGTATGACATCATTCATATCACAAAACAACTGAGAACAGACAAACAGACAATTGTAACATTGTGTGGGAAAGTCCAGCATGGAACTAGATTACGGGTCAAGATCAAAGGAACATCACTCCTCTGTTTTAAACCTTGTAAGGTGCAATGATACACTAAGACAATTGTGTATAAAATTGAAAAGAGTAATAGACATTGGCTGCAAATCATGCAGTTCAAGGCACAAGTCAGAGTAAGTAGTAGTTAAAAGGCATGAGGATTAAGGACTTACAATAGTGGTTTTGATTGGTGTAGTCATGCCCTTGAAGATTTCCACAGCATTTGGTTCAGGTACTTTTTGGTCCTTGCGGGCTTTCCTCTGCATTTCGAACAAGTCAATATAGATCTGATAATATGGTACAGCGAAAAGAGTGAAACATCAGCTAATTACAAGAGCCTCACAGTGTACAATATAGCTACGAGATCGTGTCGTCTGTTGGAATTTCACTTTCGTATGGTTAGCCTTGTTCTTTGAACAATTCATCTACAAGAAGATAGATTTGTGTGGCACATGCGTAAATAGGACTTAAACATGTGATCTGATCACATATATATAATGTACCTGATACTTCGGATCAGACCAGTGTTTAACAAGGCCCCTCTAGTCTTCATCTGATATATTTTCCACTGGAGATGTTTGGGAAAGTTCACTGTTAGCCTTGCCTTCAAAGTGGGTTTTCCTCAAGTTATACCGATACTGTCATAGAGCAGACTTGAAAACATGGGTGCAAGCTTGTCTGGTTGCATCATCTTGGCTATCCAACTTGAACCTCATCTATTGAAAATTATTGGAGTCTCATTATCAGCAACCTAGAAAGTATGGGACAGAGCAAGACGATATTACTAGTTTCCATACATAACCATACTTACAGATAAATGGTCGAGGAAGGTGTTGAACTGGGTTTCATCTTTGTCATTCCTGTACTGAATCCATGTTGGGAGGATACGTACATGACACCTAACGGCAAATGATGTCTCTGATACTAACTTGGCTGACTTTGTAGCATCACGTGGCCTTTTTAAACCTACCTCAAAACGGATCTCCATTCTTCCTCCTCTAGATTTAATTAACCTATCGAGCATTATCCCTGATGTTTGTTTCCTCTTGCACCTAGGTGCTAGTCCAACAATGAGCATAGGAAGTGTTAGTGTGCATCAAACTGTGAGACTACATATAAAGAAGCATGCAACTGTAACTTGACTCCAGCAACTACCTTCTTGCTGTTGAAGCTCACAAGGTTCATCTGATATTGCCAACTCGTCTTGTGTCAAGAGTGCTTGGGAAGTAGTGTCAGGTGGCAAGGGAGCTCGGAAACGTGCTGCTAGCTCAGTTGACGCACGAGTAAGTCGTGCAGCTGGTAGTACTATGGCAGGTGTTGCAAGAACTAGGGCTGTCTCTGCTTGTTTGGTGGCAGCTATTTGTTTCTGTTTGGCTTTTCTTGCAACTCGTGTAGCATGGGATGCCGTGTTTGTAGAATTTTCCGCTGGACTTTGACCTTTTATTGCACCATCAGTACTAGTAGAATCTGCAGGATTCATCCGCTTCTCATTCCCTGCCATTCTGTGTTTCTTCCTCTTTCTCTGTGCCATGTTAAGTCAAGCCGACAAGAAAAATGAATAACAGTTTAGTTCTTCAGAATAAATTGATGCGTGATGCAGATGAACTGAACTTTGATGTTAGACAACCACATGATAGGAGGATGTAATATATATGAAAAACAGGACGGAAGAGATAACCAGAACTATGATGTGTAAACTAAGAAGAAGACATTTCACCAAATTAGAAGCAATGCAATGGAAGGTAGACACCATATGAAAGATGCTACAAATATCGCTCTGCCAAGTTAATAGTGTCTCATCGTAAATGGCGTTTAAACAAATGTGAAGCAGTACAAGAAATAAATCATATGCAAGATCCAAACAAGATCACACTACCATGTTAGAGGTCTCTCGTCATTAGTGCCATTGCATATTCACAACATTGCATATTCACAGCTTATGATGTGTAAACTAAGGAGAAGGCATTTCAACAAATTAGAAGCAATGAAAGCTAGACACCATATGAAAGATGCAACGAATATCACTCTACCAAGTTAAAAACTATCTTGTCATAAGTGCCATTTGAACAAATTAGTAGTACAAGCTAGAAAAGAATGTGAGATGTAACCTATATCACACTCCAAAGTCAAACGTGTTGTCTTGGAAATCATCTTGGGGTTGTGGAGGAGTAGAGTGTCAGGACCCCGACTCAATGCCACATCGATCTAGCATGTAACACCTCATATCACTTTGCGGCCTCACGCACGGTATTCCCACGGGTGTCGCCTTACCTTTGCCCGGGACCGTTTGCGCCTTTTGGCACACGTATATGACAGTGTCGCTAGCATCCATATGATAAGGAGCCCGGGCTGACATGGCTAGTCGTAAAACCAAAGTGGCACAGACTTACAGGGACAGGCATCCATGACCCAGCATCGAACGTGTCGGTCATCAGCGAGTGAATCCAGGCTGTAGCACTGGGCTAGCAGGACTCCGGTGAACTGGGCTGTAGCGGGCTAACAGGACTCCGATATTCATCGCGTGACATTTCCCCGAAGGGACAGACACAGGAACGAAGAAGGACACATGCCGGCCAGCCTAAGTGTTCCGGAGCAGTAGCAAGCTACCATGGCTCAGTGAAACACTAGGAGACATTTCCCGGTAAGAGAGGCTACTAAGGATAAACAACTAGATGGTTAGATCCCACACATACCAAGCATTTCAATAGCATACACACAATATGCTCGATATGTGCAATACAACATGGCATCACAAAATGACTCTACGACTCAAGTATTTATTCAATAGGCTCCGAGGAGCGAGATATTACAAACAGGGGTCTCACGACCCAACATTCAGAGCATACAAGTCAAAACACAAGCGGAAGCTATCATGTCTGAGTACAGACATCTAGAAATGAAAAAGGCTAAGAAGCCTGACTATCTACCAGATCCTGCCGAGGGCTCAAGATCGTAGCTGAGGTAACAAGCTAAACGTCGAAGTCCACGCGAAACTACTAGTGAGACCGAAGTCTCTCTGCAAAAACATAAAATAGGCAAACGTGAGTACAAATGTACCCAGCAAGACGTACATCAGAACTATCTACATATGCATCATTATCAACAAAGGGGATGGTGGGGTTTAACTGCAGCAAGCCAGCTTTGACTCGGTGGCTAACCTGAACTACGACTGCAAGTAACTCTTTTGAGGTGGCGCACACGAGTCCACATATTCACCAACCAATACACCACTATGGAACCGCTCCCGTCTCCCTACGAGAACGCCATCCATAGCACTCACGCTTATCTTGCGTATTTTAGAGTATCCACTTTCACTTGTCTATGAACTGATATAAGCAACCCAGAAGTCCTTTTCCGCGGACACGGCTATTCGAATAGATGATGTTAACCCTGCAGGGGTGTACTTCTTCACACATGCTCTCACCACTTGCCGCCGTTTACACGACATGTACTCGGCAACCTTCAAGCGGAAGCCCAACGTGGGTGTCGGCCACGACCTACCTAATCACTCAAGTCTCTAGTACAGGTTTATCGCCTATTCGGGTTCCATCCATGAGGAGATCCGGCCGGAGTTTCGCTCACAGCCCCAAACGATGTGAACAGGGTTCCCGAGACACCAAACGGGCGCCCGGTACACCGTGCCACGTGCCTACCGCATCACAGCCCACCCCTCCGGTCAGCGCTGCCCACGGCCTCCAGCATACTACAAACACCAGAAACTACTTGCAACTCCTGGACAGAGGACAAGGGTGATCAAGAAGCCGAGAGGGTCCATTGGTTTCGGGCCCAATGCGTGGTAGTAGCTGAATCATGGATCACAAACACAGAACTCAGTTCCTGAGGACGGCTGCAATGAGACAACCCACCATGTACTCCTACATGGCCTCTCACCGCTACCTTTACCAAATCGTATTCACACACTTAGCTCACACACAGTAGGACAGGTTCACACGCCTCTTATTCCTCCCCGATGAATCAGACCCGACTCAACTCTAAGCAGTAGCAGGCATGACAGACAAACATAAATGAGTAGGCACATCAGGGCTCAAACAACTCCTACTCATGCTAGTGGGTTTCATCTATTTACTGTGGAATGACAGGTCATGCAGAGGATAAAGGGGTTCAGCTACCGCAGCAAGTAACAGATGATTCGGTGTTGTCCTAATGCATTAAAAGAGAGCAGGAGCGAGAGAGTAGGATTGTATCGAAATGAACAAGGGGGGTTTTGCTTGCCTGGCACTTCTGAAGATAACATTGAGTCTTCATCAGTGTCAACGATCACATCATCGGTATCACGTCTATCGAGAGGGGACAAATACCGGCAACACAGAAGGGAACACAATCAATGCAATGCACAATATGATGCATGCTCATGACATGGCAATATGAATGTGTTTTGAGCTAATGCAACTAGCAACAGATTAAATGAAGTTGGTTTGAATATAAGATTCAAATTCAAACTCCATATGTGATTATTTAAATGCCCTTTATATAATTTGTGCTAAACAGCATCTATAAGTTGTTCTAACATGCATGAAAATGGAACAGATGGATTCCTTGAATTTTTCTGATAATTTTTCATATATAAATTATTTAATTTGGAGTTACGGTTGAATTTCTATGAATTTTAGAAGTTTATACAATTTTCTGGAATTTATAAATCATTTCCTAATTTATTTTAATTCCAGAAAGGAATTATTGCGTCAGCATGACCTCATCCTGACGTCATCAGGTCAACAGGGCGGGTCCAGGTCAAACCTGACCAGTGGGGCCCACTGGTCAGTGACTTAGGTGACTAACAGAGTTAATTAACTCTAACTAATCAGGTTAATAGCCACGGGGCCCACTGTCAGTGTCAGCAGGGGGTCAAACCCGGGTCAACTCGCCGGAGTTGACCCGCGGCTCGTCGCCGGCGGAGCCAGAGACGGCGGAGGGGTGCGGGTTTCCTCCTCCGGCGACCAAATGGCCGGCGGAGAGCGTCTACGTGACGCGGGCGCTCGTCCGCGTCGAGTAGTGGCAGCGGCTGGGCCTAAGATGGCCGGAGTCGTCACCGGCGTCGACCGTGGCGGTCGCCGGAGCTCGGGCGAGCTCGGGGTTGACGCTACGGTGGCCGGGGAGGCTCGTGCGGGGCACCTACATGCTCTACGCAGCGCGGGGAGAAAGCTGAGCACAACAGCCGGGCCACTAGGTGGCCGGAGGCACGTCGGCGGCGGTCACAGGCGGCGGCAGGTTTCGGCCGAACTCGGTGCAGTTGGTGTGGTGCTCGAGAGTGAGAATGGGAAGGGGGAGGAGGAAGAGGAGCTCACGGGGAGTCGGTTGGAGCAGACGGCAAGCTCGGGGAGGCGGCGACGGCGGCGAATCAACGGCGGCGGTCCTCGGTGGCCGAGGAGGGGAAAAGCGTCGGGACGGTGCTTCGGGGCTTCCGGTAGGGCGTGGGTCGGTGGGGAGGAAGAGGGGGTCGAGGCGGAGCCTCTGGTCCGGTCAGAGAAGCAAGGGGAAGGCGGTGGCTGCAGCTACGGCGAACGGCGTCGGCGGCTGCGCTCTGCTTCGGGAGAGGGGGCGAGGGAGGCGAGGCAGGGAGAGAGGGAAGAGGTGCACGGGAGAGTGAGGGGGGTTAGGGGTCCAGAGCGATGCCGAGGAGGCTTCGAGGCGCCTCGGTGAGGCAGGCAAGGAGGGAGGTGGCGTGGCGAGCTCGGCGGCGTCGCGGTGTCCCTCCTCTGCCTACTGGCACGAGGAGGAAGGCGACAGGGGGGAGCGCCTGGTGGGCTGGGCCGCTGGGCCGGTCAGGTAAGCGGCGCCAGGTAAGTGGCCCAGGTGGCCTTCTCTCCCTTTCTATTTATTTCTATTTCAGTTCTGTTTTCTATTATTCTGTAAATTTAGGGCTTTATTAAAAATACTCAGACACTTTCAAAAATCATGAAACTAATCATGGCTACTGTTTAGAATATATCCAACAGTAAACATTTTAGTTTATGATTATTTGAGCATTTGAAATATTTAATAGCATTTAAATGCCCAAATGAAAATACTATATGATTTAATTCAGTGACCAAATATGTCCTGCAAAAATATAAACCATTTTTGGTAGATGCTTCCACCTCAAACCAGAAATGTTGAACATTTTTAGAGGACATTTTGAGTTCAATGAAAAAGGTTTTATTTTGACCCTAGTTGAATTCATTTGGTGCTAGGGCTTAGTCAATCCCCATCTCAGGTTTAAATGAAATTTAAACATGATGTAACACTCTAATACATGCACTAGGCATTGTCAGAACTAGGGATGTGACAACTCACCCCCACTAAACAAGAATCTCGTCTCGAGATTCAAGCGTAGGGTAAGGTGAAGGGTAAACGCAACTAGTACAATCTTCATGATCCAGGTTGCACTTCAAATGAACGTTGATTTGAACACCATCTTTGTCTTGTCGTCTTGCTCGGAGAAATCCTGTCAACATGACAGGGGGGGGGAAGAAGGAGACTCTAGAAGGGTCGATCTCCTCAAAGATCGAACAACTTAGGATCAACTCATGGTTTGAGACATGGAAATATCTCTCAAGCTGAGAGACGAAGCACACCTCTAGAGGAATGGAGTGGAACAGATGACGAAGGTTCACTAGGTAGACAACGATTCCACACCTAAAAAGGTGGTAAACGATTATCAATGTAGCGAGGAGTTGAGTTGCCATGATACCACAACGATACACCTTAGGGAAGGTTACTCGTAGAGATATCCCCTTAAGTGGCAAAAAGAATTACTTTTGATTCAGAGATCATTGAAACTCTTTAAACCAGCCTAAGACAATTCTCGAGCGATCGTTTGGAGGGGGTCGGTAGAATGGCATACTCAAACTTGGATGATGTGGATTACCTTGTTGAAGACAACGTAATGGATGAATTTGCTTACCACCGGAAATGGAAGAGACCCATGGTAGAATGGCACATTGACGGTGCAAGCTGGGAACAAAATGCAAATGCTGGGAATGATTCTGGTAACTGGGGAAGAACCCAACAATAGAGAGTGAATTCACTATTTGAGTAGGTCATGGCATTGCCGAGGGAACTGAGAGCAAACCCAGCTAGTGCCGAGGATAACACGTAGCGCTTGTGCGTGCTCTCAAGAACTTGAGCATTTCCACAATCATCAAGATTCTACCAATATCCGTGTCAAGGATCCTGGCAACACAACTTGCTACCACGATGAATGATGATGGATGATGCAGATGCAAAGGAAGATAACACTTCTCAGATTTCATCTTAGTGAGGCCAAGGAAATAAAATCTGGATGATCGACCGAGAGACATTTAGCACTCCGCTTCTAATGTTCTCCTTGATGTGCTAGTGTAACCCATTCATAGATATGGTTTGATATCTAGAACATCAAGTAAAAGGTCAGACTTCGGGAATACAAAAATCCATAAGGAACAACTAGGGAGTAAATCCTACGAAGTCCTTATGGGAAGGTGGCCAACTTCCTCAAATAAGATACTATAATAATAGGTCTACCGGATGGGTGTGTTGGCCACGACATCCACCTTACCGGTTATCGAGAGACCAATATATAGTTCTTGGGAAATGTTCCAACCATCACATCTGCTTGAGATTCAGATCTGGTTGGTGTCAGGATATTCCAGACTCATCGAGTCTAGGAAGAAAAACGGAAGTTTGCAACACAAATCGACGAGATGACGTTGCGGGATTCTCGGGAGATGAACTACGATAGCAAGCTCCAAAACATGAGCTGGTTCTGCTACAAACATGTGAACACGTTGTTCCAGACAAGCATGACCACAAAGTAGTCTTATAATAAAACACTACCGAGTTCAGGAGGGGGAACCATCAACGAGGGTATCGAAGTCCTTACATAAGTCCGGATTAGCTCTTATGAAGGAACTTCTTCTCCTTGAACAAATCAATCAGTGGCTTGGTGTGCTAGGGATACATATAGATTGAAGGTTGCAAGTCTTCAAACCACAGCATTCTTCGCACGTGTGCATGACTGATTTGGAATGATTCCAAAGAAAGCAACATTGACTTTCTCGAATCCACGGCGGCAACTTGCAACAGATGCACATGAATTAAAGGAAGTCACTACCTTCATCCAAACATATGCTTCATGAGCTAGCATGAACAAATGCTTTCAAAAGTTTCCAACACTAGCTTAATGTTCAACAACATCATGGAGGAGATAAGGATGTTGCCAATGGGCTCAACAACAATTCATCTAGGTTTCCTTTTAAAAGGAATTCCATAGTTAAGTGAACACGGTGATAGCATTGGTCAGACCAAAGATGTAATGGTGTATGCTCGAGGGATCAACCACGAATAAGACAACATTACGAGCATCGTTGGTACTGATTTGATTTGACGATAGCCCACACTCAAATCAAAGGATTGATAAGACAATAGGTCCAACAACTGATCACAGGGACCAATCGATGAAGATATCATCTTTCTTCAACACACACTACACAAGAATATCCCTTTGGAACGAACTAAGTCAGGCAAGATTTTATCTTCCAACTCTCCAAGTTGTTGTCTAGCTTAACCAACTAGCTCAGGGATATCTAACACCGGTCTTGGAGAGAGGGTGGTTCGCAAGAACCCAACTTGATCACAAGCTCAACACAGCGGTCAGGTGACAACCTGGTAATACTTCCGAGAAGATATTTGTAAAATCACGAACCACCGGTATGTTACTAAGCTCGAGAACAATCTTGCTTTTCAGGGCAAGACGAAATGATCAGTAGGGCGAGGATTTGAAATAATCCTAACTCATCGATCGAGGAGTGAACCAGGAGAATGGACTAGGTAGCACGATCAATCTTAGAATGATGATTCACTAACCAACATGCTAAGAATGAAATTATTGTCCTTTAACTACCAAACAACGGAGTTGCTAGCAGTATTGATTTCACACATCACGACTCACTTGTCGACATTCCGGTTGCATCAACACGAAGACCGAGGAATGACTAATGATGGTGAGAAGTATCACTGTGTCAAGAGTTCATAGGATGGTGTGCAATTCCCATGACATTCTTGATATAAAGATGGTAATACTCCAAGGTAGAACAGAGCAAAAGCTGGATTGGCATTTTGATTTGCGGAGTACAATTGTTTTGACCCAATCCTAGATATGGATGAGGTACTGGAGTTTGTTTCTCCTAGTCATTCCGGAATAGAATGGCTTGACGGACCACAAGAGTAATAGGTATCGATGAACGATTGCACGCATACTCTTGACTATCAATTGATAGACGAAGGTCAGTAGACAACTAAAGAGGGACAACTCAAAGGAACATACAATTTTCTGAGTTGTGGATGCATGGTTTAGCATGTTGAAACAAGTTCAACATGTTTCTTCCGGATAACCCATGCAGAAAGGTAGAACTGGCAGAGCCACAATATATAATGGAGAACTCATCAAAAATAATCCTGTTGTGATATTTCAGTTCAACGAGGAACTTCTGCCATAAGTAGTTCATGGTATTTGGAAGAAGAAGATACCACGGACTTCAAGGACTATCGCAAAGGTTACTAATATCCTAAAGGCACTAGCAATTACTATCAACATGAAGTAGGTAGAGTGAATCTCGGGTTCAAAACCCAGAAATAGAATACCTACTACTAAGTAGCATCACGGGATGCTTCCGAGAATAAAGGCCAGAATCATCACACTGGGAACACAGATCATGGCTAGACCACTAGATGATCCCCTAAGACACCTAGGGTCATAATAATATCTCCAACATATATGTCAAGGTAACAGAGTACCTCAACTCACTAATTAGTGTGGTTAATCTGGCCCAAATGAACATTGAAAGGGGAGGAAGGAATTTGCAAGTGCATAAGACTGTTTAGAGACCTGAGATGACTCGGACAGCGTAACGGCTGTAAATGCTCAAAAAAGGTTTGAGACATTCACAAAAATGGTGGCATAATCACCCAGAAACACAATATCAAGGTTTCAAGATCAACAATTAACATACGGAAGTAATAGGAGCTGAAACGAGGCTTAATTCCAACAATTCTATAAGTCTACGGATTAGTAACACGTGATCCTGATAGAAAGAAGAGATAGCCTAGTTCTTAATCCCCGTAGAAGAGAAGATGATGACTCAGATCAGAAGGCCATGAGGTATAAGGAGTAAAAAGAGCCTTACGTTCCATCCCACAATCAATTCCCTTATATAACTAAAGAATTTCTAGACTCAACTTCGACCAGTTTGGCTTGAAAATCCTACAGGCAGTCAAGCTCTGATACCAACGCTGTCAGGACCCCGACTCAATGCCACATCGATCTAGCATGTAACACCTCATATCACTTTGCGGCCTCATGCACGGTATTCCCACGGGTGTCGCCTTACCTTTGCCCGGGACCGTTTGCGCCTTTTGGCACACGTATATGACAGTGTCGCTAGCATCCATATGATAAGGAGCCTGGGCTGACATGGCTAGTCGTAAACCCAAAGTGGCACAGACTTACAGGGACAGGCATCCATGACCCAGCATCGAACGTGTCGGTCATCAGCGAGTGAATCCAGGCTGTAGCACTGGGCTAGCAGGACTCCGGTGAACCGGGCTGTAGCGGGCTAACAGGACTCCGATATTCATCGCGTGACATTTCCCCGAAGGGACAGACACAGGAATGAAGAAGGACACATGCCGGCCAGCCTAAGTGTTCCGGAGCAGTAGCAAGCTACCATGGCTCAGTGAAACACTAGGAGACATTTCCCGGTAAGAGAGGCTACTAAGGATAAACAACTAGATGGTCAGATCCCACACATACCAAGCATTTCAATAGCATACACACAATATGCTCGATATGTGCAATACAACATGGCATCACAAAATGACTCTACGACTCAAGTATTTATTCAATAGGCTCCGAGGAGCGAGATATTACAAACAGGGGTCTCACGACCCAACATTCAGAGCATACAAGTCAAAACACAAGCGGAAGCTATCATGTCTGAGTACAGACATCTAGAAATGAAAAAGGCTGAGAAGCCTGACTATCTACCAGATCCTGCCGAGGGCTCAAGATCGTAGCTGAGGTAACAAGCTAAACGTCGAAGTCCACGCGAAACTACTAGTGAGACCGAAGTCTCTCTGCAAAAACATAAAATAGGCAAACGTGAGTACAAATGTACCCAGCAAGACTTACATCAGAACTATCTACATATGCATCATTATCAACAAAGGGGATGGTGGGGTTTAACTGCAGCAAGCCAGCTTTGACTCGGTGGCTAACCTGAAATACGACTGCAAGTAACTCTTTTGAGGTGGCGCACACGAGTCCACATATTCACCAACCAATACACCACTATGGAACCGCTCCCGTCTCCCTACGAGAACGCCATCCATAGCACTCACGCTTATCTTGCATATTTTAGAGTATCCACTTTCACTTGTCTATGAACTGATATAAGCAACCCAGAAGTCCTTTTCCGCGGACACGGCTATTCGAATAGATGATGTTAACCCTGCAGGGGTGTACTTCTTCACACACGCTCTCACCACTTACCGCCGTTTACACGACATGTACTCGGCAACCTTCAAGCGGAAGCCCAACGTGGGTGTCGGCCACGACCTACCTAATCACTCAAGTCTCTAGTCCAGGTTTATCGCCTATTCGGGTTCCATCCATGAGGAGATCCGGCCGGAGTTTCGCTCACAGCCCCAAACGATGTGAACAGGGTTCCCGAGACACCAAACGGGCGCCCGGTACACCGTGCCACGTGCCTACCGCATCACAGCCCACCCCTCCGGTCAGCGCTGCCCACGGCCTCCAGCATACTACAAACACCAGAAACTACTTGCAACTCCTGGACAGAGGACAAGGGTGATCAAGAAGCCGAGAGGGTCCATTGGTTTCGGGCCCAATGCGTGGTAGTAGCTGAATCATGGATCACAAACACAGAACTCAGTTCCTGAGGACGGCTGCAATGAGACAACCCACCATGTACTCCTACATGGCCTCTCACCGCTACCTTTACCAAATCGTATTCACACACTTAGCTCACACACAGTAGGACAGGTTCACACGCCTCTGATTCCTCCCCGATGAATCAGACCCGACTCAACTCTAAGCAGTAGCAGGCATGACAGACAAACATAAATGAGTAGGCACATCAGGGCTCAAACAACTCCTACTCATGCTAGTGGGTTTCATCTATTTACTGTGGAATGACAGGTCATGCAGAGGATAAAGGGGTTCAGCTACCGCAGCAAGTAACAGATGATTCGGTGTTGTCCTAATGCATTAAAAGAGAGCAGGAGCGAGAGAGTAGGATTGTATCGAAATGAACAAGGGGGGTTTTGCTTGCCTGGCACTTCTGAAGATAACATTGAGTCTTCATCAGTGTCAACGATCACATCATCGGTATCACGTCTATCGAGAGGGGACAAATACCGGCAACAAAGAAGGGAACACAATCAATGCAATGCACAATATGATGCATGCTCATGACATGGCAATATGAATGTGTTTTGAGCTAATGCAACTAGCAACAGATTAAATGAAGTTGGTTTGAATATAAGATTCAAATTCAAACTCCATATGTGATTATTTAAATGCCC
Source organism: Triticum dicoccoides (assembly GCF_002162155.2). Taxonomy (NCBI): domain Eukaryota; kingdom Viridiplantae; phylum Streptophyta; class Magnoliopsida; order Poales; family Poaceae; genus Triticum; species Triticum dicoccoides. The sequence goes on along the minus strand of NC_041385.1, from coordinate 572,473,214 downwards.
TTTATATAATTTGTGCTAAACAGCATCTATAAGTTGTTCTAACATGCATGAAAATGGAACAGATGGATTCCTTGAATTTTTCTGATAATTTTTCATATATAAATTATTTAATTTGGAGTTACGGTTGAATTTCTATGAATTTTAGAAGTTTATACAATTTTCTGGAATTTATAAATCATTTCCTAATTTATTTTAATTCCAGAAAGGAATTATTGCGTCAACATGACCTCATCCTGACGTCATCAGGTCAACAGGGCGGGTCCAGGTCAAACCTGACCAGTGGGGCCCACTGGTCAGTGACTTAGGTGACTAACAGAGTTAATTAACTCTAACTAATCAGGTTAATAGCCACGGGGCCCACTGTCAGTGTCAGCAGGGGGTCAAACCCGGGTCAACTCGCCGGAGTTGACCCGCGGCTCGTCGCCGGCGGAGCCAGAGACGGCGGAGGGGTGCGGGTTTCCTCCTCCGGCGACCAAATGGCCGGCGGAGAGCGTCTACGTGACGCGGGCGCTCGTCCGCGTCGAGTAGTGGCAGCGGCTGGGCCTAAGATGGCCGGAGTCGTCACCGGCGTCGACCGTGGCGGTCGCCGGAGCTCGGGCGAGCTCGGGGTTGACGCTACGGTGGCCGGGGAGGCTCGTGCGGGGCACCTACATGCTCTACGCAGCGCGGGGAGAAAGCTGAGCACAACAGCCGGGCCACTAGGTGGCTGGAGGCACGTCGGCGGCGGTCACAGGCGGCGGCAGGTTTCGGCCGAACTCGATGCAGTTGCTGTGGTGCTCGAGACTGAGAACGGGAAGGGGGAGGAGGAAGAGGAGCTCACGGGGAGTCGGTTGGAGCAGACGGCAAGCTCGGGGAGGCGGCGACGGCGGTGAATCGACGGCGGCGGTCCTCGGTGGCCGAGGAGGGGAAAAGCGTCGGGACGGCGCTTCGGGGCTTCCGGTAGGGCGTGGGTCGGTGGGGAGGAAGAGGGGGTCGAGGCGGAGCCTCTGGTCCGGTCAGAGAAGCGAGGGGAAGGCGGTGGCTGCAGCTACGGCGAACGGCGTCGGCGGCTGCGCTCTGCTTCGGGAGAGGGGGCGAGGGAGGCGAGGCAGGGAGAGAGGGAAGAGGTGCACGGGAGAGTGAGGGGGGTCAGGGGTCCAGAGCGATGCCGAGGAGGCTTCGAGGCGCCTCGGTGAGGCAGGCAAGGAGGGAGGTGGCGTGGCGAGCTCGGCGGCGTCGCAGTGTCCCTCCTCTGCCTACTGGCACGAGGAGGAAGGCGACAGGGGGGAGCGCCTGGTGGGCTGGGCCGCTGGGCCGGTCAGGTAAGCGGCGCCAGGTAAGTGGCCCAGGTGGCCTTCTCTCCCTTTCTATTTATTTCTAGTTCAGTTCTGTTTTCTATTATTCTGTAAATTTAGGGCTTTATTAAAAATACTCAGACACTTTCAAAAATCATGAAACTAATCATGGCTACTGTTTAGAATATATCCAACAGTAAACATTTTAGTTTATGATTATTTGAGCATTTGAAATATTTAATAGCATTTAAATGCCCAAATGAAAATACTATATGATTTAATTCAGTGACCAAATATGTCCTGCAAAAATATAAACCATTTTTGGTAGATGCTTCCACCTCAAACCAGAAATGTTGAACATTTTTAGAGGACATTTTGAGTTCAATGAAAAAGGTTTTATTTTGACCCTAGTTGAATTCATTTGGTGCTAGGGCTTAGTCAATCCCCATCTCAGGTTTAAATGAAATTTAAACATGATGTAACACTCTAATACATGCACTAGGGATTGTCAGAACTAGGGATGTGACATAGAGACTCTAGAGGCCCTCCGTTCGGAAGGAGCACCTTTATCCGCTGCGTTGCTAACTTCCTTCCGCTTTATTGATTTTGAGTTGTCAAGTAAAACCGACAAGAAAAAGCAATAAAATTCTCTCTTCAGAACTCATTCATGCATGATACTGACAATCACCACTTTGATGTAAGGGAAACACATGATACCAGGATGGAATATGTACGGAAAACAGGACGGCATGGCATGTTCACAACTGTTTGTGTAAACTAAGCAGAAACCATTCCAGCAAATAAGAAGCAATGCAAGCTAGACACCACATGAAAGATGCAACCAATATGACTCTGCCAAGTTAAAAGCGTCCCATCATAAATGGAATTTGAACAAATTAGAAGCAGCGCATGCTATAAATCATATGAAAGATGCAACTAATATCGCACTGCATATACTAAAGGTGTCTCGTCATGTTGATTGATGCGGGATACAAAAAAACAATAGTTTTATGTAAGGACATGCTTAATAGACAGATGTACTATGTACTAAATACAGGAAGGCATGTCACATTAACAGGTATAATGTATAAGCTAAGCAGACTAGCACATGCAGTTTAACCAGATTGGAAGAATTACAATCTAGACACCATATGCAACATGCAACCAGATATCACGCTGCCAAGTTAGAGCAAGCACCTGTGATGCTAGTGTAGGGGAAATGCTGTAATCAACTACAGGGCTACGTTCACTATCTTCATCTAGCATTTCTGTTTCTTGAGAATCATGTCGGGAGGCTGGCGTTGCATTCTTTAAATGAGGAGTAGTCCCCTTGCCTGCCTGCCTCGTCATAAGTGATTGATGAGGGATACACAAGAACATTAGTTTGATGTAAGAACATGGTTAATACACTTATGTACTAGTATGTACCAAAAACAGAAAGGCATGTCATATTCAAAGGTATAATGTGTAAGCTAAGCAGATGCAATTTAACCAAATTGGAAGCAATACAAGCTAGACATCCGGCTGGAGTGGTGAGCATGATCATCTAGGACCTGAGAGCCTCGTGGGAGGCGGGCTGCTTCGCCACCATTGCAGCTTTTTAGTTGGCTTCCAGGTGATGCCTATCTTTGCTGGGCTTATCACTGGCTCGGCCAGTGCCCTGACTAGCTATTTGTCTCCTGGTGCTCACGGGATGGTGGTTCATGTAAAAAATATCTTTCCTTATCTTAATAAAGACCGACTTCGGCCTTTCGAATACAAGCTAGACACCATATGGAACATGCAACCACATATGACACCACGAAGTTAAAGCAAGCACCTGGGATGGTGGTTCATTGCGAGCGAGGTCATCAACTCCAGAGCTACGTTTACCGTCTCCATCTGCTGACACTCGCCCTTAATAGCGCTGTAACGTGCCGTGCCTAGCCGCGTAGAAAGCTGGCATGACTTGTCTCTTTTCTTTTTTGCTTCTCTCGAGGCAGACTCTGAAATACCCTTGCATAAAAACATAATAGTGAGAGTATGGGTGAAGTGTGTGCAGAACTAGTGCACTATAAAAGTAGCAGATAGCAGGTGGCTGAAAAATAAATGATAGGAGACATATGATAGCTCTACAACATTGCATGGCAAACAAAATTAGATTCTATTCCGTATGAGTTTGTAATATATGAGCACAAGAAATGCAGGTACTCCTCCAGCACACCACCACATGTGGTCATATATAAGATAACGGTCGACTAAAAATAAATAGGTCAGTCGATTTTTTTAATGAACCGTCCGATCTATAAGGAACGGGCAGATGGCCTTTGTCTACCTCCCGCCACTCACTGTTGATGATCTTTCTCGAACCGCCAGTGACCACCGGCCCAGACCCCTGCCTCCGCCGCCCTGCCCTCCCATCGACCTCACACCACCGCCGTGCTTGGCAGCGCCCCCAGGCCATCCCTTTAATCCCAGCCGACCTCCAGATCGGGCGCCAATAGCTCTAGGCCACACACGCCCCTAAGATAAACACCAAGGCGCTGCTTCCCCGGCGTAATAGTCGTACTAGTGCCTGTTATGCCGGGGAATGCTTCCGTTAATTGGGAATCAACTGGCCAGAAATTGAAATTCAGGGGGGGCGATGGACCTCTAGATAAGGTGGAATAGTATATGAGGAGAAACCTTGTGCATCATGAGTTACTAGGAACATCTAGTATCAAGAAGAAGCGGTCAACTAGTGTCTTCTGTGGGATGAATATCATGCAAGTAGAGACGTAAGATTTGCATGAATAAGGGAAAAGGAGTACCTTTTTCGGTTGCCGGTGTGGTCACCTCCACATGTCATGCCGATCTTCTTCTTTTTACCGGGGAAACCGATGTTCTGGAGGGTGCAGGCTTGTAACGCCCTCGATGCGGCTATAGCTCCCACGTGTCGAGGCACGACTTAGAGGCATAACCGCATTGAAAGCAATGTCGCAAGTCGGGCAATCGTTACAACATCCCATGTAATATATAATAAGAGGGGGAGATAACATAGTTGGCTTACACTCGCCACGTCACATCAGAGTACATAAATAACATCCATCAAACAAACACTCATGGCCCGACTACGGCGCCAAAATAGAAAAGACCCCCCAACATGCGACAAGGTCCTGAATCGATAACCCCAACTAGGCACCACTACTGATCATCCGGAAAAGATACGTAGTATCGCTGAGAGTCCTCGTCGAACTCCCACTTGAGCTCGTACTCGTCACCTGGAGCGGAATCCCCTGGACCTGCATCTGGAGTTGTAGTAACTGTGAGCCACAGGGACTCAGCAATCTCACACCCACGCGATCAAAACTATTTAAGCTCATAGGAATGGATAAGGCAAAAATATGTGGAGCTGCAGCAAGCGACTAGCATATGTGGTGGCTAACTTATACGCAAAAAAAGAGCGAGGAGAGAAGGCGAAGCACGAGCGAGAATCTAAAGGAACATCCTGCGCAAGCATAACTCCAACACCGTGTCCACTTCCCGGACTCCGCCGAGAAGGGGCCATCACGGTAACACTCACGGTTGATTCATTTTCATTAAGTTTAGTTCAAGTCATCTACAACCGGACATTAACAAATTCCCATCTGCCCATAACCGCGGGCACGGCTTTCGAAAGATCAATCCCTGCAGGGGGGTCCCAACTTAGCCCTTAACAAGCTCTCACGGTCAACGAAGGAATAGACCTCCACCCAAGACACACCGATCAGACTCGGTATCTCGGTACAACAAGATGATTCGACAGGTTAAAACAAGTCCAGCAACACCGCCCGAATGTGCCGACAAATCCCGATAGGAGCTGCACATATCTCTTTCTCAGGGCACACTCAGATGAGCAATCCGTACAACTAAAACCAAACCTCGAGTTTCCCCGAGGGGCGCTGCACAGGGCTCTAGTTCGGACCAACACTCAGAGGAGCACTGGCCCGTGGGGGGGCTAAAATAAAGATGACCTTTGGGCTCCGGAAACCCAAGGGAAAAAGGGGCTAGGTGGCAAATGGTAAAACCAATGTTGGGCATTGCTGGAAAAGCTTTAATCAAGGCGAACTATCAAGGGGTTCCCATTATAGCCCAACCGCGTAAGGGACGCACAATCCGGGAACATAACACCGGCATGACGGAAACTAGGGCGGCAAGAGTGGAACAAATCACTAGGCGAGAGGCCGAGCCTTCCACCCTTTACCAAGTATATAGATGCATTAAGATAACATAGCAATATAATGATATCCCAACAAGTAAATAGATGTTCCAACAAGGAACGGCTCCAATCTTCACCTGCAACTAACAACGCTATAAGAAGGGCTGAGCAAAGCGGTAACATAGCCAATCAACGGTTTGCTAGGACAATGGTGGGTTAGAGGATCAACATGGCAATTGGGAGGCTGACAAGCAAAAGGTAGGCATCGTAGCAGTGGCAAAGCAAAAGAGCGAGCAAACTAGCATAGCAAAGATAGTAGTGATTTCGAGGGTATGATCATCTTGCCTGCACAGTTGTCAGAGTTGACTGGATCCTCACAAGCAAACTCAACGGGCTCCTCGGTAGCGAACTCGTCTCCCGGCTCTACCCAACAAGACAAACAAGCAACAAGGATACAATCAACCACGGGCAAGACAAAGCAATATGATGAAATGACGATATGCTATGCGGGATGCGATGCGGGATGCAAAATGCAAGATATGACAGGAAATGCATGAACCTGGCATCAACTTGGAAAACCAAGTGTGCCACTGGATAGAGGGGATGAAATCGCTTGAAAACGATATAAAGATCATTGGAATCGGAGCTACGGTTTGGAAATGGCGAGCGTTTTAAGATATGACACCGGTCTGCGATTTACAGCAAGTAGGCATCTAAATGCAACGAAATGAACATGCTACAGCCACCAAACATGAAAACAAAATACATGGCAGAGATGTACACAAGATGGTTGACAAAACACTAGCACTGAGCCATAGGCAAATTCATCCATTAAGAGGTTCAAACAAGCATGGCTAAAACGCAAATGCAAAACAGATTTCAGACTTAGTGAAATTAACACTAGTCTGAAATTTCAGATCACGATGCTCTCTTCGGAGCAGCAAAACAACATGATAGAAAACCTGAACATGACAAGTAATAACATGGCATGGAGCTAATCAACAAGCTTAACAAAACACCCAAAGTGACCTGGGGCCAAAAGGGTTCACAAAATACTCTACCGAGCTCACGAACATCGCTCGAACACAATCAGTTTTCGGACTTAGTGAAAACTGAGACATGCTGAAATTTAACTCACGAAGGCATGTAAACGAGCTCGATGCACTCACTACGGTGCAAGTCATGGCAAGGAAAGCATATCACCAGCAAGAAGGCACAAAGTGCTAGCTACACATGGCAAGAACAAAGGCATAGCATGCATGGAACACTAACGGTAGCATCGGCGAAATCGCAAACAAGTTGACGATCTGCCCAGATTAACAACGAAGCAAAAGTTGAGCTCGATTGAGTCAACCTAGAGCACTCCACAAATGCCAAATAAGACATGGATGGATAGAGCATAACTTAAATATCAAAACTCCCTTACTGATCATCCTCAAAAGAGGCACGGATCACTAGGAAACAAGCTGGACATATAGCATCATGAACTAAAATATCCCAGACTTAGTGAAAATCACTTAAGTCCCTGAAATCTGCAATCTCAGGTACCTCTCTTCGCAAGCTTGCACAAGACAACACACACATTCTAAAAATGCATGGGTGGCACCTCTGGAAAGAAGACAAAATGCTTCACAATACATCCCAAAAGGGCACAGGCATATCATGCACTAATTAAACATGACAAAAATGACAAGAGTGCATGATGAACTAACGGATCTGCAATTTAACTCACGAAGCCTCCTTCTAACAGCATTTTGGGTATCAAGATGATCTCAAATGCAAATGATGCAATGTAATGAAATGATGTACATGTCGGGGCGAAGATTTTGATATATCATATGCCCAAAATGGAGCTACGGTTGCGGAGATACAAGCAGTCAAAGAATGCATAAAAATTAGAGGGAGAGGGAAAAAGTCAACCCTAGAATTTCGGATCTGAGATCCAGATCGGGGCACTGTTCACCGACGCGGAAACCGAGGTCCGCCGGGCTCTCGCCGGAGCTCGCCGGAGGGAGACGCGAGGCGGCGCCGGGGAGGTTGGAGGAGGCCGGGCCGACCGGAGTCGGTCGCCGGAGCAGCGGGCGAGGGCGGCGGCGCTCGGCGGC
>NC_041385.1:572455546-572463862 GCF_002162155.2 Triticum dicoccoides | reverse complement strand
CTGGGGCGTTACAACACTCCACCACTACGAAAAGATCTCGTCCCGAGATCTAGGACTGAAAGAACTCCGGGTACTCAGAACGGAGGTGATCCTCGCGTTCCCAGGTAGCTTCACGGTCGGAATGGTGTGACCACTTGACTTTGAGAAATTTAATTGACTTGTTGCGAGTCTTGCGTTCAGTCTCTTCAAGAATAGCAACTGGGTGCTCACGATAAGAGAGATCTTCTTGGAGCTCAATGTCCTCGAAGTTGACGGTGCGGTCAGGAGTCTTGAAGCACTTTCGAAGCTGAGAGACATGGAACACATCATGAACATTTGCAAAGTTTGAAGGAAGCTCGAGTTGATAGGCGAGGTCGCCTCTCTTGCTGACAATCTTGAAAGGTCCCACGTATCTAGGGGCAAGCTTCCCTTTGATACTGAAGCGACGAGTACCTTTCATAGGAGAGACGCGGAGGTAAACATGATCTCCGATCTCAAAAACCAGATCACGGTGCTTACTATCATAGTAGCTCTTCTGGCGGGACTGGGTTGCTTTGAGGTTATCACGAATGACTTTGCACATATCTTCTGCTTCTGTGATTAGGTCATTACCCAGCAGCTGACGTTCACCGGTTTCAGACCAATTGAGAGGGGTACGGCACTTCCTGCCATATAGAATTTCAAAGGGGGCCTTGCCCGAACTTGCTTGAAAGCTGTTGTTGTATGAGAATTCAGCATAAGGAAGACAATCCTCCCACTTCATGCCGAAAGAAATTACACAAGCCCTGAGCATATCTTCAAGAATTTGGTTGACACGCTCGACTTGACCGCTTGTTTGAGGATGGAAAGCTGTGCTGAAGCGGATGTTGGTGCCCATGGCCTTCTGAAAAGAATCCCAAAACTTGGAGGTAAAGATGATGCCACGGTCTGAAGATATCACTTGAGTAATACCGTGCAGAGAGACAATGCGAGAGGTATAGAGTTCCGCCAATTGAGCTGCAGTGATTGACTCTTTGATAGGCAGAAAGTGAGCCACTTTGGTGAGCTTGTCGATGACGACGAAAATAGCATCATTGCCACGCTTGGACTTTGGAAACCCAGTCACGAAGTCCATTTCAATGTGGTCAAACTTCCATTCTGGAATGGCAAGAGGTTGGAGGAGACCTGCTGGCCTTTGGTGTTCTGCCTTCACTCTTCTGTAGACATCACACTCGTTCACGAATTGAGCGATCTCGCGCTTCATTCGAGTCCACCAATAAGTTTGCTTGAGATCCTGATACATCTTCGTACTACCAGGGTGGATGGAGAGGAGAGAGTTGTGAGCCTCGTTCATGATCACCTTACGAAGTTCACCTTTGGGCACAACAATTCGATCCTCGAAGAAGAGAGTGTCCTTGTCATCAAGTCGGTAGCACTTGTACTTGGACTGACTCTTTGCAATACCAATCTTCACCTTCTTCACCATAGCATCAAGAAGTTGGGCTTGGCGAATCTGGTCTTCCAAGGTAGGAGAGACTTGAAGGTTGGCGAGGAAACCTTGAGGAACAACTTGCAGATTAAGTTTGCGGAAAGCTTCACAAAGCTCGGGTTGATAAGGCTTGAGAATCAGACTGTTGCAATATGCTTTTCTGCTCAAAGCGTCAGCAATCACATTAGCCTTGCCTGGAGTATACTCGATACTCGGATTGTACTCTTGAATCATTTCGACCCATCGAGTCTGCCTGAGGTTGAGATTAGGCTGAGTGAAGATGTACTTGAGACTCTTGTGATCAGTGAAAATATCCACTTTCCTTCCCAATAGAAGATGTCTCCAAGTCAACAAAGCGTGTACAACTGCCGCCAACTCGAGATCATGAGTGGGGTAGTTCTTCTCATTAGGTTTCAACTGGCGAGAGGTATAAGCAACAACTTTATTCTCTTGCATCAGTACAACACCGAGACCTTGGAGAGAGGCATCACAAAAGACCTCGTACGGCTTGGTTTCATCAGGCGGAGTCAGAACTGGAGCAGTGATCAATTTCTCTTTCAAAGTGTTGAAAGCAATATCACACTCCGGAGACCAAGCATACTTGACGTGCTTCTGAAGAAGATTTGAGAGAGGCTTGGCGATCTTAGAAAAGTTTTCAACGAATCTTCTGCAATAGCTTGCGAGACCGAGGAAACTGCGGAGTTGCTTCACGTTCTGAGGAGGTTCCCAATTCACAATTGCAGACACCTTCTCAGGATTCACGGAAATGCCCTTGGCAGAGATGATATGACCAAGATAAAGAACCTCATCGAGCCAAAATTCACACTTGGAGAACTTGGCGTAGAACTGATGTTCTCTGAGCTTGTCAAGTACCAAACGCAAGTGCTTGGCATGATCTTCCTTGTTCTTCGAGAAAACCAGAATGTCGTCGAGATAGACCAAAACGAATTCATTGGTGTAGGGGTTGAAGATGAAGTTCATCATGCGAGAGAACGTCGGAGGAGCGTTGGCGAGGCCAAAAGACATGACGGTGTATTCATATGAACCAAAGCTTGTTCTGAAGGCCGTCTTGGGAATATCTTGCTCACGAATACGAATCTGATGATAACCCATACGGAGATCAAGCTTGGAGAATACTTGAGCACCCTTGAGTTGTTCGAACAGCTCATTGATGTTGGGAAGTGGGTATTTGTTCTTGATGGTCTTCTTGTTTACTGGACGGTAATCAACACAAAGTCGACTCGATCCATCCTTCTTCTTCACAAAAAGAACACCACAACCCCACGGAGAAGTACTAGGCCGAATGAGACCCAATCTTTCTTGCTCATCGAGTTGTTTCTTCAACTCCTTCAACTCTTCGGGGCCGAGCTTGTAGGGACGTTTGCACACAGGTTCCGTATCGGGCTCAAGTTCAATAACAAATTCAATCGGCCGGTTTGGAGGCATCCCTGGAAGTTCTTCTGGAAAGACGTCTTGATACTCACAAATGACAGGAATTTGAGAGATGGCATCCAATTCACCCTTCTCATTGAGAGAAAACAACCGGATGGTATTATCCCGAGCGGCAAAGACAATGACATCCTCAGACGAATGAGTTAGTTGAATCTGCCTGGCTGCACAATCAAGCTGAGCTTTATGCTTAGAGAGCCAGTCCATCCCAAGAATAAGATCAATGTCAGAATTGCCAAGAACCACCGGAGAAGAGAGAAACTTGCAGTCGCCCAAAGCGATTGTAACATCCGGAACACACACTCGAGATGTCAAGAGGCTGGCCGGAGAGTCAATAGACAACGGTCTCGGCAAAATCATGCTTGGAAGCAAAAGGTCTCGAGATGAAACAATGCGATGCACCAGTGTCAAAAAGAACTTTTGCAGGAATATCATTAACAGGAAGGTTACCCATGATCACATCTGAAGAATCCTCTGCCTGAGCTGCATTCACCATATTGACCTTGGCGTGCTTGGGATTGTGCTTGACCACAGCTGTACTTGCCGATCTGACAGGAGGAGGAGGAGGAAGACGCCTCTGGTTGGTACACTTGTTGGCATAGTGACCCTTCTGTTGGCACTTGTTGCACGTGACCTCTGAAAGCGGACGGTGATACGGAGCACTCGATCTTGGAGCTTGAGATGAAGACTTGTTCTGAAAGCCTGGGTTGGGTGGGTGGGAGAAACCACTGCCACCTTTGCTCTTCTGCTGATACGGCTGACGGAACGGAGGAGGAGGAAGCCAGAACTTCTGCTGCTTGACCACTTGAGTAGAGGAAGACGGAGTAACATCTTTGGCACGCTTCCTGGAAGCATCACATCTCATCTGAGCAGCCTCTTGCTTCAGTGCCATGTTGTAGAACTCATCGTATCTCAACGGCTCAAAGAGGACAAGAGCGAGCTGAATTTCCTCACGAAGACCACCCCTGAACTGATAGATCATGCTCTTCTCATCAGGAACATCCTGTTTGGCAAAACGGGCGAGCTTCTGGAACAATTTGTTGTAGTCATAGACAGACAAAGAGCCTTGCTTCAGATTGCGGAATTCCTGACGCTTAAACTCAACCACACTTTGAGGGATGTGATGAGCGCGGAAATCTTGACGGAAATCGTCCCAAGTGATAACACGTCCACCTCTGGAATCCTTGTACTGCTGGAACCACTCTGCCGCCTGATCTTTGAGCTGGAAAGAAGCGAACTTGACGAAATCTTCACGCCTGACGTTGCTACATTCAAAATGCTTGCCCAGATCCACTAGCCAATCGTCAGCATCGGTAACCTCAACACAACCGCTGAACGTCTTTGGGCCATTAGCAAGGAACTGGTTCAGAGTAGCAAAGTGGTGCTGATTATGGCCTTGATTCCCTTGACTGCCTTGATTGCGCTCTTGAAGGATTTGCATGATCAACTGTGTATTTGCATTAGTAGCGGCCATCACAGCTTGCCATGCTTCCGGAGGAGGCGGAGGTGGAGGCGGATTAGGATTCGGAGTCGTGCGCGTTGGAGGAGCCATCCTGAAGAGGTTGACCACCATTAGCACATAGATAGACAACAATATAGAAGCTGAATCCAACGGAATGAAAATTGCAACATATAGTCTTCACATCCGAACAAAATGAACGAATGCATTCCTCTTCAAATGATCACATATCCATAAATTGAGAAGCCACGTAGAATTACGGTAGAGAAATAAATCAACAAGGTACGGATCAAGAACGAATAATCGGTAAGAAATCCCAATCTCAAACCAATATTCGTGGAAGAAGAACTAGAGCTACTAGAATTCCCACCTATGAAATTCCCGAACCTTTCCGGTTATGCAATCAGGTGTTGGGGATACAGGGGAAGCACAATATCTCACCCAAACTAGCAAATCCTACATCCAGCTGTATCCATCCTTCAACACATAACCAAGAAAACTTCAGAAACCATCTACCTCAACCTTCGAAAAGCATCCGCTATACAAGTTATGGCGATACTCCCGAACTCCCGCCCCAGTACTGGGTGGCGTCGAGGTTATCTCACCAACGAACTGCATAAAAGAGATTTTCGATGTCGGCGAACATATCTCAAGTATACCAGAATTGCAACGATAAAATTGTGACGACAACACCTCGGAGCTCAACTCCCCGGGACACTGCCACAACCCCTAAAGACAGGAGGCACCAAGAACAATGTTCTCGTCACAAAACCATCGTAACAAAACCAAGATACTCGCGTGATCCTAAAAAATTTTTTTTTGTGAAGTTTGAGAAGAGAAGAGTCAAAACTCTACGTCAGGATGCCTTACCAGAGCGATGAGGAGACTGGGAAGTAAAAAGAATTCCTAAGCTCTCCGATATATAATTCCTAAGGACTCAAAACATTTTTTTCTAGACACAACTCGGCTGCTAAAAAAACGATCAAGCAATGGGGCTCCTAAGGTCGGGGAAGGCTCTGATTACCAACTTGTAACGCCCTCGATGCGGCTATAGCTCCCACGTGTCGAGGCACGACTTAGAGGCATAACCGCATTGAAAGCAATGTCGCAAGTCGGGCAATCATTACAACATCCCATGTAATATATAATAAGAGGGGGAGATAACATAGTTGGCTTACACTCGCCACGTCACATCAGAGTACATAAATAACATCCATCAAACAAACACTCATGGCCCGACTACGGCGCCAAAATAGAAAAGACCCCCCAACATGCGACAAGGTCCTGAATCGATAACCCCAACTAGGCACCACTACTGATCATCCAGAAAAGATACGTAGTATCGCTGAGAGTCCTCGTCGAACTCCCACTTGAGCTCGTACTCGTCACCTGGAGCGGAATCCCCTGGACCTGCATCTGGAGTTGTAGTAACTGTGAGCCACAGGGACTCAGCAATCTCACACCCACGCGATCAAAACTATTTAAGCTCATAGGAATGGATAAGGCAAAAATATGTGGAGCTGCAGCAAGCGACTAGCATATGTGGTGGCTAACTTATACGCAAAAAAAAGAGCGAGGAGAGAAGGCGAAGCACGAGCGAGAATCTAAAGGAACATCCTGCGCAAGCATAACTCCAACACCGTGTCCACTTCCCGGACTCCGCCGAGAAGGGGCCATCACGGTAACACTCACGGTTGATTCATTTTCATTAAGTTTAGTTCAAGTCATCTACAACCGGACATTAACAAATTCCCATCTGCCCATAACCGCGGGCACGGCTTTCGAAAGATCAATCCCTGCAGGGGGGTCCCAACTTAGCCCTTAACAAGCTCTCACGGTCAACGAAGGAATAGACCTCCACCCAAGACACACCGATCAGACTCGGTATCTCGGTACAACAAGATGATTCGACAGGTTAAAACAAGTCCAGCAACACCGCCCGAATGTGCCGACAAATCCCGATAGGAGCTGCACATATCTCTTTCTCAGGGCACACTCAGATGAGCAATCCGTACAACTAAAACCAAACCTCGAGTTTCCCCGAGGGGCGCTGCACAGGGCTCTAGTTCGGACCAACACTCAGAGGAGCACTGGCCCGTGGGGGGGCTAAAATAAAGATGACCTTTGGGCTCCGGAAACCCAAGGGAAAAAGGGGCTAGGTGGCAAATGGTAAAACCAATGTTGGGCATTGCTGGAAAAGCTTTAATCAAGGCGAACTATCAAGGGGTTCCCATTATAGCCCAACCGCGTAAGGGACGCACAATCCGGGAACATAACACCGGCATGACGGAAACTAGGGCGGCAAGAGTGGAACAAATCACTAGGCGAGAGGCCGAGCCTTCCACCCTTTACCAAGTATATAGATGCATTAAGATAACATAGCAATATAATGATATCCCAACAAGTAAATAGATGTTCCAACAAGGAACGGCTCCAATCTTCACCTGCAACTAACAACGCTATAAGAAGGGCTGAGCAAAGCGGTAACATAGCCAATCAACGGTTTGCTAGGACAATGGTGGGTTAGAGGATCAACATGGCAATTGGGAGGCTGACAAGCAAAAGGTAGGCATCGTAGCAGTGGCAAAGCAAAAGAGCGAGCAAACTAGCATAGCAAAGATAGTAGTGATTTCGAGGGTATGATCATCTTGCCTGCACAGTTGTCAGAGTTGACTGGATCCTCACAAGCAAACTCAACGGGCTCCTCGGTAGCGAACTCGTCTCCCGGCTCTACCCAACAAGACAAACAAGCAACAAGGATACAATCAACCACGGGCAAGACAAAGCAATATGATGAAATGACGATATGCTATGCGGGATGCGATGCGGGATGCAAAATGCAAGATATGACAGGAAATGCATGAACCTGGCATCAACTTGGAAAACCAAGTGTTCCACTGGATAGAGGAGATGAAATCGCTTGAAAACGATATAAAGATCATTGGAATCGGAGCTACGGTTTGGAAATGGCGAGCGTTTTAAGATATGACACCGGTCTGCGATTTACAGCAAGTAGGCATCTAAATGCAACGAAATGAACATGCTACAGCCACCAAACATGAAAACAAAATAAATGGCAGAGATGTAAACAAGATGGTTGACAAAACACTAGCACTGAGCCATAGGCAAATTCATCCATTAAGAGGTTCAAACAAGCATGGCTAAAACGCAAATGCAAAACAGATTTCAGACTTAGTGAAATTAACACTAGTCTGAAATTTCAGATCACGATGCTCTCTTCGGAGCAGCAAAACAACATGATAGAAAACCTGAACATGACAAGTAAGAACATGGCATGGAGCTACTCAACAAGCTTAACTAAAATATCCCAGACTTAGTGAAAATCACTTAAGTCCCTGAAATCTGCAATCTCAGGTACCTCTCTTCGCAAGCTTGCACAAGACAACACACACATCCTAAAAATGCATGGGTGGCACCTCTGGAAAGAAGACAAAATGCTTCACAATACATCCCAAAAGGGCACAGGCATATCATGCACGAATTAAACATGACAAAAATGACAAGAGTGCATGATGAACTAACGGATCTGCAATTTAACTCACGAAGCCTCCTTCTAACAGCATTTTGGGTATCAAGATGATCTCAAATGCAAATGTTGCAATGGAATGAAATGATGTACATGTCGAGGCGAGATTTTGATATATCATATGCCCAAAACGGAGCTACGGTTGCGGAGATACAAGCAGTCAAAGAATGCATAAAAATTAGAGGGAGAGGGAAAAAGTCAACCCTAGAATTTCGGATCTGAGATCCAGATCGGGGCACTGTTCACCGACGCGGAAACCGAGGTCCGCCGGGCTCTCGCCGGAGCTCACCGGAGGGAGACGCGAGGCGGCGCCGGGGAGGTTGGAGGAGGCCGGGCCGATCGGAGTCGGTCGCCGGAGCAGCGGGCGAGGGCGGCGGCGCTCGGCGGCGCGGGGCGGCGAGGAGGCCGGTGGCC
>NC_041385.1:572410099-572455215 GCF_002162155.2 Triticum dicoccoides | reverse complement strand
GCGGGCGGCGGCGGACGCGTCCGGCGCTGGGGCGGACGTGTCCGTCGGCGGCGGAGGATGTTTTTTTTTTGAACTAGGGTTTCGGACGGGGGAAGAAGAGATCCGAATGGAGGGGGTATAAATAGGCATAAGTGGAGCTAGGAGAGTCCAAATGAGGTGCGGTTTTCGCCCACACGATCATGATCGAACGCTCTAGGACATGGAGCAGAGTTTGGTGGGTTTTGGGCCAAATTTGGGGGGTGTTGGGCTGCAACACACACGAGGCCTTTCCGGTCCCTCGGTTAACCGTTGGAGTATCAAACGAAGTCCAAATGACCCGAAACTTGACAGGCGGTCTACCGGTAGTAAACCAAGGCCACTTGACAAGTCTCGGTCCAATCCGGAAATGTTTAAACCCCACACAAGAAAGAAAGGTAGAAATGACCACCGGAGGAGAACGGAACGCCGGATTGCAAAACGGACAACGGGGAAAATGCTCGAATGCATGAGACGAACATGTATGCAAATGCAATGCACGTGATAACATGATGAGGGATGCACGAAAAGAAAAACAACACACGGAGACAAAGACCCAACCCGAGAAATAAATATAACTTAGCGCCGGAGACGGCAAGAGTTGGATACAAATATGGAAAGTTACATCTGGGGCGTTACAAGGCTTGGACGAACCCATGGCCAAATTGTTGACTTTGTTGCCATGGCCGTATGTCGGCGGAGGGGAAGCAGATCCGAGGCGGCGAAGGACGGCGTAGCAGGAACAACTCCGGTGCAGTGGAGGGTGGCGAAGTTGGAGCGGCAGTGGTGAGGCGCAGGACAACATGGTTGAACTGGGTCGGGTACGAACGGCTCGGTCTCGGTTTCAACTACTATCCATGGAGGGCGTTGCGGTTGAGGTTGCGGTGGATGACGACGTCGGGGTATCGGCTCCAGCATGATGGAGGAGGGCGGAGGTTGATGGATGGGATGGGGTGGCGGACGGAGGACATTGGGGTTTCGTGGCTGGTGGAGAGGTAGTTTTGGCGCCCACGGAGTACGAATGGGGAATCGGGCGGGTGGGGGGAACCATGTTTTGGTCTGGGACGCGCTTGTTTTTGGCTTTTTTGAACAGAAGATGGGACGCGCTTGTTTGAAATTTGGGGAAAGTACAAACTTTGCCCCCCTCTTAAATTTCGTACCTACTACGGGTCGTGGGTAGGATGGTAATCCCAGGTGTCCCAAATAGTGGGCGGGAGCGATTTCAGTCGCGCGCATGTGTGCTTAGGCGGCCATTGTGTATGAATGTTTTTCGGAGGCGGTTGCGTGGCGTCTAGATGAAGCTACAAACCTACCCCGGTTTAGACCTTTGGACGTCGGGCCGGTAGGTTTCACGGGTCGGAGTTATTAGAAAAGTAATTTCCTTGTACTACCAAACATTGGTCTCACGCGGTTTCGGGCGAGTAGAGGCTCTTTTGGCGCTTCGTTCGAAATTTTGAAACACAAGCATTCACGTTTAGAGTACTCTTGAACTATGAGGATTGACCTAAATAGACAATGTTATATTTGACCTTGTATGTTTGAAAACCTCATTAAATTATCCGCTTCTTTTTGAAATTTTGACACTTGAAAATCCTATACCTACAATTATTTTGGAATGGAGGAGCTAAATTTGAATCCATTTTGTACACGACTACATATGCTATTATGTACAAAATCAGAGCAAAGATTGGTGCCCCCATTATTTAGGTATGGTTTACAAATGCCATGATATCAAATTCAAATAATTGAATGGACTTCATGTTGAATTCAATTTTTTAAACCACCTTAAGTTGAATTCAAATGTATGTTAGTTCATAGGTAGCTATTTATAATGTCCATTGTGTAACTTTCGTATGTATAATGTGCTTTACACACACAACATGAACTATACTCACGTTTATATTCGATTGCTAAAGCGATGCATTGTCTGGAGTTCAAAATACTAACTATGTGGATCAATTGTGTCGAATAATAACATAGATATGCTCAAATTCGATAGAATCTAGATGTCTGATGGATCAATGACCGCTCCTTACACGAATTGCAAATATCATGACCCCATCCTAATATTTGGATACAATTTATATCTTTAATCAATGTGTAGAGCAGTCTTTTACGTGTAGTTTCACTCTCCATCGGTGGTCTCTCACACATGCTCACACACTCTCTACCGAGGTGTCTTTCTCGCACACATGCTCTAGATATAACCCTCCCTCCCTCTCATAACCATTTACAACTGTTTTCACTAACCTTTATCACAAGCACTCTTCCTCTCGCAAACATACACACGCACAATCCTCATCGACCCTTTCTATATACATGGACCTGCCTACGCGTCTCATGTACGCACATTATGTTTACGCCTGTCTCTCACGCATTGTCTCACACCTCTCTTCCTAATCGACGAGTATGATTCTAGCAGAGCATTCTGTAGGATGCCCCTTAAAGTTAGGTTGGATGAATAGTAATATCAGAGATAAAGGGGTTACCTTAGTCTGAGAACCTAGGGTTGCAAATCCTAGCCGGCTTTGTCAGTGGACATAGAGTCCTTCACAATTCTGCTATCTTTGTCTTGTACGACTAGTCATCCATGGGTCTTCCTAAATGCGTCACGGCCCGACCAATGTGGCGCAGGACGGAACCGAACGAAGGGCCTCACCTTGACCCACCGGACCTCACGCGGTGACACACCCTCTGCCCCCACGTCTCATTATCTTCTCACACCCACACATACCAACACAAACACCACACACACAGAAAATTTCTCCTGGTGCCTCTATTCCCTCCCCCCTTGCATATACACACTCAAGGGAATGAAACCTCGTGTCATGACGTCATATTCGTCTCTCTCTCTCTCTAGACCACTCTCATTTCTCGTGCTATCTCTCCCACCCCCACCCCCGTCGTCCCCTTTATCCATGCCTCTCTCGAATATGTAATACACACACATACCTCTCTAGGCCCCGCCAAATGCATCAACTACACATTCACACATGTTACATCACGTACCCCGTTGATCTAAAAAGCCATCTCTTCATGTTTATTTCGCATACAACATTCCTTTTGAATAAAGTGTGGCCAAAAAATTATTTTAGAGTTTCTACATATATACAACATTACAAAGTTATATGGAGGAGTACGAACGCTAATTTGCATTGCATGGTGCCCACTATGATATTTATTCTGCACTATGAATTTGTATATTTTTATACTATATACAAAGTTAGTCATAATAAAGAGAAACGAAGAGCATCTCTCTCTCCATTGCATACCTCCCTGTACGCCCCTTTCACGTATGCACACAAAACTATCTCCAGGCTCTCTAAAAGTAAGCCCCTAGAAAATTCACGCATGTTTCATCTTTCTCTCGCGATATATGCAATGACTATCATTGTATTTGAAGCGAAAGCACGATATGTACATTGGACTTCAGAATCCACTCATTACGGTCACTGTTGGGGATATTACCACTGGGCGTAAACCGGCCTACTTGGGCCGGGTTAACTTCATAGTGGTATAAGCAGGTGAAGGCCCAAGGCCTATAGTCGGTCTAGAATCTGTAGCTGTAGACCGACCTGATGTATGACTTGTATTGTAAGTTAGGAATAGAGAGATACCAACCGGGATACGAATATGAACCGGCTGGGACTCTATGGACCGACGGGCGTCACCCGTGTATATAAGGGGACGACCCGGCGGCGCTTCAAGATAGACAACAACAACTCGAGCATAGGCAAAGCTTGTCTGCTCCCTAGCCATCAAGATCATATCAATTCCACCACAACTAGACGTAGGCTGTTACCTTCATCGAAGGGGCCGAACTAGTATAAAACCCTCGTGTCTTTGTGTCCGCTTTAACCCCTTCAAGTAAACTCGTAGCGATGGCTCCACGACTAAGTCCTTTCGCTAGGACACCTGCCGTGACAAATCCACGACAGTTGGCGCCCACCGTGGGGCTATCGCACGATAGTTTGACGATCTTGGAGGGCAAGCTCAAGGGACTCGAAGGCTATGTAGTGGGCCAGATGACCAAGAGTCGTCGGGGCAGGATCTACATCGATGATGCAGGATGGGGTCCCGAGGCCGATTCGATCGAGTATGGGTACCGGGTCCCCTTTGGCAGCATACACGTCTTCATCGGCAAGATCGGTGAGCCTGGGCCTGAGCCGGACATCTACACCGACCCCGTCGAGACGGCTCAGCGTGCGAGATCTACCCAGGTTAAACCGGCCATGAAGCGTGCCTTCGTTGGAGTCATCTACGGAGGAGAGCGTGAGGACGAATCAGAGCACGGTAACGAGACCGTCGTCTATTCCGGCGACGAGTCTTCGACCGGAGAGACCGAGTCGCTATACCGGATGCAAGACGATCAGGTGAGGGGTTGTTCCGATGGAGACAGTATTCCGGACCCCCCAGGCCAGATCAGCTGGGTTGGAATATTCATGGCTGGCACCCAGGCGGCGAATTATTCTTCGACTGCCGCAGCAATGCTCTCCGGATCCGCAGCGGCAGCGGCAGCAGGGGCAGGAGGCCTTGTGCGCCCGCCGGTTCAAGTTCTGTCTGATCTGTTTGACGCACTAGCCGCGCTTATGACAGAGGATGATCCGGCAGATCAAGAGGCTCATAATGCAGAAATTGCGAAGGTGAGAGAGCAGATCGTGCAAGCCAAAGCGGATCTGGCAGCGGAAAAAGACAGGATGGCTGCAGAGCGGGCCGCTTTGGACGCACAGGCCTATAAACTCATGCTTGACCAGAATGCATCACAGGAGGTTTTGAAGCGGAAGCACAGATCACGCCTGCCGTTAGGGTTTGACCCCCGAAATCTCTTTCACACTCCAGGAGCTGGACCCAGTAATCCATCGCGGTATCAGGAGACAAACCGGATGGAGGCGCCAGGGCCAGGAGCGGCGGTCCAACCTCGCCTGATGGAACCCCCTCGCCAAAATATTGTGGTCCCTCCGCCGGTCCAGACGCCCCCGGGTCATTATTCAAATCCTATGGACAACCTTGTTGCGGCCGCCGCACGGTTAGAGGCCATCCCAGTAGAAGGGGATTCTCCGCAAGCAATAGAGACGCGCCGGGTTAAGGAGCTTCTCCGGACCGCACTGATTCAGCAGGAGGCATACTCATACAGCCGTGATCGGGTTCATTCTACGCCCCGTCCGAGCCAGAGCTATAGCAGGTGCATTGATGAACCGGCCATATCAAGCAATGCGCAAGGCCGTGAAGCGGCCCGTGGTGATGACCCGGCAGGTGGTGTTGTCGATACTCGGGATGCGGTGAACCGGGCCCGGGCGCAAAGGGAGGCCGAGTTAGCAGCACAGGATAATGCGGGCCAACTCACACCGGTTCGTTCTGCCGGGCTAGGAATCACATCCGCTCTGGGAGTGCCTTGCTTGGTCCCTGCTTTACGTAATGTGCGCCTGCCCAAAGATTTCAAGGGTCCACGCAAGGTGCCGAATTATACCGCTGATTTACCCCCTGAAGCATGGATAGAGAGTTATGAGATGGCCATGGAAATGCTGGACATGGATGAGGCCGCATGTGCAAAATATTTCACCATGATGCTTGAGGGAATGGCTTGTACTTGGTTAAAGAGCCTACCGCCCAATTCTATCAGCTCATGGGCCCAGTTGCGGGCTCGGTTTATACACAATTTCAAGGATACATGTAAGCAGCCCAAGTCCATAGTAGACCTGGCGGCTTGTGTTCAGGAAGAAGGAGAATCAATGACCCATTGGGTGCGCAGCGTTTCGGAAATTTTGCACTCATCTGACAGGATTAATGCTGACTCTGCGGTCTTAACTCTGGAAGGCAACTGCCGGTTTGAGCCTCTAAAATTGAAATTGGGACGCATGAAGCGGCTCTGTAATGACATGGGAACCCTCATGGCTGCTTTAGTGAAGTATGCCGATTCGGACAGTACCAAGGATCCCGAGCTTAATGATGATGAAGCAGGGAAGGGAAAGAAGAATAGCAACTCCAAACAGCAGCAGAACAAACTAACGGGTCATTGAAACGGAGGCAAGCGCAAAGCGGACAGCAACGTGGACTTTGTGGCCAACACTAACACACAGGACAGGGGGCAGCGGCGCAGAGGTAAAGCGGCAAATCGTAATGGGGCTCCCAATCCTAACGCAAGCCGTTTGAACTATTTGTTGAATCAGCCTTGCCCGAAGCACGGGACGAAGGAGGCGCCGGCTAACCATCTTTGGAAAGATTGTTATATCATGCAGGAGTTCAAAAACTCTGATGCTTTCCGGTATGATCACGGATCAGGTGGCGGTTCAGGATCCGGTTTCCACGGGCCGGATCACGATGGAGCTTCTGGTTCAGGTCGCAATCAGGGCGGTCACAATCAACAGAATAATCAGAACAGCCAGCAGCAGCAGCAGCAGTCGGGTTATCAGAGCCAGCCAAAACAGTTGAACAATGGGCAATATCATGTTTTCACAACTAGTTTGGATAAGCGCGACCGAAAACTCCACAAGCGAGCGGTGAATTCTGTTGAACCGGCCTTACCACGTTACTTGCGCTGGTCAGAGCAGCCTATCATGTGGAGCAGAGAGGATCAACCGCCCCGGGTTGATAACCCGGGCCAGCTTGCATTAGTGGTATACCCTCAGGTGGGGGTTATAAATTCACCAAGGTACTTATGGATGGAGGAAGCAGTATTAACATACTATACTATGAGACATTCCGGCGCATGGGACTAACAGACAAGGATCTCAGACCGTCGAATACAGTATTCCATGGTGTTGTGCCAGGCAAATCTGCATATCCTGTTGGTAAGATAGCCCTAGATGTGGCCTTTGGGGACGAGCACGACTCCCGGTCGGAAAAACTAAAATTTGAGGTGGTGAAGATCCGGAGCCCGTATCACGCCTTGTTTGGCCGGCCGGCTTACGCCAAGTTCATGGCGCGGCCTTGTTATATCTACTTGCAGCTCAAGATGCCGGGTTACAAGGGGACCATAACGGTTCATGGGAGCCGTAGGGTCGCTTTCGAATGTGAGGAAGGTGATGCGGCTTATGCAGAGTCAGTCTGTGCCACAGAGGAGTTGAAGTATTATAAGGACAATGTTGATCCGGCAGATATGACCCCTTCAAAGAAGCCAACTACAGAGCATGATTTAGATCTGAAGTTCAAATCGGCAGCTGAGACCAAGCTTGTTGACTTCGTGCCCGGCGATTCGTCCAAGCAGTTCACTATCAGTGCCAACTTAGATCCCAAATAGGAAAGCGCGCTCATCGAGTTCATCCGTGAGAATCGGGACATTTTTGCATGGAAGCCGTCTGACATGCCAGGTGTACCGAGGGAACTCGCTGAGCACACTCTTAATGTGGATCCTAAGTATAAACCGGTGAAACAGTTCCTCCGCCGGTTTAACGAAGAAAGACGCAAGGCCATTGGAGAGGAAGTGGCCAGGCTTTTAGCAGCTGGGTTTATTATTGAGGTGTTCCATCCAGAGTGGCTTGCTAATCCGGTGCTGGTTCTTAAGAAAAACGGCACTTGGCGTATGTGTGTGGATTACACAGATCTTAACAAAGCCTGTCCGGCAGACCCTTTTGCCCTCCCCCGTATTGATCAGATCATTGATGCCACGGCGGGTTGTGAGCGTTTGAGTTTTTTGGATGCATACTCTGGATATCATCAGATCAAGATGGCGGTTAAGGACCAGGAGAAAACAGCATTCATCACTCCCTTTGGAGCCTTTTGCTATGTATCTATGCCCTTCGGGCTCAAGAGTGCCCAAGCCACCTATCAACGGTGTGTACAGAATTGCCTGCATGAGCAGATCGGCCGCAATGTGCACGCATATGTGGATGATATTGTAGTAAAATCAAGGCAGAAGGAGACACTGGTGGATGATTTGAAGGAGACCTTTGACAACTTGCGAGCTTACAGGATCGTCGCCGCCTCATAATTTTAGTCAGCAAAAAAGGTGCTCCGTAGCATCATTGGACGGGTTCCAGCTACCTACAGACTTGTCATGCACAGTAGTTTAACAAAGACTCGACATTGACTCAGATACTCCATAGCGCTTTATAACCAGAGACAGTGGCTGCAGGCAATGGCTCGGAACAACCGCGGCAGCTCAACTAGCAGAGGCGCACCCGATGGCGGTTTAGAGTGATGCGAGGGCGAGGTCGCGAAGGCAGGGAGCTATGTTTGAATCGGCGGCAGCTCTCAGCCGCGTCCCGGCGGTTCAGCAGCGGGAGCAAGGGCGCTCATGGTGGCGGTCTGGCAGCTTGGCGGTTTATCCGCGGCTGCATGCGCGCACGGGAGGAACAACACAGCAAACCGGCCAGGCCGTCTCGCGTAAAAGAGCCTGGCGCAGCACGGACGGAGGCACCGGGCAGCTAGAGGCGGAGCCGCGGTTGCAGCGGCGGCCAACCGGTGGTGGAGCTGCGAGGCGCGGATGCATGAGGCCAAGCACCAGGCGGCCTGGTGGCGATTCAGACAGAGGGCGGAACGGACCACTCGTGGTCGAGGGCGGAACGGACCGCTCGTGGTCGAGGGCGGAACGGGCCGGAGCCGGCATACGCTGGGAAGTGGCTGGGCGCGGTGAGGAAGATGCTTCGAGTGGCGATGCAGAGGCAACCCGGCCGCCGGCGGAGGCAACCTTGGTGGGGACCCGGAGCCGGCCGGTGCGGTGAAGACGAGCGGGCGGCCGAGTCGCGCGATGACTGGCGGTGGTGACGAAGACTGCACGCGCACATGGAAGAGCTGAGGTCGCGAGCACGTAGCAGAGCAGTGACATCGCGCCGGCCATAGCCGCTCTGCCACAGTGGAGGCGAGACGGGTTGTGGACGGGGGCGCCGGAGACGCTCCTGCTCAGCCACAGAAGCAGCAGGTGCTCGAGGCGAGGCCGAGGCGGAGACCGACTCCGTGGTCTTATCCACCTCCTCCCCTTTTTTTTAGCACATGATGACTTGGTAGACCATGATACTCCCATATAATCGATTGTACAGGACTAGTACTCCGATCCTTAACAGAAACCACGTGGCTTTAAACCTGTAACCCGGCAGTAGAATCTTCCCGTGACTCGGTGGTCCAGACAGCAGAATTTTTTGTCGGTCTCGAACTGGACTCGGCGGATCAGACAACAATTTGACAGCTTGCAGGACGCGACGTACAAACAATGTTAATCCTCCGTTGGTTTCAATAAACCGCTTAACGTCACCAGCGACGCACAAAACGTCAAACCCTAATTATTTTCATCTCAATCTGGTAAACTTGCACTTGATGCAGATCCTTCCAAACCGGCTCATCTTCATCCGGTAACTGCAAACTTCTCGATCCCTGGAAGAAATCCCTCCAAGAACTTTACACCACCGTGCGCGGGCCCCACGGTGGGCGCCAACTGTCGTGGATTTGTCACGGCAGATGTCCTCGTGTAAGGACTTAGTCGCGAGGCCAACGCATCTATGTGGTAGCTTGAGAGGGGTTGAGTGGGATGAGAGACGCTGGGCGGATCAACACACAAGATGAAGATTTAGACAGCTTCGGGCCCCAGGAAACATCATCCGGTAAAAACCCTACATGCTGTTTGAGGCTAGGTCTCATTATCATCACGAGGGATTCGCCGTAAACTGGCTCTCCTCTTTGTGTTTAGCCCTAAGATTATTGATTATTGTCTGTCCCTCTTTGGGGAGCCCTGCCCCTCCTTATATATGTTGAAAGGGCGAGTTACATGTGGAGTCCTATTAGGATTAGGACTAGTCTATCTCTAATACAAACCGGATACAAGTCCTGGTCTTAAATCTTTGTAAGGTAAATATTCCTTTCCTCTTAAACCGGCCCACAATGGTTGAACCGGCCTTCATGAACCGCCAGACAGGCCGCCGGGTCTTGTTGCTCCTTTGGCCCGCCTGCCGGATTACCAATGAACTGTAAACCGTCTGGTCTGTGCAGGTCGCCGGTGAATCGCCAAGTCCGGCCGGATTATCCTTCCGGCCGGTTTACACCGCGGGGTATATCCCCGACACATAGAGTGTATTTGTCGCTGTACGGCCGTCAGTTCATCCACCACCGTTTTAAGGGCCGCTTCAGCATTTTCTGCTCTTTTGGTTAAACCGGCCTTCTCAGTGGCCCAGTCAGCCCGCTCTTTCTTGAAACTTTCTTTCAGCCGTTCAGTAGAGTTCAAAGCGCTGGTTAATTCTTGCTTGGTTTTATCTGTTTCAGCTTGCTGGGTCTTCAGGGCCTCCTGCAAATCGGCAATCCGGTCCTCCTTGATTTTAATCTCAGCCTGCATACAGATGGCATTTTAAAGCTTTGCACAGGCGAGCCAAGGAATTGAAGTATCAACCACATAACAAAGTTATATGCCTGATACTTGGGGGCTAATGTACCTTCAATTTTTTGTATATTGCTCGATTACAAAGTCCCAAGCTCAATACAAGTATTCAACTTGGCACTTGGGGGCTAATGGCTATCTGATCAAGTTATGTTCTAAGGACAGCTTTTTATTTTTTAGCCCCGGTTTGCTTATGCTAAACCGGCCCTCGAGGGTTATGCCGACGGATTTCAAAAAATATATGTTCAGGATCAAGTCCCGGTTTGACCAAGGTCACAAACCGGCCCTTGGGGGCTACCGGGATGAATGCAATGGCAGAAAAGAAAGAAGGAATTTATCTCAAATTTATCCCTCATCATTTTGACCAGGCCAGCTTCACAGTCACGGCTAGTATAAAGCCGGTTCAAATAGCCAGAGTGAAGATCTTGAGCATTCAGAGCGGCATATATTTCTAATTCAACATCCCATTTTCCTTTGTTCAAAGGGGAAGAATCCTCTTTCATGGTATGCCTGGTAAGGGTGGCAGGATTCCCGGGTTCAGAGCGGCCTACACCAGTAATCACAACATCATCATCTTTTGACTCACCGGTTTGGGTTGGTGCGGCCGTTTTGTCAGCAGGAGTGTGGGATTTCTCAATCTGGACAGAGCTGGCAGGCGGATCAGCAGACGCTGGAGTATTAATAAGACCTTCTTCAGGGATAATGTTGTCTTGCAGAGGAGGATCATTGGGGATATCTTCAGAAGTAAACATTTCATGATCCGGCGCTTGGTCATGTTCTGGGGCCACATTTTCTTCAGCCGCTTTATCCAGGCGGGCCTTCTTGCTTGGTTTCGGTTTAGCCCTGGAAGAAAAGATAAAAATTAAGGAAAAGTGTAAACCATTGCGCAGTATACTGGAAGCATATGTTCGGTTTAACTTACCCAGCAACTGTTTTCAAAGGTGGTAGCTGGGTGGCGGACGATTCACCAGAAGATGAATGAGAAGTGACCTGATAATCGGAGTCGGATGGATTAAGAGGTTGACGGAAGAAACCCGCTTTACGATTTAAATCAATAAAAAGGTCGGAGACCTCGGAGCGGCGTTTTCGAACCGGACTGTTTGGTAAACCGGCAGAGGTAACTACCTGGCCACTGTGCCGGGTTGTGCGGTGAGCTTCGTGTTGCTGGGTCTTCATAAGAAATTGGGAATCCAGATAAGCAAGAGGATGAGAAAATTTAACTTTCCGGTTTGCCCGGCGAAATTTTGGCAAAGGCAAGATTTCTGAATCGGAAGAGAGAATGGTTACCTCAACGAAAACCGCATTGCTGGCTTCAGCGTCATCCTGACAAACATCATCATCAATAAGGCGTGTAAAAAGTAAGCCAAGTGAATCAAGTTCTACCTCAAGATCCGGATTACCCACATCATCATCAATAGCTGGGTCAGAAGAAGCGGTGGTTTTTCTCTTATGAGCTGGTTTCTTGATAACCTTGGTCTTGGGCCGGGTTGGCCGTCCTGCCTTCTCCGTTTTGTCTTGAGGAAGTTTCTTACTCCAAAACGGATTATCACCCTGGATCAGCAGCAGTTAAAACGTTGAACGTATAAAATAGTAAACCGGTTCAACAATAGAGCAATTGAAATATTACCGCTGGCGGTTTGTTGGTGGTGCGGTAAGGAAGCAGACCGGTTTGAGCACAGAGGTGCTCCGGTTCATTCAGCATCTTTTTCACAGATTCTGTGACTTCGTCCTCAGGGAGTTGGATTTTAGTGTGTCGGAGTGGGTCATCGACACTATCAGTATACTCACACATCAAATTTGGGCGCCGGCTTAGAGGCAAAATGCTCCATGATATCCAGCAGCGTGCAAGGTCTATTCCTGTTAAACCATTGGCCATGAAGGCCCGGAGCTTGGACAGTTGAGGAGCATATTTAATTCTCTCCTTGGCGCTTAGCCTTTGTGGAAAAGGGTGAGTGTTGCTAAGCCGTTTTGGACGGAAGCCAGGCAAGGGATTTTCATTGTCAGGAGATGTATCCTTGCAATAAAACCAAGTTACGTTCCATTCTTTGGGATGCGTATGGAGTTTGACGTGAGGGTAGGTGATTTCTTTCCTCTTCTGAATGGCCATACCGCCCAGTTCGGTATTAGGGCCGTCAGTGAATTCAGTACGGCGGTTCAGATGAAAGAGATCTCTAAATAACTCGACGGAAGGCTCCTCTTGAAGGTATGCCTTAGAAAGTACTTGAAAATGGCATAGATTGGTGACGGAGTTGGGGCCAATATCCTGTGGGCGGAGTTGAAAGTTGGCTAACACATCCCGATAAAATTTGGAGCCGGGCGGTTTGAAGCCCCGGGCCATATGATCTGTGAAGACCACGACCTCTCCTTCCTGGGGTGTAGGAGGACATTCATCTCCAGGAACCCTCCAATGAATCGTGTCTTTGCTATCCAAAGCGCCAATCAGGACTAGATCGTTCAGCTGTGATTCTGTGACACGGGAGGGAACCCAGTTGCACTCGTACACTTGTTTGGCCATAACGAGATCTACAAGAAATAAGTGATCCGGTTCAAGAACATGCCGGATGAAACGGTGTTGATCTAATTACGGTAAACCGGGGGCAGTACCCATAAACCGGTCTTCTACAACGCAGCATCAGATGGATTCTGGCGGTTCAACCGGGGGACTAATGACATATATACCGGTCTAGTAATTTTTTCTCTATGGTGAAGTTAAACCGCCTGGCCTAAGCATCGGAAGCAATTGAAACTATGGATAACTGGTTATGCAGAAACAAGTTTCACAAAATTATGTTAGAGCCGCGGATCTACAGCAAGCTCATAAAAAGCAGGAAAAATTTCGAAGACTAAGGCGGAAACAGAAGTGAACTATCGAGCAGATATGTGCAGGAGATTTATGAGCTTGGATGAGAAATAGCAAGCGGATACTAAAGGGATCGCTATTAAGCACAGTAAAAGTTCACAGATGCATTCAAGGACAGAGAACAGCCATGAACGCGCAATGAACATAGCAAGAAAATGAAACCCTAAGAACAGATCTAGGTTAAGAAGGAGAGAGGACTTGCCGGGAACGGAGAAGATGCGGAAAGACGCCGCAACACTCTGGTACGTGCAGGTTGATGCAGCGGCCTGAGACGAGGCAGAGGTCGACGGTGGTGGTGGAGCTCCAAAGCCGGCGACGTGAGGAAGAAGAAGAAGAAGGGACGAAGGGGAAGAGAAAGGAAATGACCCTTCGGTCTTATTTATAAGGCAACTGAGCTAGGTCAAACACGCGAATCCAGGAGCTGTCATTAAGAGGGCATTATGAATTTCATAATGACGTCATGCCGGTTTATAGTAGCCAAAACTGATGACGTCATGCCGGTTTACAGCAACCAAAAATGATGACGACATGGAGATTTGCCAATTAACAGAAGACATCCAAGACGCAAGATGGTGTGAAGGATTGACATGAACCAGTTCAAATCAATCTGGGGCCTAATGTTGGGGATATTACCACTGGGCGTAAACCGGCCTACTTGGGCCGGGTTAACTTCATAGTGGTATAAGCAGGTGAAGGCCCAAGGCCTATAGTCGGTCTAGAATCTGTAGCTGTAAACCGACCTGATGTATGACTTGTATTGTAAGTTAGGAATAGAGAGATACCGACCGGGATACGAATATGAACCGGCTGGGACTCTATGGACCGACGGGCGTCACCCGTGTATATAAGGGGACGACCCGGCGGCGGTTCAAGATAGACAACAACAACTCGAGCCTAGGCAAAGCTTGTTTGCTCCCTAGCCATCGAGATCATATCAATTCCACCACAACTATACGTAGGCAGTTACCTTCATCGAAGGGGCCGAACTAGTATAAAACCCTCGTGTCTTTGTGTCCGCTTTAACCCCTTCAAGTAAACTCGTAGCGATGGCTCCACGACTAAGTCCTTTCGCTAGGACACCTACCATGACAAATCCACGACAGTCACCATTTACGTTTAGTGGTTATTATACAGTCACGGGCTCACCGTACAACTCTGTATTTGCTCATGACATGACTAGTTTACCAGTTAAACGCTCCACATGGCACCTCTAGTGTTGCATCACATTATCTCACTACCATCGTGCCCACCTGTTGACTTGTATCTACTCTACATCTACACTCTTATAAAATACATAAAATACACTCTTATAAAATACAGAGTTGGTGATGATGGTGTGCCTGCCATCCTGCAATATAGGCCGTCCGATTTATATCTGACGGATAGGAAAGAAACTATGGTAATTTTGTAAAAGGTACCCACACACCTCTCCACATTTGCAAATAAGGCCTTCCCTCGTTCATCCTTTTCTCTCACAAGATAAACAAGTCATACAAATGCATCTTGATGTTACATGCAACGCACGAGCATCTTGCTAGTAAGAATGAAAACAAACGACAAAAATATATTTGGACGCTGGTTCGAAGTCATGACCGCGGGCACAGCGGACAAGGTGGCCTTGTATTGGTATGCTGAGCCGTCTGTTTTAACACACAGGAGCTGGTGTGGTGATTATACACACACCCACGCATGCACACGAACTGCATCCACGCAACACTCACACAAACACATGCACCCATGCACGCACGCAACACTCACACGTACACACGCAGCCACGCACGCACGCAACACTCACACGCACACACGCACTCATGCATGCACACACCAGCACACCACACGACCAACACACACTCTCACGCTCAAGTGCTCAACCTACACGTGCATGCGCACACATCAGGCCTTGACAGACACATACACAACCAGGTGATTCCCGCGCACGGGTTGGAGCCTTGTCGCGCCTGCGTAAATTTGTGTTTATCTGACCTTTTCCTATGCGAACTGATAGGTGGGACCCAGAAGGAACGTGGTCAATTTAACTAGTCAACATGGCGCCACGCAGACTATTTGGCCGGTCAACAGAGTGCAATCCGATGCTGAACTGTGAGCAAGTGACCGTATAATCACCACAAAACGTATATAGTGACCGTAATCAGCTTATTCTGAAGTTCGGTGACCGTGTTACACTTTTCTCTCTGTAGGCCCTCCAAAACTACATCTCTACACGTTCTCGCATGTTACATCTAACAACTATGCAATACAGCACTACTAGTACACTCTAACACAATAAACCATATGTGTTTTTAGTTTTACTAGATATCATATTGTTACTTATAATTATTCAGTTTGCATACATTAAAATTGCCTTTGAAATGTATCGCCAGTATCATCTACCGCGCGGGAAAAATCCCGCCCTTTCCTGTTTAATCGGGTTTGTATCGATGGATCGTTTGAAACAGCAAAACTATAGTACTATACAGTACAAGTGACAGTTCATTGGGCCGTCGTGTCATCTACTCCTCCGTCGTAAGAGTGGAGCGCTCTCTTTCATAAATCTTCTAGTCCCTTTCACCGACATGTGGGACATCAAGCTACTGGGTCCATGTGCCATACCAGAATACAGTGCAGAGCAGCCAGGTGAAGCACCCCGGTCATTGCGCCGGCGTAGTAATGAGCAATGAGGTGTCAAATCACAAAGCTGCACCTTTCCTGCATTTAAGTTGGAGGGACGAAGTAATAATGCTAAAAAAAGAAGTTGGAGGGATGAAGCAACCATCATTTCACTCGTTACTGAATCTACTTCTCCCTCATCTTCTTCAACTTAACCACGTGTTGCTTCTGCCGTTGTTCTGCCTCATGTGGGACGCGGATCGGCTTGGTAAAGCACTGACTCGTGGGACCGCATGTTAGCAAACCGCCAGGACAATGTCCTCCGAAAATAAGAAGCCTAATCCTAGACTTACAAAGGGCTACGTAGCTACTACGTATACTTTCCATCTAATCTATATATGCCCCCCTGATTTTCAGGTGGGGTGGGCCTAATCCTCTCCTTTAATCCAATCAAATAGTCCCACATCACATCAGTTTGTAACTTTACGTAAACCATTACGTGGATGTAGCATTGCTCAAATAAGAAACCTACCCCGCCATCCATGCAGCAAAATCACCTCCTTTTTACTAATCTTGATTCTATAATTTTTTAGATCAATATAATTGAGATTTGTATAGATAGCACACATGAGCAAAACCAAGTGGTACGGTTAAGGGCATCCACAATGTGTAGCCAAATGTGAAAATAGCTTTTGGCATCGTGGGAACCATTGTGGACGGTGTTGCCAAAGCCAAAAAGATGGAACCGAAGCTCCCTGATTGATTGATTGAAGGAATAGAAAAATGCAATGTCTCTCATCTTTCTCCCATGCTTGGACGCATGTAGTACAGTATAGAGCACATAGTCTACTCCCCTGTCCCTTCTATCACAAATCACAAAGCAGTGAGGCATCAAATCACAAAAGCACGGACGAAGCAACCACCATTTCACTCTTCGCTGACTCCGCTTCTCCATCGTCTTCTTCGAGAAACCATCTCACCGCACTAGTACTCCTAGTAGTACTAGTAAAGGACTTCCTGGATGCAAATAAGGCGGTTGTCTCGGCTTGTAGGCGACACTTGCGAACGACTTACCGTGGTCTCCCTCAATGGTGTTCTCCGTCGAACACACTTCGCCAAACCACAAAAAAATGATATTTCGACGTCACTGCAATGGGGAAGGAAGTCAAATATAGTTACTACCTCCATTTTTTTGTACACAACTCCAGTATATCAAAAGTACAATTTGCAAAGGGCCACTAACACTAATCAAGGCAAAATTGATGGGGTTAGCAACCAAGGACATTAATATCCCATGCATGCATGCGGAAGTGAGAAGGTTGGTTTGCATGGCGCTGCATTAATCAAGTGATGAGGAGTGAGATGGATAGCTCTTTGGTCTTTGGAGAAAAAAAATACGCATTAATTGACACGTGAAACGAGGATTTGTATCGATTAAATCTCGCGAAGGAAAACCCTGCCTTTGTTTTTTAACACTAGTACTCCTAGTACGTACATAGTTATCCTGTTTGGGTCTAGGCCTTGCATTGCCAAACTTCTCCACACATTTTTGCCAAGCTTGCCTAAAGTTTTCAAAATGAGAAGGAGGTACAGTTGCACACGGCTGTCGCGGTCGCACCGCACCCTCACACGGTCGCTCCTGGACGCCGCGGTCGCACCGCACCCTCACACAATCGCTCCTGCATGCCGCAAACCCAACCAAGGGAACGCACTCTCACTGACACGTGTTGTCGCATGTGAACAAACCAAACTTAGCCATCCTATTGCTGACACATAATTTTCGTTCATAGAGTATGTTTATCCAACCGCATGTTGGGGAGTATCTGTACGGCCCATGCGGTGGTCTGTTGGGGAAGAAGAAGAGGTGAGGAAGAAGGAAAGAAGGGTTAGGAGACGTAGGATATTCATCCAACCGCCTGAAATGGTAGACTGACCCAAGTCAGGTGACTTACATAACAAATATATGTTTTTACACAGCAAAAGATCCATAAAAACAACAACATAAAGAAAAACTATCACTGCTCGCAGAAAGAGACGGCCTCGTCGTCTTTAGCTGCCGGCGCAAACCAGTCGTCGCTGCCGATGTGTGTCTCCGCACCGTGGTTGTCCTCGACCTCCAGCTACTCATTCAAGCGGAGCGTGCGTGTGCTCTGCACGGACGAGAGCACAGCCCGGTTCAAGTCGAGGATGTCCGGTTCCGCCTGCAGGAGGGCCTCGATGGCAACGGCATCCGCACGCTCTGCGTCGAGTCGAGCCTCCGCCGCCCGGTTCAAGTCCAGGACGTCCGGTTCCGCCTGCACGAGGGCGTCGATGAGAGCAGCTTCCGCGCGCTCCACGTCGAGTCGAGCCTCCACCGCCTGGTTCAAGTCCAGGACGTCCGGTTCCGCCAGCAGGAGGGCGTCGATGAGAGCGGCATCCGCGCGCTCTGCATTGAGTCGAGCCTCTGCCGCCCGGTTCAAGTCCAGGATGTCCAGTTCCGCCTATAGGAGGGCCTCGATGGCAGCGGCCTCCGCGCGCTCCGCCTCAAGTAGAGCCTCCGCCGCCCGGTTCACATCCACGACATCCGGTTCCGCCTGCAGGAGAGCCTCGATGGCAACCAGGGGTCAGGGGCTGCTGTACTGGGTCCGCGGGTTGAGCAGGTAGGCCGGAACTTGAGGAAGTTGCCTCTGATTTCATAATCCAATTTGGAAAATTGGCGGCATGTGCGTGCCCCGCGTCGAGTTGAGCCTCTGCCTCCCGGTCCTCCTTTAGTATCGCCATGTTGAACCGCTGGTCCGTCTGCACCATGGGGGACTCGGACACCGGCACGAAGTCGACGTCCATCGTATCATACCCATCGGGGGCCTTCTGTGCCGCGACCTCCGCCATGAACATTGGAACGGCTTCCTCCTCCTCGTAGCTTGGCTCCAGAGAACTCGGGGATTGGCCCGCCGCAAAGCGAGCTTGGGAACGGAAGTCTTTGGCACCGACCGCCGCCGCGATTTCTGCGTTGTGCTCCGACGTCACCATCTTGTAGTAAGTGATCTTGCGGAGCACCATGGCTTTCCGGAGAACTAGGGGACGCTTGATGCGGGCTAGGGGATCGAAAGGTGGGGGAATGGGCTGGAGATTTGGTGTGGTTTTAGGGCAGTGGCTGGCGTAGGCCGAACAGCAAAGGTTCTGGTGTGAATAGTGGTTCCGGTGACGACCAGTCAATCGGTTTTGACTGTACATCGCTCTTGTCACGTTCGCGTTGCAGCCCGGCACGCTTGACCCTCCATGTCGCTCACCGAATGGAACACGCTTCGTCTTGTGGGACCGCAGTTGAGAGCAAACCGACGTCCCTCCCCCTCCCCCGCCCGCGTCATTTATTATACCACCACTCCCTCCATTTTATGCGGAGTAAATAGAAACAGAGGGAGTATACTACGGATGAGGATCCCCTAACATGGCCGAACCCATTGAGTAACTGACATGCGGGGCCTAGCAAGCATGGGGTCCGCCAGTAAGTGATCGAAAGGGAGGGTAAGGCAGGGATACCTACGTTAGAGGATCCACTTCCACTATACTACTTTGACCAAATGTTAGAGTAATAATATATGACATGCAACTTACACAAATGTTAGAGTAATAATATATGACATGCAACTTACACAAAGCATCCAGGGTCTAATGCGTTTTTCGAGGCTAACTTTGACCAAATGTTAGAGTAATAATATATGATATGCAACTTACATAAAGCATACGGTCAAATTCGTATGTGAAAGGAGTTTCCATTCACATTATACATCTCATGTACTATTAATCTTGTCAATAGTTAAATTGGAAACCATCTCGAGTACAAATCTAGGAGTATGTACGAATCTAACAATATTGATTGGGCATTGTTGAATGTTGATACCTTTTTGAGCAAAGTAGAGATACTTGAAAGTGCGTTATGTCGACTAGAGGGGGGGTGAATAGGCGATTTTTATGATTTCTTCATTGAGGAGTTTGCCGGTGAGGAAATTCCTTAGCGAAGAACTATTAGCAGCGGAATAAGTACTCAGAAGTAAGCATAACAGAATACAAGCATGGTCATCATGATGAAATGAAGACTAGCACAGAGTACAGAAAGCGTAATCACAGGATAACACAAGATGAAGACAAACAGACTAAAGAAATTGAACTGAGGAAATTGAGAAAGTCTTCAGTCAAAGTCTTCAAACACAGATATGAACAAACACTCAACACAGTAATGAGGAAATGAAAGGGTTGAGGAAATAGAACCAGTTAGGTTGGTGAAGACAATGATTTGGTAGACCAGTTCCAACTGATGTCTCAGTTGTACGTCTGGTTGGAGCGGCTGAGTATTTAAACTCGAGGACACAGTCCCGGACACCCAGTCGCTGAGCACGCAGCTCAGGACACCCAGTCCTCACCGTATTCTCCTTGAACTAAGGTCACACACACCTCGTCCAATCACTCGTGGTAATTCTTCAGGCGACTTCCAAACCTTCACAGACTTGGTCACTCGGCGATCCACAATTCCTCTTGGATGCTCTAGACCTTGACGCCTAACCGTTTGGAAGAAGCACAGTCTTCAAATGTAACAAGTGTCGGATCCATGCAAGACCAATTTCTTCAGTGATGCTCAATCACTTTGGGTTTGTAGGGGTTTGGTTTTGGGTTTTCCTCACTTGATGATTTTCGCTCAAAGTCCTCGGAGGATGGGTTGCTCTCAAATGACAAGTGTCAAGTTCTCTCGGAGCAGCCAACCAGCTAGTGGTTGTAGGGGGCGGCTATTTATAGCCTAGGGAGCAGCCCAACATGATAAGACATAAATGCCCTTCAATGATATGACCGTTAGGTGGATAAGATATTTTGGGACAGCTGGCGCGCAGCACAGCAACGGTCGGAAATTTGACTCTCAAATTCCTCAGGGCTATCATGTTCCTCACTGTGTAGGTAATTCGCACTGACGAATTCCTAACTCCTCAGTCAGAACAAATTCATCAGCGACCAGAAGAACTTTGTCTCTGTCACTGAAGAAAGTGACTGAACTGTATGAGATTTCCAAAGGCTTCACTTGAAGGGATTGGTAGGTGTAGGATTTTGAGTTGAGCATCACTTGGAAAATTTTCCTTAGTATTTCCTCGACCCCCTTTAGCAGTACGGTGTTTCCTATGACTGAAGAAAGAGAAAATGAAACTACGAAAACAAAAGTCTTCACGCTTCATGTTCCACAAATGAATACCAAGTCTTCAAGGTCACACCAATTTCTTCACTTTCAAAGTCTTCAGAATATCAAAGTCTTCAGTTGAAGAACTTCATTTTTAGGGGTCGACTTTCTCTGTAAATATCAAACTCCTCATAGACTTATAGACCTGTGTACACTCACAAACGCATTAGTCCCTTAACCTATAAGTCTTCAATACACCAAAATCACTAAGGGGCACTAGATGCACTTACAATCTACCCCTTTTTGGTGATTGATGACAACATAGGTTAAGTTTTCAACGGGGATAAACATATGAAGTGTATACACTGATATTGAGGAATTTGATTACAAGATATAGAAGAACTCCCCCTGAAGATGAGCACAGTGAGGAATTTGCTTTTGAGCAATGCACATTTGAAGAGTTGAATCATGGAGATCTCCCCCTATATCTTGTAATTCATACACGCATTTGATATATAATATGAAGAATTTGAAATGCATGATGAAATATGGTGCTTGATGAGATTCAGCATGCGTGCAATGTCATTAACGAGGAATAAGCATGCAAAGGATAATGCAACAAAAGTATCAGCGCACCTCGGGTTTAAGATTACAACTCGATCCAAATAAAAGTTTCAGAAGAACAAGAGTTGTAACTTAAAAAATGCCCTTAATATAGACCGGCTTGAAGATTAACTCAGATTTCTCCCCCTTTGTCATCAAATGACCAAAAGGATTGAAACTGAGGACTAACGCCCCTGAAGAATTTCAAGTCGATGGAGGAGCGCCAGCGTTGTCGGGGTTGTTTGTTGTAGCAGGGCCTACCGCAGTGTCGTCCAAATCTTCATACTCATGAGTGTCACGTGATGAAGAATAAGAGCTGGCCACCAGTGGAGGAATTTTGACCCTCTTGAATTTCTTAGGAGGAGGTGCAGACCAGTCAAATTCTTCCTTGAGACCCATAGTCTTCAGTTCTTCAGCGCTATAGACATGAGTGAGGACAGCCCAGGTGCGGTTGAAGGTTTCATGAAGGTAGTATTGGTTCTTCTTCACTGCATTGTGTGTTGAGGTCATATTGTGAAGAAGTGCACCAAACTGATGCTTTACCCATTTGTGATTGCGATCAACCTTCTGATGAAGACTGGGGAGTAACTCACGGTCAGTCATCACCCTGGGAGCTGTGGCTTGAGGATTTTGCTTGGCTGAGGTATTTGCGGCAGAGTCATGTGTGGCAGAATCGTCATTGGTAGAGTAAGATGCAGCCTTGCGAAATTGACCATCCAATGGACGAACGCCTTCATCGATCACAGCAGCGGCCTTGCCTTTATCATCAGCTGATGAAACTGTCCATTTGAGGACTTCAATGGGAGGCAAGTAGCCACCATGGTTCAGAGTGTCAGCTTTGTAATTCAGTGAAGATCTTGCCCTGATGAATCTCATAATCCAAGGAGCATAGGGCTTCAACTCGAATGGTGACATAGCAATATTGGCCAGAGTCCTCATGAAGAAATCATGGAAGTTGACGGGAACGCCATGAATGATGTTGAAAAGCATATTCTTCATGATGCCAACGACTTCTTCATCATTTGAGTCGTGGCCTTTGATGGGACTCATTGTCTTCGTCAGAATTCGATAGACAGTCCGAGGCACATAGAGTAATTCCTTGACGAGAAATTTGGTTCGTGGGGCCTGCCTTGGCTTCAAAGGCTTCATCAGCACTTGCATATAGTGATTTGAAAGTTCTGGTTTGTTGTAGATACAACAAGCACCATCAAGTGGAGGACTGAGTGGTAGAGCACGAAGCAGTTCAGTTGCTGGTGCCTTGTAGTGAGTATTTTCAGACATCCAGTCTAATACCCATGAGTTCACGTCTTCAGCGTCTCCGGTGATGTGCAGAGTTGCATAGAATTGAAGAATGAGTTCTTCATTCCAGTCACAGATATCAATGCAGAAATTCAGAAGTCCTGCATCGTGAAGAACACTGAGGACTGGCTCAAAGCCGGGCAGAGACTCCATGTCCACATGAGGAATATGTGCATGATCGAAGACTTTGTCTTTGTTGAAGAGTACTGAGGAATAGAAATTGGCTTGGCTGGCAGTCCAGAAACGCCTCTTCCTTATGCGAGCAGAATCATATGGATTATAATTAGTGAAGAATACGTGCTCGGCAAAGAAATCTTCAGCCTTGAACTTCTGTTTGCTTGAGAACGGATTCTTTGGCTTTTTGCAGAGGGGTGTCAGTGAGTTGCATCACCACCTCAGGAATCGCGAGCTCAGGTTCTTCAGGCTGAGGAATTTCTTGTTCCTCAACAGGTGCAATCTGAGGATCAGCAGCAGCAGGTTCATCAGCACTAGTGGCTGGAATTTCTTCATAGACAGATGAACTGGGATGAGTTTCTTCAAAGCCCATTTGAACAGTTGGAGCAGGGGACTGAGGTATCTGTTGGATTGGAGTGAAGAGTGGAGAATTTGGATGCTGACTTTCCCAAAAGTCATCGTTCATCACTAGCGTTGTGCTTCCAATATCCATATCTTCTTCAAGTTCCTCAACACCGGCCTCTTCAGCTGTGAACTGAGGCATAGGCGAGGAAATGATTGGGGTTGAAGGGATTGCTTCCACTTCAATGTCTTCATCAATCTGCTCTGACGAAGCAGCAGAATGATTTTCTTCATCAGATCCGCTTGGGATCTCATAGTCTTCTCCAAAAGGAACAAGGTCCTTTGATGTCATGGAGGAAATCGGAACAGCATCAATTGGATTTTCGAGTGAGCTGGTCTTTGGCTTCATTTTCTTCGCAGCTGAAGAGTTTGACGCAGCTGATGCCTTCCTTTTCTTCACTGCAGCTCGCTCTGCAGCCTTGGTCCTCTTCACATCAGAAGCAGATGGAAGAATTGGAGTTGGTGTGGGCGCGGGAGGAGCTAGGAATCTGGTTCATTTTCTTCAGGCGCAACTGATGCAGTTGCTCCGATCTCTTCAGTTTCTTTAGGCGCACCACTAGTGGATGCCCCGGCAGTTTCTTCAGCGGCTGGAATTTCTTCACCAGCCCTGGAACGAGCATTTTCTTCAGCAGGCTGAAAGTCATCAGCGGTGCTGGCATGTTCTTCAGCAGACTGAGCAGAGTCTGCAACCTGAAGATTTTCTTGTTGCGATGGGGCTGCAACATTTGTGAATTTCTTCGTCAGATTGATGAATCTTACTTTAGCTCCTTGCCAATCAGCATAGTAGGCATCAAAGTCTTTGCTGATGGCTTGAATTTCAGACTGAGCCTGGAGAAGTTCCTCAGGTGTCATTCTGACAACGTTTTTCTTCAGGAGCTTCTCCTTTCTGTATTGAGCTTTCCTGATCTCTCTTGCCTTTTCAAACTTCCATTTCTCTTCAGTGATGAAATGGGTCAACATATGACTTTGTCCAGTGGTCAGATGAAAATCAGGCATTGGGGGTGTTTGGATCCTTGTGCCAGAGATCAATATAATCGAGGATTTTCCTCGGATCCAACAGCAGTGGCACAGATGTGCCTTTGGCTCTAGCGGCCTTCACCTGTTTGTCTGTGATGATTTCTGCAAGTTCATCATCAGAAGGCACATGGAATGCGACCTGTTTCTTCTTTGGACTTGGCCGAGGACCTCGTCCAGCTGTTGCTTTGGTCTTCAACAGTGTGGGGCCTGATGAGGAAATTGGTGCAGCTGAGGAACTTGCTGAAACACCAGAGGCAATCGAGAAACCAGTAGTCCTTTGACATGTAGCCAGATGCACATGAGCTGAGGACTTTGAAGGAGCAGTTGAGGATTTTGGTGGAGCTGTAGCAGTGTGAGGAATTTGCCGTGAGGGCACTGTTGGTGAAGCACTTGGCTTACGAGCAGGCTTCTTTGGCATGGATTTCCTCAGTTTGACCGAGGCCTCAGTAGCAGTAGAAGTGGCAGAATCCTCATTGAATTTCTTCACTGCCTCCTTGGCTTGTCTTGCCAATTTAGCTTGGCGCTTAGCCCATTCTTCGGGAAAGTCCTCACCACGTTTGATGCTTGTGGGGTCAGCTACTTGGCCAGGTGCCAATGGAGCTCTTGGGCATGGAGGATTGAGGGCGAATTTCCTCATGTACTTTGGAGTCACATATCTGTATTCCCTCCATTCCCTTGCCCATCTCCGTTCAATCCTCTGAATGCGCACCTTGCGCTGATTTTTGTTTTCTTTGCCAAATTTTGCTTCATTAGGTGTGCAATAGTCAGCATAAATTTCCTCAGGGATTTCAATCACAGTCATAACCTCAGGTTTCTTTCCTCCTTTCTGCGGCTTCTTACCGTCTGCCATATTCTTCAGTTGAGGAATTTGAACAATCGAGTTCTCTGAAGAAGTTTGCAGTTTTTCTTCGAGGAACGCTGCAAATGAGTTAAGTTGATGAGAACCTAGTGATTAAGCAGCACACATGAGTACCTGTGAACAGAGTACAGGTGCGAGGAATTCGGAGAGATCATATGCGTTCTGAGAAGGTTTTTCGAAAAGAACAAGTTTTGAGGAATTTGACCAGATGAACCTTGAGGAATTTCACTAAGCGTTCTTGTCTTAGGTTCCAGAGTTGTACAGATCGAAGATCCACACAATTAGGGAATCTTGAAGAAAATGATTGCTTAGAGAAACAGTTCAAGATCATATGATGTGAGGTGTTCATATGTGTGAAGATTTGAAGAATAAACACCTTTGAAGATTTTCAGGAAAGTTTGAGAACCAAAGTGAGTAATAAAAGTAACTTTTAATTACCCGAAGTGAAGAACACGACGAACTGAGAAGAACAGATGTGAAGATCGTCAGGTTAGATCTCCCACGCCCTAACTTGGCAGAGGAAGACAGCTACGGCGGCGGCGGAGTGAAGATTTCCACGGTCGGCGTGAGTACGATGGCGACGAGGTCGAGGCAGCAAAGCTCTTCCTCACCGGCGACGATGGAGTAGCGGCGGCGCTAGGGTTTGAGGAGCTCGAGTGAGAGAGTAGCGATCGAGCGGACTAAATGAAGTGAGGAAGGGGAGAGGGGTATTTATAGACATGGTGAAAAACTGTTCGCCCGAAGATTTGGGACGAACGTGCCCCTGCCCATTCTCCTTCTCGCGACATGTGTCACCCACGTACTGTGTAGTTGAGATCGTGTACAATCGTGGGTGAATAGAATAATGCATTGCTGGATGTGGAACGGTTTGAGCGGCAAAACCGAAAATTTGGATAAGATTTGTTTTAAAGATTCGTTCGCAATTTCTTCAGCTGACAAGGACACAGTGAAGATTTTGAACGAGTTTCAAATAGAACGCATCTGAAGAATTTGTGAATAGATTGGGTTGACTATAGCATAGGGGGGGAAGGGTCTGATCACATTCACTTAGCAGAAAAAGCAACTTGAAGAAATAGCTATAAGTGAATGCTGTAGAGGACATAAACTCATATATATATATATATATATATATATATATATATATATATATATATATAGCCAATGAAGAAAATCGAAGGAAACAGTGAAGATTTTGAAAAGTTGAAGAATTTGAAAAACTGAAGAATTTCAAAACTGAGGAAAAACTCAAATTGAAGATTTTCAACTTTTTGTGGTGGCGTGACCCACCGTAAAATTGTCGTAGGGTTCTGAGAATCAAATTCTTCATTAATTTCTTCACACTTAGAGTGTTATTCTTCATTGATTGAAGAAAAAACGTTTCTTCATGTGTTGCACATCTAAGTCATCAATTTTGCATAAGTGTTAGGATGTGTGTCCTTTTCAAAGAACATTCGAAGATTCTAAGATATTTAGCTCACACCGCAACTTGCTAAATCTCTTCTCATCCAAGGGCTTAGTGAAGATATCAGCTAGCTGTTCTTCAGTCTTCACGTGCTCGATGGAGATGTCGCCCTTCAACACATGATCATGAAGAAAATGATGACGAATCTGAATGTGCTTTGTCTTCGAGTGCTGAACTGGGTTGTGAGCAATCTTGATGGCACTCTCATTGTCGCAGAGGAGAGGCACATTCTTCACGTTGACGCCATAGTCCTTGAGTGTTTGCTTCATTCAAAGCAGTTGAGCACAGCAAGAGCCAGCAGCAATGTATTCAGCTTCCGAAGTGGACAGTGATAT
This sequence comes from Triticum dicoccoides, assembly GCF_002162155.2. NCBI lineage: Eukaryota > Viridiplantae > Streptophyta > Magnoliopsida > Poales > Poaceae > Triticum > Triticum dicoccoides. Next base: position 572,428,142 of record NC_041385.1, on the reverse strand, counting down.
GCAGTTCTGTTTCTTCAAGGACCAACAGACCAAAGATCGTCCGAGGAAATGACAAGTGCCAGAAGTTGACTTGCGGTCCACACGATCACCAGCATAGTCAAAGTCAGAATATCCAATGAGATCAAAAGCAGAGCCCTTGGGGTACCATAATCCTAGTGTTGGTGTGTGAGCTAGATATCGAAGAATATGCTTCACAGCCTTATGGTGTGATTCCTTCGGTGCAGCTTGAAATCGGGCACACATGCAAACACTAAGCATTATATCTGGCCTAGATGCACATAAGTACAATAAAGAATCAAACATGGAGCGGTATACCTTGTGATCGAAGTCAATACCATTTTCATCAGTGCATAGATGGCCATTTGTGGGTATAGGAATTTTGACGCCTTTGCAATCTTGCATGCCGAATTTCCTCAGTACATCTTTGAGGTATTTCTCCTGAGATATGAATATGCCATTGCGCTGTTGACGAATTTGAAGACCTAAGAAGAATTTCAACTCTCCCATCATAGACATTTGATATTCTTCACTCATCATATAGGCAAATTCATCACTATAACGTTGGTCAGTACAGCCAAAGATATACATGGGTACACATCAGTTCACCATCATAAGATTTAGTAAAGAGAGTAGGGTCGAGTGAACCGGGTGTGAAGCCATTCTTCACGAAGAATTCCTTCAATGTATCATACCACGCCCAAGGGTCTTGCTTGAGGCCATAGAGGGCCTTATTAAGTCTGAAGACTTTGTCAGGATTCTTTGGATCTTCAAAACCTGGGGGTTGAGCAACATATACTTCTTCCTCAAGCTTACCATTGAGGAATGCACTTTTCACATCCATTTGATATAAGATGATATCATGATGATTAGCATAAGCAAGTAATGTGCGAATAGCCTCAAGTCTAGCAACAGGTGCAAAAGTTTCATCAAAATCAATTCCTTCAACCTGTATGTAGCCTTGAGCTACCAGTCGTGCCTTATTCCTCACCACAAGGCCATTTTCATCTTGCTTGATGTGGTAGATCCACTTTGTGCCAATGATATTATGCTTGCGAGGATCTGGACGTTTGACCAGTTCCCAGACATTGTTGAGCTCGAACTGATGTAATTCTTCTTGCATAGCCTGAATCCACTCCGGCTCCAAACATGCTTCATCTACCTTAGTGGGCTCTGTGATAGAGACAAAAGCATAGTGCCCACAAAAGTTAGATAAATGTGAAGCTTTTGAGCATGTGAGAGGACCTGGTGCTCTAATGTCATCGATGATCTTCTCCACTTGCACTTCTTTTGCAACGCGAGGATGAGCTGGTTGTCGCTGAGGAGTTTGGTCAGCATTTTCTTCAGCACCATTTTCCTCAGCATTTTCTTCAGGTGTATCACCTCGATGTTCTTCATGAACTGGAATGAATTCTTTAGCAAATTCTTCAGTAGGAATGACATCCTCAGTTGCCTTGAACTTGATAGAATCCTCAGGTGCTGGTTCATCTAACACAGAAGGTAGGTGCTCTCTTTGCGAGCCATTAGTTTCATCGAACCGCACATCTACAGTGTCAACAATCTTGTGAAGAACAATGTTGAAGACTCTGTAGGTGTGTGAGTCATTTCCGTAACCAAGCATAAAACCTTCATGTGCTTTCGGTGCAAATTTAGAATTGTGGTGAGGATCTCTAATCCAACATTTAGCACCGAAGACTTTGAAATAACTCACATTGGGTTTCTTGTCAGTGACGAGTTCATAGGCCGTCTTCTTGAAGAATTTGTGAAGATATACTCTATTGATGATGTGGCATGCAGTATCAATTGCATCAATCCAAAAACGATGAGGCGTTTTGTATTCATCAAGCATAGTGCGAGCCATCTCAACAAGAGTTCTGTTCTTGCGCCTCCACGACGCCATTTTGCTGAGGAGTATAGGGAGCAGATAACTCATGAGTAATACCAAGTTCATCAAGATAGTCATCAAGACCGGAATTCTTGAACTCAGTTCCATTGTCACTTCTGATGTGCTTGATCTTCACACCAAAGTTGGTTGAAGCCCTCGAGGAAAAATGTTTGAAGACTTCCTGCACTTCATGTTTGTAAGTAACAATGTGTACCCATGTATATCGAGAGTAATCATCAACAATGACAAAACCATATAGAGATGCATCATTAGTGACTGCTGAGTAATGATTAGGTCCGAAGAGGTCCATGTGAAGCAATTCGAATGGACGAGTAGTGGTCATGATAGTCTTCGCTGGATGCTTGTCCTTGGTCATTTTTCCAGCTTCACAGGCTCCGCATAAGTGATCCTTGAGGAATTTGACATTCTCAATGCCAATGACATGCTTCTTCTTCGCAAGCGTGTGCAAATTCCTCATGCCTGCGTGACCAAGTCGTCGATGCCATAGCCAGCCTTCTGAAGCTTTTGCAAGTAAACACACGGCTGGTTGTGGTCCTGTAGAGAAATCAACAATATACAAATCTCCTCTCCTAAAGCCTTCGAAGACTTTGGAATTGTCAGCTTCCATAATCACAACACAGCGATACTTGCCAAAGACAACAACCATATCAAGATCACAAAGCATTGAGACTGACATGAGGTTGTATCCTAAGGACTCAACAAGCATGACTTTGTCCATGTGTTTATCCTTAGAGATTGCAACCTTACCAAGACCCAATACCTGACTTTTGCCTTAGTCAGCAAAGATGATGTGCTTTAGATGTGACGGTGATAAGGGAGCATCCATCAAAAGATTCTTGCCAACAGTCTTGTGATTTGTACATCCACTATCGAGGACCCATTCAGTGGTTTGGGGTTGAACATCCTACAGATGAATTAGTGTAACTTACAATCTCATATGCTTCATCAATGAAGAATATGATATCAAGTTCATCAGATGAATGTCATCAAGCAGTAAACAGATATAGCAGTAGGAGGACGTGTGAAAGTTTATTTCATCATGATTCGCCTGCGTCCTTTCAGGCAATTTTGTCAGGTCCCCAGCAAATTCTTCAGACGTTAAGGCACATCTGGAGACCTGACCCTGCAGAAGAGATTAGTTCTTTTTCTTCACCACCCACATCTGAAGGGGTGGCAAAGAGTTCATCACTCTGCGAGCACAATAAGAGAATGGTGGCATAGAAGCCAAACCATTTCGTTTCACATAAGAGGGGTTAGGGTAAGCATATGAATAAGCAGAGAAATTCTTCGAGGACTTATGAACATAATGGTTTGAAGAATAATGCACATATTCATAGCCCTTAGCTCTACCCTGCGAAACAGAGTTGTTAGCACGATGATAATCATATGAGGACTTTGATCCATTTGAGGAATTTGATCCATATGAAGAATTTGATCTGGGGTTCCTGTTCTTCACTGGTGGTGTCATGAGGACATTCACCTAAAGACTTTCAAGGCACTTCTTGGGAACCCAGATTTTCTTCATAGGAGAACCGTTCCTGCAATTAGTGCCAACATATCTAGCAAATACTTCACCATTCTGATTTTTGAACAGTTTATAGTTGGAGTCAAATGACTCATCAGAAGGATGAGAAGATTCACATGTAAAGCCAGATAAGTTAGATGGATCAACTGGAGGTCCCTTTGCAGCAACCCATGAGGTTTTGGGGTACTGCTCAGGCTTCCAATATGTTCCATCAGCATTAAGTTTCCTCTCAAAGGCGATACCCTCTTTCCTAGGGTTTCTGTTGAGGATCTGCTTTTTAAGCACATCACAAAGAGTCTGATGCTCTTTGAGGCTTTTGTACATGCCTGTCATGTATAATTCCTTCAGGTGAAGAATTAGTGATAGTAGAGGCATGTGAAGAATTAGTAACATTTGAAGCATTTGAACATTCAGGTGAAGAATTAGCAGATTCACGTTCAATGTACTTTAAGCATGGAGGAACAAATTCTTCCTGAGAAGCGCTGATTTGTTGAGCTAGTAATGAATCGCGCTCCTTCTGAAGATCTTCATAACTCACTCTTAGCTTCTCAAGATCTTACTTTCTTTGAAGAAATTCATAAGAAACTTTCTCATGATCACACAAGAGAGTGTTATGATGACTTTGAAGGTTATCAAACCTAGACTGGAGTCTCTGAAGATTTTCAGTCAGGGCTTTAGTGTGATCCATTTCTTCACCTAACATATCATCACTCTTATCTAGCATGTTTTGAACCTTTTCCAAGGCATGTTGTTGTTTGGTGGCAATGCAAACAAGTTTGGTATAGCTAGGTTCAATATCATCATCAGATTCATCATCATCAGATTCACAGTCACTAAATTCAGATGAGGAACATTCGGTTACCTCGACACCCTTTGCCATGAGACATGATGCAGAAGATGATGATTCTGGTTCGAAAGTCATTGTTTTGAGAGATTCCTTGAAGTCCTCAAACCAAGGATCATGACGGGTTCGATGACCTTCATAGACGTCGGAGATTCGGTCCCAGATAAGCTTTGCATTGCAAAGATGCATAATGTGCCTGAATTGATCTCTGGATAGGCAGGAATAGATGATATCCTTCGCCATGAAGTCAAGTCGTGTGTATTTGCGAATATCATCTGCGTTCGCCGTCTTGCATAGATCAGTAAGACCAATTTCAGTGACGGTCCACAGCTCGCTGTCCATTGCCATGAGGCGCTTCCTCATCATGGCCTTCCATTTGGGATAATCATGACCGTCAAAGATAGGGCATGTTACTTTGTTCATACCTGCGGCCGACATAACTAAAACTCCAGGCGGTTAAACCAAAATCACACAGAACAAGGGAGTACCTCGCTCTGACACCAATTGAAAGTGCGTTATGTCGACTAAAGGGGGGTGAATAGGCGATTTTTATGAATTCTTCACTAAGGAATTTGCCGGTGAGGAAATTCCTTAGCGAAGAACTATTAGCAGCGGAATAAGTACTCAGAAGTAAGCATAACAGAATACAAGCATGGTCATCATGATGAAATGAAGACTAGCACAGAGTACAGAAAGCGTAATCATAGGATAACACAAGATGAAGACAAACAGACTAAAGAAATTGAACTGAGGAAATTGAGAAAGTCTTCAGTCAAAGTCTTCAAACACAGATATGAACAAACACTCAACACAGTAATGAGGAAATGAAAGGGTTGAGGAAATAGAACCAGTTAGGTTGGTGAAGACAATGATTTGGTAGACCAGTTCCAACTGCTGTCTCAGTTGTACGTCTGGTTGGAGCGGCTGAGTATTTAAACTCAAGGACACACAGTCCCGAACACCCAGTCGCTGAGCACGCAGCTCAGGACACCCAGTCCTCACCGTATTCTCCTTGAACTAAGGTCACACAGACCTCGTCCAATCACTCGTGGTAAGTCTTGAGGCGACTTCCAAACCTTCACAGACTTGGTCACTCGGCGATCCACAATTCCTCTTGGATGCTCTAGACCTTGACGCCTAACCATCTGGAAGAAGCACAGTCTTCAAAGGTAGCAAGCGTCGGATCCACGTAGGATCAATTTCTTCAGTGATGCTCAATCACTTTGGGTTTGTAGGGGTTTGGTTTGGGTTTTCCTCACTTGATGATTTTCGCTCAAAGTCCTCGGAGGATGGGTTGCTCTCAAATGACAAGTGTCAAGTTCTCCCGGAGCAGCCAACCAGCTAGTGGTTGTAGGGGGCGGCTATTTATAGCCTAGGGAGCAGCCCAACATGATAAGACATAAATGCCCTTCAATGATATGACCGTTAGGTGGATAAGATATTTTGGGACAGCTGGCGCGCAGCACAGCAACGGTCGGAAATTTGACTCTCAAATTCCTCAGGGCTATCATGTTCCTCACTGTGTAGGTAATTCGCACTAACGAATTCCTAACTCCTTAGTCAGAACAAATTCATCAGCGACCAGAAGAACTTCGTCTCTGTCACTGAAGAAAGTGACTGAACTGTATGAGATTTCCAAAGGCTTCACTCGAAGGGATTGGTAGGTGTAGGATTTTGAGTTGAGCATCACTTGGAAATTTTTCCTTAGTATTTCCTCGACCCCCTTTAACAGTACGGTGTTTCCTATGACTCAAGAAAGAGAAAATGAAACTATGAAAACAAAAGACTTCACGCTTCATGTTCCACAAATGAATACCAAGTCTTGAAGGTCACACCAATTTCTTCACTTTCAAAGTCTTCAGAAAGTCTTCAGAATATCAAAGTCTTCAGTTGAAGAACTTCATTTTTAGGGGTCGACTTTCTCTGTAAATATCAAACTCCTCATAGACTTATAGACCTGTGTACACTCTCAAATGCATTAGTCCCTTAACCTATAAGTCTTCAATACACCAAAATCACTAAGGGGAACTAGATGCACTTACAATACTTTGACTACACATAAAACTTATATGTAAACTAGAAAGGATAGGAGGGAGTATATTTTACGTTCAAAAACGAAATGAACATTGAATACCCTTTATATATGATTTGCGGATGCTATGATCACCGGTTCAAAATTTTGAATCCGCCTTAGGTATCATCTGCACCCACTCGTTCCCTCTCGATTTCATCTCGGGGTCCGGAGATCTATTGAAAGAGGACTAGGGTTGGTACACGCGAATGATACTCGGCGGAATGTTCAAATGAGGCATGCAGGAGGATGGACTCGACTGCAGGGCGACATGATCGATGGAGAAGAGGGTTGGAGAGGAATGAGAAATAAGGAAACGCCACATGATTATACTTGAACGGCTCAAATAAAAAACAAGTTGTCTCGCTTGGCCTACATAGTGAAAGGCCTAATGCGCAACGCGGAGCACTGATGCTCGAATATGGCCGGGAAAACAGGGAAACCGACATGTGGGGCACACCCGTCGGGACGATGTAGCGCAGACTAGTCCAATGGAGGAGCTGGCCCACGACCTCCTTGCCACCGACAACCGTTCATGTGGGTCGTTGGGGCCAACAATGGGGCGCAGCTCCAGCACCGCCTCTGGACATGGAGATCGCGGTGAGCGACACGCTCATATCGTCACTAGACACGGTCGGTTTCAGTGTGCCGAGGTGGCATTTGGTTTGTGCCCAAGGTTGCCCCATCAAAGCATTGGGTAGCCAAAATTTTGGTTGAGGTATTGGTTGTGCATGATTTGGCCGACATTGGCAAGAAAAATGAACTAGAGTTGGCTAGAGTTCATTGGCATGCCAAAGAAATGGCAACCATCCAAACAAAGACCAATCTTTGGGTCATGACCAAAATTTTTGTTGAGGTATTGGTTGCCCATAATTTGGACGACATTGCCAAGAAAAATGAACTAGAGTTGGCTAGAGTTCATTGGCATGCCAAAAAAATGGCAACCATCCAAACAAAGACCAATCTTTGGGTCATGACCAAAATTTTGGTAAGGTGCACTTTGGCCACAATCCAAACACACCCCAACACACGGCTCGTCGAGGATGCACGGGGCACCGCGACGCGTCCGCGGAGTGGTGTAGTGCGGCCAACTGCATCCTCTGGACCTGAGACCATGCCGGCTCGTCTTGCTTTTTCAATTACATGCGGGGATCGCATGTGAGCAAAGGGAATCTCCAACGTTGCCACGACCGCAGCTGACTACCCTGGGACACCAAAACCCTCGTCCTCGTGCCGTCACGCGGTGCATTCCCAGCCAGCGCCAGCTGGCCGCATTCATGCCGTCCGTTCGTATGTCGTCGTTAAGAGGCTCGGTGCCTGAGGAACCAACTCCGGTGACTTAATGACGCACCCGGACGCTTGGCCTCACCGGAATGCGCTACTTAAAGCGGCAACGCCCAGCTAACCTCCACACCATAGCGTATCGTCCTCCTACCTGGCACCACATCCGCCATGACCGCAAGTGTGAATGCTCTGCGGGAGAGCCTGTCTTTGGGGATGAAGCTTGAGGTCGCCGCCCTCACTCAATTCGCATCTCGCGATGCAATAGCGGCGTAGCCGAACGCGGACGCGACCGCACAAGCGGTGGCCATGCTGGCGGCCGACGACGGGAGCACTGTCAGCCATGCGTCCTACTTGCCGCCGTCCAACGTCTGGCATCGCCGAGGTCGAGGACTCCTCCGAGGATGAGTAGGGCGTGGGAGGCGGCAGGGCATGGTGTGCCAACTGGCCGGTCCGTATCCCGTGTTCTACTCTTCCTCGCCGGAGACCGCACCTTCACTTCACAGGTCTTGAACCCCGCCCCCGTACATAGAGATCGCAGATGGAGGACGTCGGTCGCCGCTGTAGAATAGGTTTAGGGTCGGGTTTCTTTTATTTTTCTTTCCTATAAAAGTTCGAAATGTAATGTAAATCTGTCGTGTTTGCATTAATCTCGGCCGGTGTATATGAGATTTCACAATAGTATACATATTGTAGGAGTACTAGAAAGATGCCCGTGCGTTGCATGGAAGATCAAGATCTTGTGGGAGAAAAGGATGAACGAGGGAAAGCCTTATCTGCAAATGTGGAGAGGAGTGCGGGTAAATTGTCATAGTTTCCTTCCTATCCGTTAGATATAGATCGGACGTCCTATATTGCAGGATGATAGGCACACCATCATGCTTTTTATTGAACCGAGACAAATCTAACATGCGAAGTAAAATAAACACATAGGGTCTATACATACACAAATTATCTTAGGCACTCCAATAGTACGTCCACTACACATTCACGCATTTCACATCTTTCTACATCTACGGGAACCTACGAAAGGGTTAAGTAAATTGCCTCTCTCTCTCCTCCCCTGATTTTCATGGTGGTGGGCCCCTCCCTCCCCCCCAATCTACAATCAACAGCTCACATGTTTCACATTATGTTAATTACGTAACTGGGATTACGTAGGTGTAGCATTACTCGTCCTAAAAAACCCAACTAAGCCAACCTCCCAGCATATCGCGCGGGAAAAGACCCGGCCGCGCCATTTTAGTCGGGATTACCGGATTACTAGTAGTAGTATCGATGGATCGTGCGAAGCAACAATTTTTTTTGAGGGGGCGAAGCACCTAGTTTAAAAGGAAAAAAGGCGGTACACTCACAGCACTCCTGTCGCGGTCGCATTGCACCCCACACACGTTCGGTCCTGCACACGGCTCACACAAATGGAATGCGCTTCGGCTTGCCTCTTCACTGACACGTGGGACTGCACTTGGAGAAACCGACCATGCGCAAAACTCCCCCCGCCCACCGCGCGAAAATCCTCCTCCCCCCCCACACCCAAAAATTCCCCCCAAATCCGATTCAACCGCCTTCGGCCAACTAGCCAATAATATTCCCGAAACCCCGCTCCCCCCTGTCCCCCTCCACTCCATTCGCTCCACCAAAGATGCCCTCCCCGCCACGCCGATACATCGGTGCCGCGGTTCGGAGATCCTCTCGCTCCCACAGTACGCTCTCGTATACTGCCGTCCTCTAGGCGCGCCGCCACCTCTGGCTACGTTCTTGTGGAGGCGCACGGCGGTCAGCGCCACCAACACTGGCGACGTTCGTGTGGAGACACACGGTGATCAGCTTCTCCCATGGTACACGCATTCTAGACTAAGGCCCCGTTCATGTCGGTGTAGCGTTGAATGTTAGCTGATAGACGTTGTTAATCTCACTGTTTGCCGAAGTAGTTTACTATCAATATGCTCTGCTTAAGAAGCTTCCTTGCCCTATTCTGCACTCAATCTGCTTAGCTGAGATGGCATGCCAAGGCCGATTAGTTGCTAAAATATCCTGCCATATATTTATTGTGACATAGATTGCCATGGTCTAGTAGCCAATCTGTTAGGTGAAATAGCTCTACACTGTTTTATACTCGATCTTTGTTGCTGCGATGGCCTTCGATAGTTCGATGGCTGTGTGCTCGGCGTCATTGACTGCTGAAACAGCCTACCATAATTTAGCACTCAAATCTGTTTGCTGAATTAGCTTTACATATATTTCGTTACTTAGATCTGCTCGTCCAAATATCTTGCCATAGCTTTAGACATCGACCTAGATATTTTTTTCCGGACTTCATAAAAAAGCATATATGTTTTTCCTGTAATATCTAGTAGAAGAACTAATTTGTATGTCTAACAGATGGACAGGACTTGGATAACTTCTGCTCGAATATTCTCCGCTGCATATGTCGAGGGGTTGAAAACTTCATGAACTTTATCATAGCTGAGTACGGTGGTCCGAAATCAGATGTGTTCTGCCCGTGTAGTAGTTGTATGAATTCAGTTACAAGACCCCAGTCAACAGTGCAAAATCATCTACACTTGTATGGGATGTCGGTCACATATACTAGGTGGGTTCATCATGGTGAATCTGTGAACGTCAATGTTATTGACTACGTGGAAGCAGCAGATCACCATCTTGATCTGCCTGATGCTCAGGTGGAACAGGAGGAGGAGGTGGTGGTGGCAGAGCCAGTGAGTTTGACCAACATTGAAATAATGCTACGAAATGCTCGTGCATTTCGTGAACTTTCACATGTAGAAGAAAAATGGTGGGCCCGCATGTTGGAACAATGCAACGTTGCTATCACCCCAGGAAATAAGTTATCAGTATTCTCAGCTATGGTCACCTTTCTTCAGGTGAAGACATCTGAGCGGATGACCAACAAGTCATTTGATGCGATGTTGGCTGCTTTCCGCAAATCTTTCCCAGATGCGTCTAAGCTGCCACACACCTACAGTAAAATGAAGAATTTCCTTCGTGTAGTTGGAATTGGATATGATATGATCCATGTTTGTAAGAATAATTGTGTTCTGTTTCAGAAGGATTATGCCAACTTAAGTGAATGCCCGAAATGCAAATCATCAAGATGGAAAGATGGCGATGCTGTGAAGAGGATTCCTCATAATGTTCTGAGACATTTTCCAATTACACCAAGATTGCAGAGGTTGTTTCATGATGCTGAAACAAGAGAGGATGTATTGTGGCATTCTAGGAACTAGGAGTACAAAGATCAGAATGTAATGAGCCATCCATCTCATGGTAGTGAGTGGAAAAGTTCAATGATAAACACAAAGAGTTTGCTGCTGACCCGAGAAACATTAGACTTGGCTTAGCTTCAGATGGATTTAACCCATTTGGCCACCAGAACGCCACATATATCATGTGGCCAGTGCTTGTTATCCCTTACAACATGCCTCCAAATGTCTGCACCAAAGAATCAAACTACATGATGGCTTTGCTCATCCCAGGTCCAAAAAGTCCTGGAAAGGATTTTGATTTGTTCATGGAGCCTCTTGTGGAGGAACTTCAACACCTATGGAAGGGTGTTCTCACTCGAGACCTATATAGCAGCCCAGCAGCTGATTTCTTTCTGCGTGCTATTGTAATTTGGTGCATCCATGATTATCCGGCTTTGGGCACTATGTCAGGGAGAATGACACATGGTTACAATGCATGTGTTCGCTGTGACAGGAATCCGCTGTCATACGCAATACTTAGCAAGATCTGTTACATTGGACACCGCTGTTTCCTTGCAAAGGACAAGCTGCATCCTAGAAAATACCGAAGACATGTGTTCAATACAAAGCATGAAAACCGTGATGCACCAAAGAGGCCCACCGCCAATGAGTTGCAAGTGGAATTAGAGAAGGTCAGGCATATTACACCAGGAAACCATCCTGGTAATGGTAGCGGGAAAAGGAAGCATGGCACGGTAGAAGAGAGATTATTGTTTACCCGCAGGTCCACTTTGTGGTACTTGGAGTATTGGAAAGATTTGGATCTGCGGCATAATCTTGATGTGATGCACATCGAGAAAAATATATGTGACAGCATTATCGGCACACTTCTTAACATTGTAGGCAAGACGAAAGATACCTTAAAAATCTAGGATTGATTTGACACACCTGGGTATCATAAAGGATTTGCAGGTGCAAGATGAAGGTAAACCACGGGATATGGCACCAGCTGTGTACGTCTTGGATAAGGTAAAAAGAAAAGAATTTTGTGAGGTCTTGTCACGTGTGAGATTCCCACATGGATTTGCTTCCAACCCTGAAAGGAGAGTCAGTGCAGATGGAAACAAGGTACAAGGGTTGAAAACTCATGACTGCCACGTCCTACTTCAAAGGGTTTTACCTATTATCCTTAGAGGATTGGGCCGCCCTGACTTATACAGAGCAGTTGCAGAGTTGGGACAATTCTTCAGGGAACTCTGCAGTAGAAATATCACGATAGATGCTTTGGAGCGTCTGAGAGACAAGATACCAACTATCCTATGCGACCTTGAGAAGATATATCCTCCAACCGTCTTTGATGTGATGGTGCATTTGGCTGTTCATCTACCTGATGAGGCACTACTTGGAGGTCCAGTACAGTATGGCTGGATGTACCCTATTGAAAGGCGGCTAGGCACTTTCAAAGGCTATGTTAGGAACAGAGCTAGACCCGAGGGTTCCATTGTAGAGGCCTAGATTGCTACAAAAGCATTGACATTCTGCTCAAAATACATTGAAACAGCTGATCAGCTTAGCAAAGAGGTGGGTGAAGACAATCCCGGGCTCAACATTTTCGATTATTTTGTTCGAGTTACAGGGAAGAGTCAACAAGAGGACAAACCTAAAGATTTGGACAAAATGGTTTGGTATGTGTTGAATAACTGTCCTGAGATACTACCTTATATCAAGTAAGTGCAGTACTGCAGCTTATACATCGTAATCTACTAAACTTGCAGCACATTCTTATATATTTAGATGTTTGACGCGATCACTATGTTGTGCAACATCTACAAAGAGGAGTTACCGCCGCAAAATCCAAGAAACATTGACAAACTGGTTATGGCAAGATTTGCGAAATGGTTCAAGAACCATGTAAGCTTTTGAAGTGCATTGTCAGTTTTTTTAATATATTGAGTACATAAGATGATTAGCTTGTCTATTTTCTAACCATAGGTTAAGAAGATGTGGGAGGATGGGCAGGAAGTTGATGATGCCCTTTACTCACTAGCAATGGGTCCTGATACTTGGGTAAGACATTATGAATCTTGTGTTGTTGGAGATGTGCGCTACAACACCCTTGCACGAGACGGAGGCAGGAAGACACAAAACAGTACCATCATGAGCACGGATACGTATGACAAAGAGACAACTGAAATGTATGCTAACATAATAGACATTGTTCAGTTGCAGTATATCTCCAGTTTCAAGGATCATTGGTATGTGGTTCTGTTGTGCTGTCGTTGGTATAACCTGTTTTCCAGGATCACAAAACCCAGAGCTAATGATTATTTCAAATCCATCAATGTCAAGGCGGCGTACCAGACCAACGAGCCTTTTATTTTGGCAAATCAAGCAACACAGATATTTTTCTTGGAAGACACATTTGCACATAGCAATGACTAGAGAGTATTGCAAAGGTTTGAGCAGAGGAATTCGTTTAATGAAGTTGCACAACAAGATGATGCTTACACTGCTCCTGATGTACAAGATAACACATATGTTCCTAATATCTTTGAGAACCATCACGTCAATGACGCCGGCGAAAAGATTGCCTGTCGTGATGTGGACATACAAGAGTTGATCAAGAAGAAGCCAACGTTTGAGGATGTTGAGGACGAAGAAGAAGATGACACCGTGGGGAATTACGATTCAGACTGATACACATGGCGAAGATGTTGACGCTGCTGCTGCGGATGATGATTACATTGCTTTTGTCGTATTTGCCTGTCAGAAGACGTTTTTTATCTACTATGTGAAATTGTGTTTGCTATGACAACTGAAACCTGATGTACATGTTGTTTAGTATTTTGCTGTGAGAACATCACTTGTTATGTATGCTGATTTGTGTTTGGTGATTGTATGACAACTAAAACATGATGACATTGTTGTGTAGTTGTACTCATATTTGGCTGTGAAACTTGAATTTGATGACATAGTTTGCTGTTGGAATGTAATTTTCTCAATGTCTTCGAATGAGAACAAAGCTGACCCGACAGGGCCTCTGCTATTTATTTATTTATATGAGCAAAAGGGGATACCCCCTGATTTCCGTTAATAGAAATCATTAGATGTTCACAACACTGCGCCCAGCCTGCTACACAGGTTTCATTCATTACTAGTTTCAGCAAAGTGCTCATGTCGTAGCCACTGAATACATCACGAGTGCTACATACACTGCAAATAAAGAGACAATCATCCTACAGAGCACATCGATTTTGCCCATTATCTTCACAAGCTCTTTCATCTCCTCATTGTTGTCAAGGCCGTTCAACAGCTGTTGCTTGGCCATGATGAGAGGAACTGCATCTTTAACCTTCTGCTCTGCATCTTCCTCTTCTGCCGTTCCTTCAGTTACTTGTCCAACATCCCAACCTGCTGGTATTGGGATTCCTCGGCTAACCAAATAATTAGCGTAGTTGCATTCCCCCACATCAGCAACTTCCCAGAAATACAAATCATACGAATCTTCCCTTTTCTACACGAATCAAATTGGAAGATCATCAACCAAACAATTAAAAAATCAGCAACTAAAAGCAGCAGAACAACACTTAAACATATTATTACCCCATGATTCGGGCATTTGTAGAAGACTCGGCCAGGGTTGCGGATTGTGGTTGAGACGCGACGGATGACTCTGCGTGATTTGCAGCAGTGGCACCACACCAACGGCAGCGAGTTGCAATGAGCAATCGGCTGCGGTGCGCATGCCGGTGTGGGTGTGATGAGACCCACAGGCGATGGTACGGGTGGCGACTTGGCGCATATCTGGTTGTTGCCTGCTGAAGAGCAGGTGGACGAGCAGCCAGTAGACGTGGTTGCTCCGGCCAGAGCTTCTGATGCTAGGCAGAGTAAGTAGAGAAGAGGAGAAGCGAACATTGGATGTGTCAGTTTCATTACTTGCAGAGTAGCATAGCACCATATATAGAATATAGTGATAGTCTAGGTTTGGATTCAAACCAGCTATAGGAGCATGTCTTTCTTTTTTCTAAAACTCGGCAACGTCTCTTTACTGGTACACTAGCTTGTTCTGTACGCCTTCCCAAGTCTTTGATTTTCTTTCCCTTTTTTTGCGAGGAAGGAAGGAGGACGAAATTGAGAGTTCCTCGGACTCGAACCCAAGACCTCTCGGTTGAAAACCAAGGGTGCTAGTCACTTATGTGGCGAACGTCCCCTGTGAGGAGGACGGTAGATGAACGCATTTTCCTTGCAGTTTTCTTCCTATATATAAAAAAGTATGCTACTTGGTGTCCACTTAGTCAAAAAACGATTGTGCCAACCCTGACCGTTGGATTGACATTGAATGTATGTCGTGTTTCTTCAGTCCCTTCTTCCTCGAGCCGCCAAAGCCAAACCAGCGCCTGTGGAACCGCCTGCTCCCGCCTCCCATAGCTGGTTGTGATCTTCCCCGTCTCCTGTTCGTTCTCGTCCGAGGCCTCACCATGGTCCTCCGCCTTGGTTCGCTCGCCGCGGCGCTGCCCTCCGGTGTTGTCAACATGGTCAACAACCGAGAGGAATAAGGAGATGATTGTACATGATGAGGATGACAGTAGTGACCAAACAGTGCGCGCAGTAATTTGTTTTTCTCGGGACGGAGAAGGGTATCAACTGGGTTGTGCGGGACCCGTGGCCCGTCTAGCCCAGGCTTTTATTTCATATGTTTAGCACATGACCAGCCCAGTTTGTTTCTTTCCTTTATGAAAAATGGCTAGCCAGCTATTTTGTTTTTTTCCAGAATAACCAACATAGGCCTACTTGCTTTTCTATGCCCTGTTGGGCCGAAAATCTTTCAAGACGAGGAGGGATGCATTTTGCCCAGAAAATAGGCTATAAGTAATAAGAAATGGGCTATAAGTAATAAGAAATGGGCTATAAGTAATAATAAATGGGCTGTAAAATGAAAAAATATAGCAAAGAGGCAATTAGTTCCAAAATATTGTTTTCTTTCGGATTTTGTTATTTTAAATTTCATTGTTTTTGTGCGGGTAAAATTTCATTGAATTTAAATTAAGGTATATTTAGATTTAAAACTAATTTGAATATGGCTAGAAATTTTGGGTTGTATGCTGTTCGGGACAGTTTTGGAGGCTGACTTGTGGGTCTACTAGGTTGACGTGTACTTTGGCTTTGACAACTTAGTCCACAAACAATTCTAGCAGCAGTAACCGTTGGATGTTAATCCAATGGCCGTGCTACTTCTTCAATATCTGATCTTCTTGCTCCAGCCGCCCAAACCAGCTCCGGTGGGACTGCCTGCTCCCGCCTCCCGTGGCCGGCTATGCTGCCGCACAGGCTGCACCACCCCACCCTACTTTGTTGCTGGCCAGGCCATTCCTCTACTCACCCACATCTCCTGTTATTTTCCGGCGACGGCAGCCGGACCAGTAAACCCTCGTACTCCCCATCGTATGGCAACCATTGCCGAGTATTCCCTGGCTCCGTGTCGTTCCCTTCCTAGGCCTCGCCGTCGTCCACTGCCATGGTGCTCTCGGCGCGTCCTAGTCAACGTGGTCAATGGACGACATCCATCAGCCGTGGACTGTACGCGCAAAATAATGATTCCTCCACCTGACAGCTGGGACCCACCGGAAGGGCCTCTGTATTTCACAAAAAAAAAAAACGTTCCCCCGCTGACATGTCGGACCCACCAGCTATACCTTCGCACGCAAGGAAGTGCCTCCTTACTACGCACAAAAAAATGAATACGCCCCTGCTAGCTGGGACCCACCATAGTGGGAGGATGACTTGTGGGCCAACTAAGTTGACGGGGACGGAGGGCTTTGTCAACTTAGTCAATATGAACGATTCTAGCTCCAGTGACCGTACGATGTCCATCCAACGGCCATAGTGCTTCTTCAACCTCTGGTCTTCTTGCTCCAGCCGCCCAAAGCAGCGCCGGTCATGCTGCATGCTCCTGCCTCCCGTGGCCGGCTGTGCTGTCGCGGAGGCCTCACCGCCCCCTACTATTCCCACTGCTGGCCAGGCCTTGCAGCGACGGCAACCTCACATCGCAGCCGAACTAGTGAACCCTCGTACTCCTCTCCACGCGGGCTTCCGCTGCCGCGTCTTCCCCGGCTCCGCATCGTCCCCTTCCTAGGCCTCGCCGTCGTCCACCGCCATGGTGCTCTCGGCGCGGCCTGGTCAACGTGGTCAAGGAACGACTTCCATCGGACATGGATTGTACGTGGAGAGGCTGACAGCTGGGTCCATGGCCGCAGCAAGGAAGTGCCTCCTAATTACGTAGAAAATAATGATTCCTCCACCTGACAGCTGGGACCCACCGGACGGGCCACTATATTTCACGGAAAAAACATTTCCCCTAACTGCTGGGACCCACCAGCTTCATCTTCGCACGCAAGGAAGTGCGTGCGGGCAAAAAAACGATTCGCCCCCCTGACTGCTGGGACCCACCAGCTTTACCTTCGCACGCAAGGAAGTGCGTCCGGGCAAAAAAAATGATTCGCCCCCCTGACTGCTGGGACCCACCGGCTACATCTTCGCACACAAGGAAGTGCGTCCGGGCAAAAAAACGATTCGCCCCCCTGACTGTTGGGACCCACCAGCTACATCTTCGCACGCAAGGAACTGCATGACAGCCGGGACCCACCTGGTCGAAGTGTACATAGCGTTGTCATTCTAGTCGCGAATGTGTACGTACATATATACTGGTGGATGTAGAGGCGCGCACGTGTCGTAGTAGAGGTGCACATGTAGCATGTACACGTACGTACATCGGCCAGGGTGCAAGAAATAAAATATGACCACATATGTGTACATCCGGGCGGGGTATCAAACGTCTACTCACGCATACGTACGGCGAGGGCTCGTGTACATGGCTGGGTCGGAACGGAGAAACAGCATCGTCTCGTGTTCATGGGGAGGCAACGGAATGCGTCGTGTTCATGGGGAGGCAACGAAATGCGTCATGTTCATCGGGAGGCAACGGAACGCGTGGGAGCCAACCAGCTGGGTCAGAACGGAATGCGTGGTCGTGTTCATCGGGAGGGCTTGGACGGAACAGGCGATGGAAACGAGGCCTGGCGTACCGCAAAACAGAGGAAACGGACCTCCTACAGTCGGAACAGGGTCCTGTTGATCGGGAGGGGTGTGGCGTACCGCAAAACAGAGGAAACGGACCTCCTATGGTCGAAACGGGGGTCCTGTTGATCGAGAGGGGTGT